>NW_025335568.1:33221695-33261580 GCF_004798865.1 Varanus komodoensis | reverse complement strand
TCAATTGTTAAAACATATGATCTGGCCTGGGCAACTTCTTCTTCCTTTTCTTTCTCCTCCTATATTTTTATTTTATACTGATAATTTTAATTTTGTATTTGTAAATCAATGTATTTTTTTGTATTTTTATATTTAGTGGTAATTTATTATGTACTATTGTATTTCAATGTATTTTATCATGTTGTAAGCCGCCCCGAGGTTTCGGCAAGGGGCGGCATAGAAATGTAATAATAATAATAATAATAATAATAATAATAATAATTAATAATAATAATAATTAATAATAATAATAATAATAATAATAAAAAGATTGCACCCTTCATGTAACCCCTCTTAGCCTCTGGATACCATATTTATATTTGTAGCCAGATGTGGTAACATGTTGTGTATATATGTGTGAACTAGACAGGTACCTTATATATTTTGTTCTTGAACATCCTTCCAGTAGAATTGGTTCCCACTATTCCTGGGATCAATATCCCAGAATAGTATGGTGCTTTCTTTGTTCCTTCTTCCTCCCTTTCCATTAGGAACTCTGGGATGGGTAGTTCTTTAAAGATATTGTCATATAGACAAGCACAAAATTCTCTGTCTCTCAAACTTTAACTCCTGATTTACGTATCCAAGCTCACTGTCTGTATTCCAGAGAAAGGTCTCTGCTAGAAATGCACATTTCAGAACAAGACTTGCTCTGTTCTAACACTGCCTCTGATTGCTTTCAGCAAATCTCACAAGATCCAAACAATCAACACTTTGCTAACAGCCCTATTTTAACTGTCAGCACATGTGGGAGTGTAAGCTGTGGAGAGCGGCAGGCATGACCATATCCATCCACAAGTGGCATCAATAGAGGGACCATTCAGATGTTCAAAGTGCCATTACTCATTGGTAACAATCTCAATCCAAAGCATTATAGGAAGTTAGCATTTATTCTTCCAATGCTGTACCATCAGCCTTGTAATGATTAAAAGATATGAAGCTGGCCAAATGCTGATTTCCAAAAACCAGATAAATACATTCAAAATCTACATAGGTACTTATTAAAATTTTCCAATGTCCATGTAATAACTTTCTTCCTAAAAGATGTCACTACTCAGCATTGCCAAAACATGATTAAAAGAATCATCAGAGGTATTACACATTCAGCAATTAGCTGACTTAGATAACCCTTTATTAAAGAGACACTGGTACCGAGAGGCAGGGAAAAAGAATTTTTGCTGGAATAAGCCATAACCTAAGATGCACAGTTGCTTCAAATGGAGATGCTGAAATGGCGAGCCACTGATCAGTCAAAATGGGAAAGTCTCATTCCAGTCCTGCCACGTCTCCCACCTCTTCACTGCTAAAAGGTATTTAAAAACATTAGATCACAAGTCAATGTAATAGATCAGCCTTAGTAAGTACATCCAGTGGAGAAGGAGATTCTGAAGTTTTAAAAGTGGCAGGGTGAAACCTGAATTCTAACAAACGTTGCAAGTGCAAGCAGGCCATTCAGACGTAGCAAACAAAGTGTCTTTGGCACGTGAAGCAAAGAATGGTAAAAACCCAGCATCAGTGCCTGATAACTGAGTCAAGGGCAAAAATGAAATTAAAACACTTTCTTACTGTTCTTTAAGAATTAATTCAGTCATATAGGCTCGAAATGTAAATCTCTTCAGAGCAACAAAGGATCTGAAATATTATTAAAGTCTCCACCCACAATCAAATTACTAGGATAAATAATCAGCTGTTGAACTGAAAACTACCTATGAAGAAAAATGGCGACCTCTAGACCTTGTATCTGCTTGTTAGATGGAGCTCCTGGGCCCAAACTTGTTTCAACAAATGTTGCTCTGGAGCAATCCAATGAGTTTCTTGTAGGGCCTTCATCCCACAATAGCCAGCTGGCTCCCTCCAGCCCATGTTTTGCACTGTAATTTATACGTAAGTAGTTGTCCTAACTAGACTTTCTAGGAAATTGTCAGTTCCTCATCTAAAACACCCCCAAATTTCAGACTCCTGCCTAATTTCAGTCTTCCTGCAAATCCAAACATGCCTGGGGCACAGACATATCCCAAAAGCTCTATAGAAATAGTTATATGGGGTACCTTTATACCCCAAACAATAGATTCATACAAAGGAAAAGAATTAGGGTCATTACATATTAAAGATAAGATCCTTAGCTAAAACTTCCAGTAAACAGAATTAAAATTCATTCAGTGAATTTTTTGTTATGATTTTTTAAAAAGTTAACAGGCGAGTTTATTGTTATGCAGATTACAGGTCAATGAGCCGATCAATGTTATACAGATTTTCCCATTTTCATAGCCTCTGGAAGGACCAAACCTGAAATCACCTGTACTTGCTGAGAGCTGAAAGCCATTCTTTTGTTGTTTGAAATATCTGGGTGATGGGGAGGGGTGGGGGGTTAGATTTCAGCCAGAACAAAGGCTTTTCATATGCAGCATTTTTCTTGCCCGAAGCGCTTCTGTCTAAAGAAAAAAATGCCCCAAATACAGCAAATGCTAGTTCTTTGCTAATGTAGCATGAGTTAAAACACACACACACAAACATGTTGGTGTTGAGGTCTTTTATCTTAGAGAATACTGTCTTCCTATTTAAATTCAGCAGTCCCTTGACATTCCATGTGATGCATATTGGAATCGAACCTGGAAACAGTTCCTATGGGCAAAGACAGAAACCTGGAAACATGCCAACATAGAAGTAAGCAAGATTTATTCAGATGGACTATGTGATGTTTTCATCACATGCAATCACATTAAACATAGAAAAGGGTGAAAAAGATGTCACTTATTTGTCCACACATATAGTTCTTATTATTAGATAGTGGATATATACTTTTGAATTATACAACATATAAATCATAGGTATATTTCAGTACCAAAAAAAATCAAACAGTTATTCTGCTAAACCATATAAAACTTCTAAAGTTATCCATTCAATCAATCAATCAATCAATCAAAAATTGAATGATTGGAATAGCTCCTGGTGTTGCATTAAATACATGTAGAAGGAGTTCTCCAATAACCTTTGACTTCCTGCAACCTTTTAATATTAACTTTTTAAAATAACCCATTGGGTTATTTCTGAGTTGGGTGTTACTTTAGATTGCTGGCAGGACAAGGAAAACCATATCCATGTCTCTTGAAGGGCACAGGGGTAATATTGAAGGCTGCCTGGAGTAAAACTGGAGAGATTTTGTCCTGCATACACAGCCTATGAATATATTGGAGATATTTCTCCAAGGTTGCATCTTAACATGAATATTTATGTATTTATTATGCAATTTTATCTCATCAGTAGATTTCCATCAGGACTGAAATTTCTTATTCAAGGGCAATGTTTAGGCAAGCTTCCAAGTACACTAATTCTTATGGCCAGCATCCCATATTCAACACCAAATAGAATGATATGCTCAACAATATGTATTCTTTATGCATGCAGTGAAAAGTCCTTCTCTGTTAAACATTTTACTGCAGTATAAGTTTCATATACTAAGGATTCCTTACAGACACTGCATTTTCTTAGTTTTAAATATTTTATTTCTGTCTACTGGTACACACAGTATCCCTAGGTCTCATGGCAGATTATGGAAGTTGGTCAACATTTTCATAATTGAGAAAAACATATGAACTACTAGCAATTCACCCCAAGAAGGCCCATTTCTGGCTCACTCTACCATGTCCTGGGTAGAATTAGGATAGCAGTGCACCCTGGACATCTTTCCTGGGACCACCAAGGTTGTCCCGATTCACTGGCTCAGACGTAATTTCTGCCCTGTGTTCATTCTTTTCAGTGGGCCACTTGCCCTTTGCCATGCTTCCCAAGGCTGCCATCTTTTGTTGGTGCCCAGCACACTTTTGCTAATTGCCAGAGATGCCCACAGTCCCCAAAGATTTCCTGTCACATTTTAAAATGTGCAGGCAGCCGGATTTGTGACAGTGTTTGTGCACTAGCAGCTTTGGCAGATCTATTTGCAAGTGGAACAACATGCTTGCAGTTCTTGGTTCTGCTGGCCATTTGCATAATGGAGAAGTATGAGGCCATGTCTCTTCCGCAAGTCGGAGCAGGGCTGCTTCCCCTGTGCTGTGGACTTGTGCTTGGCCAACACAGATCATGGCTTTTGGGTGGCAGCCATACATGGGTGAGTCCAGCTGAAAAGACCTTATGTATATTTTGATTCACAAAGATTCTGCTTTGTGCCCCACTGAGCAGCGATCCCTGAATGCATTTTTAACACATGAGGGGATTGCGTTGTGTGGTCCCATTCCCTGTCGCTGTTGCTGGCCATGCCTGTCCCAGCTGTGCATTTGACAGCCACAGGGAGAACCCTGCACATATACACCGATGTACTTACAGAGAGAAACTCCGCGCAAGCCAGGAATCCTGAGTGGCTCAGGAGCTACTGTGGTATGGAGGAGTTCCTCACACAGGCGCACAGCATAGTTGTGTGGACAGGCCTACATAGCAGGACTTTGCCACTGAATTAGATCACAGGACTATTGAGCCTGGCATTCTGTTGTGTGGTGGCCACCAGATGCCTGTTGGAAGCCCAAGATAGGACTTAAATTCAATAACTACTGCCTGTTCATGTTTTCCAGTAACTCGAACTCAGTGGCACGATGCCCTTGATAGCCTTCGTTTCCAGGAATTCATCCAATCTCCTTCTAAAGCCCTCCAAATGTGTGGCCATTCTTACAGCTCGTGGTAGTGAGCTTCATTGATTATCTGTGCGCTGTGTGAAGAAGTGCTTCCTTTTATCTCTCCTGAATCTCACACCAATCGACTTCATGGGATGATAATATGAGAAAGCTGGAAAAATATCTCCCTCTCCACTTTCTCCACAATGCATAATTTTGTGTGACTCTCTCACAGCTCCGGTAATAGAGTTTCTTCTTTACTGTGTATTGATTTGTTCTCAGGGTTTGTGCAAGGAATGGCACACAGCCCCTGCCTTCTGCCTGAAACAGAGCAATGCACACACACCTCATTCACATATAAAGGTAATTTAAGGCCCTCCAAATTTGTCTGTACATATGTTACTTTGCTGCAGGGTCATGGAAGCCTTTGGAAGCTCTAAATATTTGCAAGGCGTTGATTTCTGGGACAGTCTGTTGCCCAAATCCAGCAATCTGTCCTGGGTTTTAATGTGGGCATGAGCAAGTCTGTCAATAATGTCTGATATTGGAAGCTAAGCAGGATCAGGGCTGGTGAGAATTTCAATGGAAGAAATAGATATGCTTCTGAATTCCTGCATTCCAGTCCAACCACTATGCCACACTGCCTTTTAAAGCCATGCCCAAAGAATTTAAACTGACTTCAAGGTGAGCTGTCACCAGAGCACAGAGGAATTGTCTAAATTTAGGAGAAGCATGTAACCATTTTATTAGTCCGACAATGAAAACATCCCTCCTGTGTTTTTCAAATACAAGCAATACTCAACCTCATGATTAGTTTCAAAATGACTAGGCTTGTTAAATATGCCAGAATCTTTGCTCCAGCTTGACTGAAGAGGTCTAGTGACGCCAAGCTTTGCCCTCCTTGGTGTTCACTGCAATGCTAACACTGACTTAAAGTGCGTGTGTGCGTGCATGTGTGCGTGTGTGTGTGAGAGAGATGTGTGCACTAGCACTGTGGCCTGCAGATATTTTACCTGCTTTGTTATGTTTGCTGTTGATTCAAGTGCCATTTCTGTCTTAAGTTGGGCACCTGGGACAGATTAGGATTTCTGCTGGGGTACTGCCTATCCCTCTCCCCTTCAGCTAATGCTGATGCAGGTGGTCTTGGATTTGGTGTTAACGAGGATACAGCTCATTAGCAAACCAACTTTTCAGCAGTGAAGATGACAAAGAGGGGGAGTTCTTTTCCCACATCATAGCATTTTTTCAGTGTTGTCCAGCAGAGATTTTCCAAGTGGTTCATAGCTTTTTGCAATCTGGGCAGGGAGAAAGATCGCGGAAACCTTGGTGGCTTGCTGTGACAACTTTGCACAACATTCTGAGGATAAGATGGCTTGTATTTGTCACAACGCAGACACCACAGATAATGCACTTCCATTAGCGTCCCAGGAACCATCTAGTTCCGGTGTTATCAGATGTGTTTCAGTTGTTGAGGACTGGGGATGCATTCAAGGGGCATAAACAGGTCCAGTTGACCACGTGTGTGCTTGACCCTTGCCCATCCCATAGGAAAGGCATGTCCAACTGAGTCTAGGAGATTACCAGCTCCTCCTTGAGAGAGAAAGTGGTGCTGTCCACATCCAAGAAGTGAGCTGTGCTCTATTTTATCTCCCATGCTGTTTAACATCTCCTGAAAACCACTAGGTTGGGTTATCTGGAGAAAAGAGCCGAGAAGTCACCAGTAAGAGACGAGCTCTTTTGTACCTTTCAGTCAAGCCCAGGTGAGGCAGTGGACATTCTGCATAAGGCGATGGCCCGGACGAAGGCCAATCACTTGAAACTCAGTCTGGACAAGATACTGTTAGTGGGGGTTCAACTGTTCTACAGGCTATTGAATTTTCTAAAGGACCCGGTTGTACTTCAGGCGTGCTCTTGGATACAGCACTTTGTCATAGGAGACAGCTTGGCTGAATGTGTGTGTAGGAAATTGGCCGCAAGAGCCACTATTATCTTGGCAGATTGTAAGAATGCACAGGAACTGACACTGTGCCACTGTACTGGAAATGGAAATGCAAAGGTTCACACATCCCAGGAGAGAAATGGGAAAATCCAGGGCCTGGCAGAAGAACTAGAGGCTTCCTTTACATACTGCAGGGAGAAAATGTTGCTCCCAAGGAGTCCACTGACTTAACACAGCCCATGCAAGTGACCCATGGTAGTCAGCACCTATGACAGGATAGTAATTTGCAAGACAGACTTCAATTGCCATGCCAGCATGGCTGAACTGATGCAGCTAATGCTCTGCAGCATCGCTTGGAGTCCCGTTCAGAGAACCAGTGAGACTGTAATCTTATACAAATTTGCCCAACAGTCAGTCCCCCTGCCCTCCAATGGAGCTTACTTTTGAGTGGACATCTCTAGCGTGGTCCCTAGAAAAGGATATTGCAAAAGGAAGGTTAAGCCCTCAGCTCTAATCTACCTGTCCACACATCTTTGTAAAATTTGAATCAGCAGCAGCTGCACCATAGTGGGAAGAACTGAAGGTAATATGCCGTGGCTTACAGGTATCTGATCTGGATTATGCTTGGACATTTGGCATGCTTACAGAAGTAAATTATACTTTATTAGACTTATAGTGCTATATTTCCTAAATTGTTTTTTAAAAACAGATTTTTATATGGTGCTCCGCAGTGCAAACAATGAACCTGTATTTGTGTGTGCCTGTGTGTGTGTGTGTGTGAGAGAGAGAGAGAGAGAGAGAACAAAATATCAAATTAAGGTAAAGGTAAAGGTTTCCCCATGAGATTAAAGTCCTGTCATGTCTGATTCTTGGGGAAAGTGCTCATCTCTGTTTCCTAGCTGAGGGAGCCAGTGTTTCGATGGTCATGAGGACAGTAAGACTAAACACTGAAGTGCACGGAGCGCTGTTACCTTCCCATTGAAGTGGTACCTTTTTATCTACTTGCATTTGCATGCTTTCGAACTGCAAGGTTGGCATGAAAATATCAAATTGTTTTGTGAAGAATATGTGGCTTAGGAGACTTTATATCAGCCACTCCTATGCCAACTTGAATAGACTTAATAAAAATAATAAACAAATATTTGTCCAAAAGAAAAAGTTTGTCTTCCATATTTTTTCCTCATAAACTACAAAACTCTCCTCAGCTATGGTTTTCACAGAGAAACAAATGGATTAGTAAAATATATGCCTATATAATTCTATCAGGGTGATTCTAAGGGAAGCTTTTGTTCTGAACGTACCTCTAAGTCTGAGAGAGAGAAGGCAAAAATGTTCTAGCCAAACTTAGGAAGCGTCAGCAGGTGCTTCAGATAAGAAAGTTGGAGAAAGAAGAACTGCTTTCCAGATTATTAGTAGTGGGTCATATGTCACAGTTAAGCTCTCCACAGGATACTTATGGGAAGGAATGAGTAAGGGTGATACCTTGCTTATGCAGTTTCCAGGTATATGCTACCAACATCGCTCTGATTTCTGCTAATGTTGATAATTTATCTGTTTGCTCTTCCAGTATTCTCATTATTTTGCTTTTATTTGAACCCAACAGCAATGTTCTATAGATTACACTGAAGCCAATACACATACGTAAATAATGTCACAGGTAATATATTGATCAAATCCTAGGTAAACACCTGGTAACACATGAGTATACGCTACATAAGCAAGGTGCAGCCATAGCCATTCTGTCCCATCACTAAGTCCCCCACAGGGTACCAGCTGCCCCAGAACCATCTGTTATGATGCAAAGGAATCAAAACCTCTACTTAAAATAGTGAAAGGACCTACGAAATAGAAGTTGGTGCATCCTGGTATGAAGAGAAATGTGCCTCTGAAGTACTGACAAATTGTGAAGCAAATACAACACTCCAGATCATGGCTAGGAACTTTGGAAAATAAAATAACTAATGATTAGAGAAATTCCTGTTTTGTGGAAAACAAGCAGGCAGGTCAATATGAAACCATTTAAATATGAAAGGAGAAATGGAGGGACGTGTGAACCAAGAACCGATTCATCATCAGGACACAGCATCTGTCCTTGGGAAGACATTGGAGCCAGCCCTCATTTCCCTATGCTTGGTTTTATTACAAGCTGGTTATTTTATTACAATGCTGGTTTATTACAAGAAATACTAGTTGGTGAAATATGTCACTACATTAAAGGAAAGTCTCCCAGAACTAAACTTAGAACATTTCTGAAATGTGTCTTGTTTGCAGGTGCTCTTATTTCAGATGTAGAAAAGCTTTCATATTTTAAAGTAAAATATGAGCAACAGATCTGTGTGTTAACATCAGGAATTTTGCCACAATCACCATGGTAACTCTTTGTTCAAGAATAGGACATGGATTATATTACCTGCTTATCCATAATCTAGCTATATACAGAAATCCCATATAATGAAATTCTGAAACATTGCATTTACATATTTGAGGAAATCTCTTGGGAGGCCATGGTCCTAAAAGGTAGCACCCCTCACCCCAACAATTTAGGTGCAGAGTGGCTGGGTTCACATGACACAGCAAACAGCCCTGTGCTGTTTCCATGGCGCATGGATTTTTGCCCACAATTACCAGTCAGATGATCACATGGCTGGTTTCCATGCTCCCTGCTCTGCTCTCTTGGCCTCGCCATACATCCTGGCAGCCCCAATAATGAAAGCCCTACCCTTTCCCTATTCTTGCCTATGGACCACAGCAGCCTCCTCCTGGTTGATCTGGAGTGACCCTGAGGGGGCTTCCTCCTTCTCTCTCCGTGTATTTTCATGCTGTCTCACTGTTTACAAAAGTGAACAGTGAGATGGCCATAATACTCAGCCAATGGGAATAAAGTAAGAAAGGACACCCTGTTGCTAGAGAGTTGAGGACAGTTAAGATACCAGGCTACAAGTGGCCACTTCAGTGGCCATTCTTACCTGAGGACTCTATGGTGTGACCATACCAACAATGGTAAAATGGTGACCAGGTCTGGATGACTGTAGAACCTGCAATGAATCATGGAAACCTTAAGACAGGCCATTACTCTCTCAATGGATTCAGAAAACTAAACCTACCATGAAGCAATTCTGGAACTGACCCACAATGGTAGGAAATCGCCATTACTTCTCAGATAAGGAGAACTTGGCCAGTAACTTGGTTTAATCTTTTTTTTGGGGGGGGGGGGGCAAGTAGGGGAATATGATTCCATCCTCTTGGGAGCAAACACAGTAACTGTCCCTATAAGAAAAGATGGTACCTTCTATACATTAAGATTGAAACTAGTGGTGGTTTTCAAATTATCCATGTCAAGATGTCCTTGATCTTCACAGTTTTTAGAAGCCTCCCATCAAAGTCAAAACCAGTTGTGGCTGCTCAAGCTCTATCACTTAAATATGCTTCACGCTGCCAAGAATGTTCTCTCATTTCTTGCTTCTCTGTAACTTCATAGTCTGAAGGATGTTTCTTTTAATCAGCAAGCTTTTAGTTCTGCTCGAATGCCTATCAGAGAGCAACAGACTCTTAATCCCTCTCTGATGTCGCAGATTAATAACATTGCTAAGTCTAAAACTGAGTTTATCTTCTCTTTGATTTGTCAATATCCAAAAATGGTGGCCTATCACTCTGAGGATGTCACCCTGGCAGGAGTGGGTGCTCTGCAACAAGCAGGTAGCCCAAATTCATTCCCATCCGTTGAGAAGATGCACGAAAGGGAGGCAATTCTTACCATCCTTGCACAAAAAGCAGGTAAAACTGCCCAAGAAGAACACAGCTTCCTCCAAGAAAGACATTTGCCTATTCTAAGTCCCTTACTTCTGAAAAATGTGCGGGATGATATAAATCCAATGTTCCATCATTTATGAAATTCGAAGGTATTTCTATCAGGAAGAAGCAGGTGCTGTGTGTTAAGCGAGCTTCCATATAAAGTGATGCAAGAGAATATAAAAAGGTTCTTGTACTTTGGATATAAAAGGAATACATGAATAGCACTTCATGCTCTGAAGTATGAGATTCAATGAACTGAATAGCTGCATTTCTGCTTGAAAGGACCAAAGAGATATGTCTCTGTCATGGGCCTGGGAACCATTTTATCTGGCTCTTTATTCTTTCCTACCAACCTCCACCCCATAAAGGAGAGAGTTTTTGAGGCAAAAGGAAAAAATCCACTGGGAAGTTCTATTAGAGCAATCTCCATCACAATGAATGAGTGCTGACTAACAGTGCTCTTGGGTTACTTCTCATCCATTTCTGGGGGGTACATGTAAAGATGGGGGAGAAATTTGTTTGGTTCACATTTTAATATGAATTGACCTAATTTGCACTTCCCAAGCTAATACATGAGTCAGAATGTAATTATCCTCTAGTTTTTGCTGTTCTACAAATTTTGTAATGACCTATCTGGAAAAAAAGGTTGCACTGGGGGAAAATCTGTACAGAAATGCATATGTTGAGGGAAACTGTACAAAACGCACAAATTTTGCAAAACACAATACTAAAGAACCATGTTTGGGGAAAGCACTTGCAAAAATTGTGTACTGCGGGAACAAAGGTGAGTTTGAATTGTTTAGATGGACTTGAAAAATACCTATTTTCAGACTGATGTGGAAATGGGACAGAACAAGCTGGTGCTTGATAATCTTCAAACATGACAGACAATGCAACGGACTGATTGTCCATTCTTAGGCATATGCAACCCACAACCCACATCTAGTGGGTTTTCTCAGAAGCTACAGCAGATCAATGTCCATATTTCAGGCTACTTCATTAAAAAAACAAAATACCCCAAGCCCTTTGTTGAACCAAACCTTACACTTACAGTTATGGTTAGTTATGGTGATGGTTGTTCTTTTGATTGAACTATGACTATAGCTGTTACTTGTATTATTTTGTTTGTGTTTATTATTATATTTGTTTATTAACTGAATTATTGCAGTAGTAGTTGATGTTATTGTGCTGGGTCAATGCCTTATATTTATTGGAGTCGATGAGGAGATGATGAATTATGTTGGAAGGGTCCCTGTGCACGGCTCCTGCTGCCCTTCCACATCCCTGTTCCCACCTCCCTGCTCGGCTAGCCAGTGGCCCGCTTTCTCACTGGCACTGTCAGCCAGCCCTTCTGGCCACTGCTCCCCACTTACTTCCTGACCCACTGACTCCTGCCATGTTTTCCAGCTGTGATGTCTCACACAAAGTTGGCTAAATTGCTGCAGGTGCCCCATAGCTGGGACACAAGCTGGGAGTAAGTAATTGGGCAAGCAAGTGGCCGGCGGCACTAGCTAGCCGGATGAACAAGAGATCAGCTGGCTAGCAGGCAGGTAAACGAGTAGGGTGGGCAGCTGTTGCTGGTGGTAAGAAGAAGCTGTGGTGGCAGCTGGCAGTGCACCTGGCAGGTTGCACTAGACAGCCTTGTTGGTCGCCTTCTGCAGCATTAAATGCCACTGTAGGATTGCTGCTGGTGGGGCTTCCTAGCCACTGCAGGGTTGGGAGGACAGCAACAAGCCCCCCTGGCAGGGGAAGGGGCCGCGGCAGGCCCAATTCAGTACTCTTTCCACTGTGCTGCCTGATGTGGGCAAATTAGCCACATAATGGTAGGGCAGGCCCTAATTCCTATGATACTGACGTTCATCCTGCTGTAAGCAAACACAAAGGCTCCTGGTCAAGAGGATGTGCTTCTATTAAAATTTTACATTGTTTAAGAAAACATCAACACTCTACTTGCTAGTCCAAAGGAGGAATTCATTGTGACAATTTTCATAGCCATGCCCCCAAAGAGGATCGATAGTCACCCCTTTCCCCACCAGCCCACATATATGGATACAGAGGCTCGGGGTCAAGGATAGGTATGACTGGGTACTTGCTGATGGCCCACACTCCAGCAGGCCACATTGACCAGCCCTTCATCCCTGACCTTCCTCATCACCACTCAGACCCTTTTCGCTTGGCCACATCTAGTGATACGTGATGAGGAGAAGCAGATGCCCCAGCATCATGGGAGGTATTCTACACCTGGGGTGCCCCCACTGAAAAGCCTTTCTTCTTTGCAGTTATTTGGTGGGCCACTGAAGTTCTTATGAAATGGTTTTGTCAACTGGGAGGATTATTACAAGCACTTGGAACTGATGTTGGTAGAGTCAGATCAAGAATAGTTGAAGGTAAGAATGCCCATGACTGAATGGGAGGCCACGTCTTCTAGGTTCAGTACTAGAGGCTGCACAGTAGCTGCCCATAAAATCATCACCAAGTGCTGGCTTATTAAACAGAGATCCAAACAGTTCAGCTTTGAGACTGAATTTGCATCCTCTCTTCCCTTGACTCAGTGGCTTCAGCCAGAGCCAGAGTGTAGGAACTTGCGCATTTGCTGCAAGTGAAGTGCTAAATATTGCAGCCTTTAAGAATCTAGTAAGAGCTGCTGGTGCAGAGGGAGGCCTCTGATGCCGAAGGCTGCAAAAACATCCCAAGCTTTTCTGGGCATGTGCATGGGAAGGAAATGATTTGAATGGGAAGGAAACAAACTACATCATCCCCAGGCCTGCTTTAGTTCTTCCTGCATTCTGTGCACCTGAATACTCAAAGGATACTTCCTTTTTGTGCTTTCCTTTGTTATGAGAGCACTGGCTGCATACCTTTCTGCAGGCTCACCGTGGAAACTTGTGAGGTCAGCTCTCCTTCTCTGAGGATGCAGCTCTCTCTTTTTCTTTCTTTATGAGGAGGAAGGATGGGTCTGAAAAATCCAATGGCCCAAGACATCCTCCTAGGATTCCAGTGTAAATGATCAAACTTAGGAGACAACAAAATAAGGACTGTTTTCTGTAGAACACCTAGAAATAATAATGTGACAAAACATAAAATCATTTTAAAGACATGGTAAATATTCATTTGTATTCCCCGAAAGCAAATGAAATGGTCATTCAAGAGGTTTATGCTTAAGAGGCCTGCAAATTAGCCTATTAATGTTAAATTGGAGTGAAAATAGAGTTCATACATAGTAATGAAGCTGAAATCAAGGCATACAGAATTAAATGGGTTGAGCCATCATTTTGTGTTAGCATAGGCAGAACTCAGGAAGGATGAGGACAGGATATGCAAAACTGTGCTGCAGGCTGCCGAAGGCAGTGGCATGCTATTCCCCAGAAGCTTAGTCTCTAGTGAAAAGGCCCCTTCATAGTGTTGCCTTGAAATAGTCAGAGAGATCTTTAAGTGTGGGATGCAAGATGGATCAGCTAGGGGCCGATATTTGATTCAGCTCTTTTACCAAAAGCACAGAGCAGTGAATTAATTGGGAAGAAATAAGAACTTTGAGAATCAAGAAAAGGAATATATGTTCCCCTGTCATGTGTGTATCCATGTAATTATATGTATATCTATATGTATTATGTGTGTGTGCAAATGGATACACACATTATACTGTTGCAATATTTTTAGAAACCAATTAAAATTTCCTCAGAACTCTACAGTTTTGATAGGTGGAGGGGAAAAGCTAGTATTAAATCCTATAAAATGAGAAACTGGTTTACACCATAGTATGGGAAATGGATTATTCAGCATGACCACAGACAGTTCTCACTCTGACACTGATATACTGAGGTTTGGTTAAGACCAGCTAAGCTAACATGAGCTTCAAGTTAAGCAGACGTGTGCAATCTTATTTATGGTGCTCATGGTGCAATCTTCAGAAGCATGCCCATCTGAATTCAGCAAGACTTACTCCAAATAAGTGTGCAGAGTTTTTCTGCCTGAGAAAATGAGAATTTCTGTGTAGGCCCAATACTTTGCTTCCAGCAATAGCCAGCTGGACGCTCTTGGGAAGCTCACAAGCAGAAGAGCATAGTGATGACCTTGTTCGTCCCCTGGATTCTGGGTAACAGAATTACTCTTCTTTGAACATGGAGGACCAATTTGGAGTTAAGATGCACTGCTAGATATCTGCTATTATCTGCTATTAGCCACAGTAGATATCTCTTCTTATTTCTCTCTACTTATAAGATACCTTATTTCTATGTAATCTATCACATCAGGCTTGGCAAACTGATAAGAGATGTGCTACTGAATCACAACAAAGGTCCATCTAGTCCAGGATCCTGTTTCCCACAGTTGCCGATCATATGCCCCTGAAAATCTATTGGTAAGATGAGAAGACAAGTTCATCTCCGAATGCCGTCCTTAGCCACGAGCTTTTAACGGCATCATCCTGCTTCTGAACTGGGATGTTCCATTGAACACCTAGTAGCCCCAAGGAGATTATTTATTATTATTTATTTATTAAAACATTTTTATGCCGCCCCATTCGCCGAAGCCTTGGGGCGGCATGCTACAGTAAAAGGCAGCTCACCCACATTTGTGAAGTAGCAAAACTGGATGAGCCTTTGGTTGAGAGTATTGCTTGTTAAGCCAAGATTCAGTGTTGTGCCCATACCGCCAGATCCTCCCTTCATATCATGATTTGTGCTTAATGCACAGTTTCCCCAATTTTGATGTGATGGGTAACTGTGATTTAAAGAAGTCACTCTGGTACTCTCTTTTCCTTTCACTGGAGCCAGGATGCAAGGGAAGAGGGGAGAGAAGGATCCATTGGCACGATACTGATTTTCAGGCTTTATAAAGCAGGATTGGTTAGCTTTCACAGAAGCCATTCTGGCCTTTCCAAAAATCAAAATGGAATATGTTGTTATCACTAGTTTTTAACACAGCAAGTAATTATTTTAAAAAAATCCCCCACTGAGGTTTGGCTTAAGTTTGCTGATTTTCTGCAATGAAATTTGTTCTCAACACTTTGGGCTTAATAAAGTTTCAGCCATTCTCTTTGGAATTAAATTGGACTGACAGGCCTATAATTGTCTCAGACCTCCTTGACAATATGTTCCATTGGTCCCCATCCAGTCTTTTTCTATTAGGAGGTGGAGGGTAGTGTTTATGCATTTTTCAATTTGAGGGTCAGACGTTAGATATCTGAATACTTTAAGGACCTAGGCATCCAGTCTCTTGCTGCCAATTTCTTTTTCATTAGACCTTGGTCATTTGTATTTGCAAGTTATTCTAATTCTGATACACTCTGGATTTAGATGCAGCTATTTTCCAATCTGCCATGAAGATAGATACAAATAACATTCAATTCTCCTGCATTTTCCCATTTCATTTTAATACCTTTCAACTCTTCTGCCTCTTTTCCTGTTTCTGATACATGTTCAAATACGAACTATTTTTATGTCCTTAATATTTACATTTCATGTTTATGCTTGTCCTGCCAAGAGTTTGGCAGCTTACTTTTTATTTGTGCATTTTACATCTTCACTGATCCTATGATTAACCACACTGAAACTTCCTGACTGACATTTATTTCTCTTTAGAAGTACCCTCAAGATTGCTGAAGGAATAACATGATTCTAGATGTAAGGTTAAAAGTTACAAGATCTAGTCAGGCTGAAAAGGACAGTCCTGTATTCGAATGGCTGCTAGAGAATTATCCTATATTTTGAATGTGCTCTCTGTTTGAACAAACTTCCAGCCAAAGTTCAGAATCATTAGGAAGAAATGCTGGGTCTATCAACAGTTGTCCATCAATGGTACCGAAACAGCAGACTTAGAAAGTTACAAACATCACCCGGCCATAATCTCCCACACTATGTGAGGTGCACTGGATTTGTATTTACAACTTTCAGTGATGATTTCTAAATCTGCATGCTTACATATACATTAGTATGTACGAATTTGATGCAAATCAGTATCCTCTGTTTTGGCAATTCACAAATAGTCAGCTACTAAGATTGAATACAACTATGTAGCATTTTGTTGGCCATCTTTCATTCACACATATTCCATTCACATACACGAATTTGATAGCATTGCTGTCAAAATCAATGGGTTATAAAGTTAGGGTCACTGTTTAGGATTAAATGAAAAATTGCATCTCTTTTGTTGATTTCATAGATGACTATTTCAGAGTGCAATACATTGTAAGTGTGTGTCAACAATTCCTTTGCTCTCCAAACAAATCCAGAATATCCCACATACAGGTACACATTTTAACACAGACTTTCATTATACTGTCATCTTGAATTGTATACTTAATTGTGACACTAAGACTTCATTTCTTTCTACTAAAGCAACTTGGTAAAAGATAAATTTTGCTTGCAGGTCTATTGCATAGTGACATATTCATTGTGTACCTAGACTATGCTTGAATGCAGAATTGCCTTGTTTTTTAACTTGCAAAGTTACAACATAAACATGCCATTCATTGCCCTGCCATTTCCAAAAATTGATTTTACAGTGCTATTTATGTGCACAGCAGGTAACATGATGCCAATGCAATAAAAACCCATACACTTTCTGGGAAGATAAAGGGAATTTCCATATAAAGATGTGTCATCTTGAATACTCATACAAAGTAGTTTAATACAAAATGGGTGTAGTGGTGAAACACTAAGCATAGTAATGTGAAACTGAGAATTGTGGTGAGAATCCAGGAAGTGTGAAATCTGGTAAAAAATCAAGTTGTGGTGTGCACAGTAGTCTGAGAACTGTGGATCAGGTGAGTTCTTAATAGTATTTACAGAGCTCAAACTCAGAAGGTGCTACGCTTAATAACTCATGGCCTGGAATGGAGATGCCCATTCAGCGCACATCAAAATGAGCCATCCAGCTGGTTGCATGGAATTGTGATGAGCTAGCTGTGGACCTATAGCAACATAACCTGTATACTCTGAATACAGAGCTAGTTTCATACATGAATCTTCTTGCTGGATTGAATCTATTCTGTTTATGACTTGGATATTAAAAATTTCATTTTAAAAAAAGCTGAACTGACTATAGAAAAATAATTAGTACTGATTTAGATTTTAGTCAGATTGTTGCTTATGAAATATTTTTATTAAAATTTTCATAGTAGTGAATGGGCTTAAGTTACAGGAAGCCAGATTCCAGCAGGACATCAGGAAGAGCTTGACTGTTAGAGCAGTCCGACAATGGAACCAATGGCCTAGGGAGATTGTGGGTTTTCCCACACTAGAGGCATTCAAGACGCAACTGAACAGCCATCTGGGAGGGATGGTTGGAGTTCCACAGTGAGCAGGGGATTGGATCCACTGGCCTTCTGGCCTCTTCCAACTCTTCTGTTCTATGATTCTGTACCCACTATACTTCCCTGGAGCTGCTGCAATTGGTCAGATCTTGTCATAGTAAAGAGCCCCTTGTTTTATTTCTTGGGTTCCTAACTTACTCCTTAGGGTGCAACACTATGCAAAAAGAATCTGTTGCATCCACTGAGTACAGTGGTTGAATTGGAGGAGCTATCCAGAACATAGTTTGGTCCAGTTTTACTGGATGAGCTCGAGGATGTAAAGCTCGAGGATGTAAACAAGGTGCTGGGCAGCTTTGTACAACCACCTCTCTACTGGATCCTTGCCCCTCCTGGCTTGGAAAAACCAGCAAGGAAGGGATGACTGGCTGGGCCAGGGAGATCATCAATGCCTCTGCAAGAAGAAGCAGTCCCGTGCTGCCTCAAAGAGGCAGTGGTGAAACCACTGCTCAAGAAACCCTTTCTTGATGCAGAACATTTGGACAACTAAGTTCGATGAGCCTATTGGTTTCAATGGTCCTGAGGATGCTTAACTCTGGAGCGGTATGTTAGGCCTACCCTTCATGCAAGGCCTTGGCTGCAGCACTGCAGAGGTGGAAAGCATGGGTGAAGCCCAAAACATTTTCTGCAGACAGAAACTAGATATCAGGAGAAGGGATTCGAGCCTGGCCTTTTCCCCAGTCATCTACCTTTTCTGCGCAAGATACTTTGGGGCGAAACATTTAATCATGAGCTCCCACTTTCAGTCTTCAGTGGTAGTCTCAGTCTTGGGTTGGGTCCTTCACAGGGACCTATGAGTAAGATACAAAGGGTACTAAATAAAGAGAAAGAACTCAAAATGGCACATTTTAATAAATGTAGTAAAACAATACTTAAATGTTAATCACAAATCACAATAAGTTTCTTATTTATCATACATAAATGATATCATAAATCAAAATAAGCTTCTAGCAATCATGCATCCAGTTCATAAGTTTTTAAATGTATTTATGTATGTATGCCTTCTGGCTAATGCAGAATATAAGATAAATAGATAAATATTAACAAAAATGGGATAGAATGTGTTGGAGATGTTCTAATATAAGTTTCAAGTTTTATGCTTTTGAGTTTTTCCATTCAGGTTCCTTCTAAGGGAAAAGAAACCCCAGATCTGATATACAGCAATTGGCAAATCTCTCTCAAAGCACAAAGCACAGTCAACAGGGGGATGATACAACACAACTAGTCGGAACATTTGAATTCTTGGTCAGCTCATCATTGTCTTCCTGAATTTCCTATC
Source organism: Varanus komodoensis (assembly GCF_004798865.1). Classification (NCBI taxonomy): domain Eukaryota; kingdom Metazoa; phylum Chordata; class Lepidosauria; order Squamata; family Varanidae; genus Varanus; species Varanus komodoensis. The sequence continues at coordinate 33,242,621 of NW_025335568.1, read as the reverse complement.
TCAGACTGTAAAAAGCAAACATTGAAACCTTTTAGAATTCAGTAACTCCTACCTGCAATAGGATATCTCACCAATATCTGGGGAAGGAAGCATGGTTTGTTTCAGTTGTTTTTGCACTATGATTCCAATCACCCCATAGCCAATGATCAGTGAATGATGAGAATGGAGTCCAAAATTACTTATCCATGCGAAAATCATCTTTTATGGCATTTAATTTATGTTTGTGGACTGACAACTCCTTTTGTACATAACATGACAAGTAAGCCTGCAAATGTGTCTGTGGATTTCCTGATCCCAGCCCCTAAGCAACCAGATCAAGACTGGAATCTGGGCAAATGCTTTCTCACCTACAAGTCTTGGAATGAGATTGCTCCTGTCTCCTGACATTAACCACATGCAATCAAATAGAAGGGAAGATTAAAATTTGGCTAACAGACTAGAGGTGGCGCTTTGATGCTTAGATACTGCTAGGTAAATAATTAAGCCACCATTTCCCTGCTTATCTTATTTACCTGCTGTGTTTGAAGGGCATTTAGATACATCTGAGGAAGATTAATTAATATACTGCTTTAGTACAGAAAACCTCTAATCTATAAAAGATGAGTTGCTAGAAGCAGCTCATTAGAGACCTACCTCAGCTATAGAAAATCTGGCTCTTACACCTGAAGTGCCTAGCAAAGTAAGCTATTGTTTCTTTTTCTTCTGTTCCTTCTTTTGTTTCCTGTAAAGTTAATAATGCCTGGAAATAGTGTATCAATAACTTAGAGAGGCTTTGTGCACTCAGTTTCTTAAGAATAATAGCCTGTTACATAAGAAAAGATTGGCCTCCTTTGTACTGGAACACATACATACGTGTGCAAGCACGCACAGATTGGCCCAGTGCCAGCAGTGGCACCATGCAGATTTTTCACCAAGAAAAGAAATAATGTAGCCTGAATGCCTTTTGTTTGGCTAGCTATAAGGAAAAGTAAAGTAGCACACAGAACACCAACAGAGCACCGCCGATACTGCAGAAATGTGCAATTAGTCAGCCCTTATGTCAAATCTTGCATGCTCTTCTTTCTTATGTGTATAATGATCCTGACTTTGATTCAAGGAAATGTTAACATTTCTGTATTTAAAACCAAGATGTATTATAAGCTAGGTTTTCTCTTCTTTGATTTCTACATGATTTAACTCACAATATCATCCTAAGCAAATCTATTCAGAAGTAAACCGAGCTGAGTTCAGTTTGACTTACTCTCAGGTAGGTGCATATAGGATTGCAGCCTATGCAGCTGGACTCTGTCATCTTGGCAAAAGTGCAGATGTTTCTCCTTACATTTTGGCCCGCCATTCCAATAAGCTTCAAATACCATGACCAATGGCCAGGGTTTATGGGAGCTGTAGCCCAAAATATCTGGAGGACACCAAATTTTCTTTACCTTGAGCTGTTTCTCAGGATCCTCGGTATTCTTGAACTGCTTCTCAGTATTCGAGGAACACAATCTACTTCTGCCTTTCAGAGAAGCATATCTTTGCTAGACCCCTTGGTACTCTGGTGCACATCTGAAGGACAGCATGAGTCTTGAAGACGCACTCACACATACAGGCCAGATTTTTATTCTTCCCAAACCTGTGCAATCCCATTCCACCATTATCAATGGGATTTCATGCAGAAACCTCAGTGTCAGTTGTGCTAGATATGGATATTGCTAGCAGAAGTGGATGAAGAAAGCAGACTGAATCCAGAAATTGAAGGGTTTAGCAAACTTTACAGAATCATAAACAAATAGAAAAAAACCTACAAGAAGAAGACTGTGTAAAACAGTTTACAGGCAACATCTCTCATCCAAGCAGTTAGATATATAAAGCAGCAAAGCAGTTCAGGACAGGCTTCTGAGAGAATGAAATCACTACTGCTACTGAACATAAAGAACATGCTCGGTTTCATATCCGCAGAATAACCAGGCTAAATGTAAAGTTTCGTTTAGCGTTAGCCAGCTTCGAAGTGATGGTGCTGGTCCTTCAAAGCCTATTGCACCCTGCATGATCCTCACAGTTGCACCTACCAACTGCTTGAAAACCCATGCTCTGGATGTGCATTTTTTGTGCATGTGACCCCCAGCTAGTCATATTCCAGCAACAACCGTTTCCATGCTCTAGCTAGAAGAAGCACCACTATGATGATACATCCTGTAGTGACCACCACCCCTCTCAAGTTACACATGGCTCAGTTTTCTCCATGCAATTCTATGCAAAGAAAATAACTAACAGGTTTCTATGTGCAAAATGACATACACCTCCCAATTATTGGTAGCAGAGCAATCACAGGTCTAATGAGGACTGAATCCCCCTGAGTGCAAAGTGATGTACTCCCAAGAAGAAGGTACAAGATTGCAGCCTGAAAGATGTTGACTGTGAAATATTTAAAGTGAGCCATTGTTAATAGGGTAGGACTAAGGGATTAATGTATGGATTTTCCAGACCACAGGTATATTGATTTTTTAGTATAGATTCCTCACCAAAACATTTCTTGTTCTAATGTACTTTCAATAAAGTATCAACCACTGATCAGTATCTGAACTATATTAAAATGGGCAAGCGGCTTATTCCTACTACATTTGCTGGGAAACCGATCCAATCGACTTGCAGTGGCTTAACATGTGGCACAGTCTCATGCACGTCTACTTGGAAGCATGTTCCACAGTGTTCAATGATGCATTTACCCAGTGCTTTTTTTGTAAAAAGAAAGGGTGCCGGATCTCACGTTGCCGCTGGCAGTAAGCACACGCACCAGTCCCAAGCAGCTCTCTCTCACTATCAGATCGCAGGCACAATAGCAGCCTGCAGGCACTATGTTAATGATGTTTGCTGCTGATCTGCTACCTAGTTCAAAATCGCTTCATAAACTCCATTGAAAATAAGTTGCTGGAACGCCGTTCCGGTGTGTTCTATGACAAGAAAAGCCCTGCATTTACCCAAGTAAACATGTAAAACCTACGCATGTAAGTAAGGGATGCATTAATAAACCAAGTCATATAATTAAAAGAAATCACATCCTGTGGTCTCTATGAAATAGGAAAGTGTTAAGTTGTTGTGTCTGTAATTTTAATGATGGGTGCTTAGTCATGCAGTTAAACTAGCATCTAGTTATGGTTCTCAGTGAATCAGGGATCACTCCATATTTTGGAAGCATTTGACAGGTTAACTTCTGACAGCTGTCTAAAGCTTGAGAAGAGAGAATGTACTTACCTTGCACCCCTGGGAAAGGGTGCTGGATATCGGCTCACCTTCCACACCATGCCATTTTCTGGCCCTTATTCGTCTTTGGTACTTTAGCATTTTCAGGGACATTTACTATATTAATCTGCTGAAGAGGACTGAATCTCTGCCACAGAAAAGTCAGTTTTAAAAACAATTAGAATGCTTTCCTTCTAACCCGTCCTCCATGAACTGATTTCTTCATCCTTGCACAGCAAACCAGACTTGCTGTACATTCACAGCTTTTATCGTTATAAAATATTCATCCCTTTCTCAGTCTGCATTGCAGTGGTGGAGCACACGCTTTGCCTGCAGAATATCCTGCCTGCCTTAGTCTGGGTCGGCCATGCTTTTGCACCTTGCTTCCAGCAGTCCCCCGTTCCATGATCTCTTCTCTGCTGCACTTCAAGGCACGGACCCTGTTTGCCCAACAGACACCACTTGACAGCCGTGGTGAGCCCAACTCTGCTTGCAATCGTGGCTGAGAAAGAGTGGAGCCTCATTTCTCCCTGTGGTCCCTGTTGGGACCATCTGGAGGACCAAGAGGAAAGGAAGTAGGAGAGAGGAGAGTTGGTAACCCCTGAGGGTAACACCTGAGGGTCACTTGTTAGTCTGGATTCACATCTCACATCTTTTAGTTACCTTCTCTTTTCTGTTTCCCCACCAATATGTCTTTCCACATTTCTAGGTCTGTTATCCCCCTATTTTTGCTCTGCATTGGGTAACTCATCTTTTGAACCTCTCCAGCTCTCACTGCATCCCTGTTTCCTCCTTCTGTAGGTTTGTTTGCACCTCCTTTTTCAAGTCCCCCCTTTTCTTCTTTTGTTTGTCTTTTCTTAGCCATCTTTTCCTCATCTTCCCAATGGCTCTGCTGGGTTTGGCAACAGCAGGCAAAGCTTTCCCTCTCCCAACAAATCACGTAATGGGGGAGTCCCTGTGCTGGACATAGAATCACAGACTCAACACAGAAACAGAAGAGTAGAGTTGGAAGGGGCCATAGAGACCATCACACCCATCCCCTTGCTGTTGCAGGACACCAAGTTACTCCATCCCACTCAGATGGCTGTCCGGCAGAGTTGGCTGGCTGCAGTAAAACCGGCACCAACTCCACTATGCACCCAAGTCCAGGCAGATGAGGAGCAGTGTTGGCATAATAAAATAGCCATGTGGCCAACACCACTTTTGCTGGGCTTGTGCAACAGGTGGAAATGGAACCTCCAACAAAGCATCTCCATTATCTCATCCAGTCCAGCTCTCACAATGGATCCAGTTGTTCATACTATAGAATAGCAGCAATTTTAAGACCTTCAGCAGCAGTGACTATCCAACTGATGGAGCTGGGAAAACAGAGCAGAAATGATTGTAGCATTCAGGCATGCAATGTCTTCTCGCAAAGCATAATGCAGTCAGTGATTTACCAGGATCCACCGAGAGGAAAATAAACCTCTGCTTGGAAGCTGTGCAAGAGTCACCATTTCTTTATTTATTCTTTATTTAATTTTTCAATTTATATCCTGTCTTTTTCCTACAAAGGGCTCAAGGCAGCTTGCATCATTCTCCTCCTCCATCTTATCCCCACAACAACAACCCTGTGAGGTAGGTTGGGCTGAGGGTCTGTGACTGGCCCAAAGTCACCCCGTTGGCTCCATGGCTGAGCGGGGACTAGAACCCAGATCGCCTGAGTCCCAGTCCCAGGCTCTTAACCACTGCACCACACTGGCTCTCCATTTAGGAAGGATGGAAAGGAAGTGTTCCTGGCTGCATGTGAGATGGCTTATGATTACCCTTCAAACAGAGGCATCTTACACTTATATCTGAAATATGACGGAGTAATGATTTTTCAATGCACAAGTCATATGCTTGGACAATGCAAAATGTAGGAGAAAGGCTGGTTTACAGTTGAGAAGTAGGGTGGCCACTTATTAATCATAAAAAAGTGCAAAAGAGGACAGCCATTACACAGAAGAATTTACAATTCATACCTTAACTAGAAATGTAGTACATCTCATGATAGTGCAGACGTCCCATTAGGTGCCCTACGTGGCTTGCTGTGTCAGGTGCCCAGGTGCCATCGATGGGCAACTGCAAGGCCTCGGCTTCTCCCTCCAAGGGCTCCATCTTGAACAGAGATTTGACAGCCCTTCAAACAGAGTTCTGCTGCTGTACGAAGAAGCCCATGCAATGGGATGCAGAGCCAGAGAGAGAGAGTTTGCAGAGAGCGGACTACTAAAACAGGGTGAAGATTCTAAGGAAAAAAGCCCTTCTGTAGTTAACATTGTGATACAGATATTGTGAGTTAATAAAAATGTACAACTACCTCCTAGAGTAAGGTGAGTTGTTCCGCCCTGATATAATATCTTCCCTGGAGTCACCTTTCACATAGTCTTTTCCATCCATATATCTTAAAGTCATTTAAAGAAGGTACCATTATCTGCATTTCATAATAATGAAATGGAGAAAAGCACTGCCTTAGCAATCAACATTTAAGTCTCGCTCAATGGGCTGCAGTACTTCATTTTGTCCCCAGCCCATGACAAAATCAATTGCTGCACCAGAACTGATGTCAACTTTAATTAGATTATCATTTATCACTGTTTATACCAGATTAAAGTATGCTAGCTCATGATTAATTATATTAATTGTTCTTGGACATTTAGCAACTGTCATGTTGCCACTCAGTAAAGGTCCCCAGAAAAATTCTGGGATAAAGACAGCAGGGCTATGCCATCCATATCCTTAGAAACTAGTGAACAAATGATTACCTTCATTCTCTTTCCAAAGCAGAACCAGCTTAAAATTGAAGCAGCTAAGAGCACAAATGCACTTAGAGCATTTGAGAATGCTTTTGCTCTGTATATGAGATGAAATAGGCATTCTGATGCATTTAATGGGAATGGATTGGTTGACTACTAAGCTGCTGTTTCCCCGTAAATGTTAAGTCCCTCTACCATCGCTTCATTAGATATGTGATAAAATTGGGGCAGCTTTTTTTACTATAGAACAATGTGATAAGAGAATCTCAGGTTTTATCCTGAACAATTAGATTAAGTGCAGATTTTTATTTTTATTTTTTTTTTGAGATCCCATTTGTCTTTCATAAATCCTTGTGTTTGCATATTGTGTGTCATGTCCTGAGAATCATTCTAATTCTGTACAAGCCAGAGAGTCCTGGCCTAATTTTGTCTTCCTTTGAATGGGGTTCTTAAATAGACTGTACCTTGTAGATGGGATTTTCAATTCCCAGTTCTTGATTTTCCATCACTGAAAATTAGGATGGGTGCAGGACTAGAAAAGCAGGACTAGATGACCTCCAGGTCTTTTCCAGGTCTGCAATCCAATGCACAAAATCCTGTACAATAGCCTACTGGTCTAACTCTGTGTCACAGCATAGTGCACCTAATGAATTTCTGTTTTGTAAGCAGAAAGACACAGGAACCTGCAAAGGGATAAGAACACTGAAGAATTTTCCAATCCTACATTTTCTCTCCTTGCTTACTGAGAAGGCACAAAGTGCAGATTGTATTCTTGAAAATGCCAGATATTTCACTTGCACAAAGGTGCTTCCAGCAGAGAACAACCAGTGAAGTACATCCTGATTTCACATGGATTAGGAGCAAATCAGGTCCAAGAGTCTGGGCTTGCTTTTGCCTGTTTATTTCAGCAAGGATGGTATGGCTTGGCTCTTCTGCTTTTCGATCTCTTCCATTAAATTAATTTATGATAGGCTTTTGAGGATCCCTGAAAAAAATATTGGAAGGTGCGGGTCAGCAGATTTTATTCATTTGTTGTTATTGTTATTTACTGGCATCACTTCTTTATCACCCAATAGATGAAATTCTCTGGGCAGTTGTGTGTGCGTGTGTGTGTAACAAAGAAAGAAAGAAACCTTGCCTTCCTTGTCTCTGCAAGGTGAGGAACAAATGCAAAATCAATAAAAAGGATCATAAATAGCAATTAAGAAAGAGAAAAACCAGAGTGCTAGCAAGACATACCTACAGTAAAACCACATTGAAGGGTTTAAATTCTCCAGATAACAGTTTATTGACAAATATAATAAGCATGAATTTTTACAAGAAATAAATATTAGGAAAGATGATGGAAAATGCTTATAATTATTGAGACTGGGGGAAGTCATAACCACAGCTTCAGAAGACAGAAAGCAGTCTTTTGAATACCATGCTTGGAAAACAACTTCCTCATGTCATTCTGTAACTACACCCCAAATAGTATGGGTGGGGGGCAGGGGAGGTGGATTTCGGGAGAGATGTGTCTGGGGAAAGAAGGAGCTGGGCAGGGATCATAAGCACATTCCAGTAGATAAAAAGAAGTGGCCAAGCTGCACCCTGCATAACCCATGCCACAAACAGTCTCTCCCTTAGTCTTTTAGGGGTGGCAATCTTTTATATGTGTAGTTCTTTCAGTGGGGGTTGATCCTTTGCTAGCATGAAGCAGTCCCAGGCTGGCTATATGTTGTGACTGTTCCAGATGGGTGCATTGATTCTAACTCTCTGTTGCGAAACAAACGACAGGTTTTTATGAAACTCCTTCTCTTTGCCAGGATCACAAAGCTGCCCAGACACAATACAGCATGGAGCTAGAGGAACGGTACAATGGCACATGTAGGACCACCACAGAACTTTGGTAGGGAACACTAAACTTCTCACACCAACTTTCTCCTTCGGTCACACAAGTGTACCCAGGTCTAAGTAGCCTTCTTTGGCTTATTAGCTGAGCATTTCTTAAAGCAGAGGTGCGCAAAACAAGACTGTATGGGGGGCCGCAGGTAGCCCCCAGCTTTTTTTGTAGCCAACGTCTTCCTCTAAGTCGTTGCTCCTGAATTTCATTCATTCATTCCCCACATTTCCTTCAAGAAAATGCAGTCCAGATGGCTACCAATCATAAAACATTGCTACCACATTTCGCTGGCAGCAAAGAAAGCTCTGTTTTCACCTTTAAAAGGAGGGTGGTCTGCATGCTTTGTTTGAATACAAATTTCTGCTTCCGAGGACCTCTGTGATTGTGTGGCAAAATGTGATCATTCAAGCAAAATGACTTTTTCTTCTGGCTACTGAAAAACCATTGAAATTCGGCAACAATTCAGCAATGTGGTGGTAGTATCAGAGTTTGTTTGGCCCCTGTGGCTTTGTGTTTGGATTCTGGAGTTGGAAACTGGTACCCAGAACCTCTGAAGAAGTCATCCACTGAGTCATAGAGTACCTGTCCAGGAGCAAATTTTCCATTTACATGCTGAAGAAATAGTGGTTTCATCACATGCAAACCCTATACTATGGTTTAACTATGGATTGTTAATCATAAACAACCCAGGAAAAGAATCCAAGGTTTGTTATTGGGTTGTGAACTCTGGGTTGTTTGTGGTTAACAACCCACTGCTAAAGTACAGTGCATGCTTTGCACATAATGACAACACATAATTCAAGACTTTAGGGTTCAGTGACAGCCTATACCAAGCCCATACTGGTCCCGCACTCTGAGTTACAGATTTGTGCAATCTAGGTCAGTAATTCCATACCAATGAGTAAAACTATTCAGGCATTAACACTCTATTTTGAGGGTAGAAGGGTTGTCTATATAATTAACCTATTTCACAGCTGTCACACGCTGTGTGGACATTTTCAATAAGCTTTTCACCAGAACCCAAGGATCCCATTCTTAGTCAGTTTTAGACCCAATCAGTGTATACAGGAAGACATGAACTTTTTCTTGTCAATGTGGATTGCCCACACTTACCTCTACTGAATACATTGGCCCTGTTAATCTCTATTTAATCAGTTTGGAGAAATCTTTTTGGAGCTCTTTGCAAACTCTCTACTCCAAAACATTTATAAACAAGATCACTCTTTACTCCAGAGCATTTATAAACAAGTTAAACCAACTGATCCCAAGACAGTTACTTGGGAATACTACTTCTTGCATTCATGCATTGAAACTCTGCATTTATTATTGAACCATAACAGGGCCTCTTCCTATCCCATGACTGCTAGGTTTATTCGGGAGACTTTGCTAAGGACTTTGTCACAAGTTTTTTGAGGGTCCAAGTAGATGACATCTACTGGCTCAACCCTATTGTCATGAGCTCAAACGTTCCCTTCTTGCCCTTAGGCCGTAAAACATTGGACAGCCTCTTTTCAATGCAAATCGTTATTGGCACTTACCAGATAGAAGATAATGTAACTCTGAAGCTGGAAGATAAGCCTCTCTTCATATGAAGAGTGTTGAACCATAAGTGGGAACTCTTCCACTATGCTTCCCCTTCAGTAGCTCTGTGGGCTCCACCCTGAAGGCGGCTCCAACTGGTGAAGGACAGTTGGCAAGACCCGTGTAAGCCCTCTAACTGGGCAGCTTGTCCCTTCCAATGCCTTGTCATGGGCTAAGGGACAGAGCAAGGCAATGACTCTCCCTCCTCCCATTCTTGGACCCCCTCTGTCTTTTCCAAACCATTCCTGCTCTCCCAGTCATCCTGGGAACCTGAAAGCAGTGACCTTGAGGGTCCTCGGATGGCCTCTGCCTGTCCCTGAATTTCCACAGCTCCCATCACTGCTCTTCAAGGTCTTCTTCAGAATCCAGGTCATCTCGGTGACTCCAGAATGCCCTCCAAGAGTGATGGTTGAGTTCACTCACTACAGCTTTCCACATGGTTGTTGCGACTGTCAACCGTCTCTAAAAGCAACCGCCTTTAAGCAAGACACATTCTTCTATAAGCTTGAGAAGAATGGCAGTGAAGAAGATCACAAGATTTAAAGTCTTTACTTTTGTTAGTCAAGGCTGGTAGGTGTGAAGGCTGATGGTGAGAAGGCAACTGATGATGTGACCCCAAGGGAGTCAGACTTAGGAAGGGCACCTTGAGTGTAAGAGTCAAAGCATCTTCTGTGCATCCACAGATAAGACCCTCCTATCTTTAATGCAAAGTCTAAAACTTATCTTCTTTGGTCACACTTGTAGCTGATGAAAGCCAGTTTTCACTTTCAGGATTGACTGCTTAAATATAATCTTATTCTCCATGGTAAGGGCAGCAAAATGATGATAGGGGGCACCAAGTGTGGCCAAAAATTGCTACATCCGGGGACCTCCTATTTGGAAAACTACTTTCTTCCTAAGCATTTTGTCATTCCTAAAGTGAACAGGGGCATTATACCATATCTGAGAAGTGAGGCTTTGAAAGCCAATTCTCTTATTCTGCTATGCAATCCCAAATAACATTCCAAGTGAATGACTGTGACATGTAGCAATTTCTCAAAATGCATGAGCTCCGCATAAGGGCAATTAGAGAAAAGGGGGCTTAAAACAACAACAACAACAACAACACCTGGCCCTCTGTATTCTGCTCTGCCAAGCAAAATGAAAGCATTCTTTTTTTCCATCAGTGTTGAAAAGTAACTGACATCGTATCAACCTAGAAAGCAGGAGTTGAAAGGGATAATTTGTATATTCAGAATTTGGGCAGTGTAGGTGAAGCTCTTAAGAGATTTTGAAGGTGACAGTCAAGGGGGTTCCAGGGCCACTGCTGTTGTTTTGGGGGACAGATGCCACCTCAGGCTACCACCCTACCTATTTCATAGAATCATAGCATACTAGAGCTGGAAGGGGCCATGAAGGCCACTGGGTCCAACCCTCTGCTGGTGCAGGACACACATTTACACCATCCCATCTAGATGGATGTCCAGTTTCATCTAGTGCAGGAGAGCCCTCAAGCTCTCTAGGCAACTGGTTCCACTGCCATATTGCTCTGACAGTGAGGAAACTTTTCCTGATATCTAGTCTGAATCTGGGTTGTCACAACTTGAGTGGATTATTCCATTTCCTACACTCTGGTATCAGTGAGAAGAGAGCTTGACCTTCCACCTTTGAGGTACTTATAGAGTGATACCATGTCCCGCATCAGTCTTCTCTTCTCAAGGCTGAAGAACATGCCCAGTTCTCTCATTCTCTTCTCATAGGACAGTGTTTCCAAAGCCTGGATCATTTTTGTTGCTCTCCTCAGGACCCCTTCTAATGTTTCTGACTCTTTTGTAAATCTTGGTACTCAGAACTGGACACAGTATTCCAGGTGAGGTCTGACTAGTGAGGAGTATAGAGGAACCAATACTTCTCATGATTTGGAAGTTAATACATCCCAGCATAGCATTTGCTGTTTTGGCAGCTGCATCATGTTTGCTTCTTACCTCCTGTGCCTGTATTCAAAAACTGCCACACTTCATCTTATTTATGTGATGCCTTTCCATGGTAAAATCCTGAGCAGCTTACAGCAACATTTTAAACTGCACAATAGAATATAGCAACATTCCCAAATAATTAACCATTGCAGATCAAGCAAGATTTTTAACAATTATACGTATAAAAACACCATGTGATAAGCAAAGGACACTAGGATTGACCATCTAATCATAATTATACTGAAGTCAAAGAAAGGAAAAATAAATGAGTCCAAACAGCAAAAATATCCACATGTGGTTGGCTCCTGATCTTCCCAAGCCTTGTGGAGTGAGAAAATCAGGGAATGTCTCTATTCAAGGAAATGCCTTGTATCTCCGAAACTGCAGAACTGAAGAGGAGCAGGACAGCTTAGAAAGGATGCTGGAGTCCCAAGTTGCACTATTACCTGCTCAGCCTGAAGGAAATCCACCTTTTCTAAGGACTGACCCCCGCCCACCTGCCCTTCCATGTAGATGCTCTTGACACCGACGTTTCCCCTCTCCCTTCCTTACTTTCTCTGCTACGTATCCAAGTGCTCCTCATGCATATTGGTGATAAGTGAGATAAATGCTGAGTGTCAGAATTCATTTGCCAGGAACCACCTTGATTTACTTGGTGCCCTTTCCAACATGCCCTGGGCTGTTGGTGCACACGGAAATTGCATTTGTTGAACAGTGCACGTAAGACAGTCACGTAGATACAATTAAAGGTTCAGCTGACAGGGGAAAGCATTATTAACCTCAGTGTGAGAGGCAGCTCTGCAGGAAAGCATGCCTTTAAAAACAATCACTGCATTTAATAGCCCCTGTCAAGAGTCCTTAACTTATGATGTGACAAAACAAAGAACACTTTCTGATTTAATACTATTAACTCGAATGTGTTTGGAAGCTTACCACCACTGCAGGATGATCAAGCGCAGAAGACAATAACAGGGCTGCTACCAAAATCAATCATACTGAGATGATAGGTCAGTACTGACAAGTGAGGTGGACCACTGAAGAACGTCCTCCTGTGCTAGGAAATGGTTGCATGGATCGCATAAGAAACATAGCTAGGCTCCAGCCCAAGGCATGTTGCTTGAGGTGGAAGAGGGGATGGTGACCCCTGAGCTGCAGCCCACATCCAGTTCCACAGGGCGGTTGGCTGGCTGGTGCACAAGGTCCCGTCCCACAGCATCCGCTGCTTCAGGCAGCTACCTCTTTCCGCTTCGTGACACAGCTGGCACCAAGTGTAGCAGTACGATACATTGCTTTAGACTTTCAGTTAAAAACTAGCCCCAACACGATGCTTTATTCATTTATTTATTAAACTTATATTCTGATATATTGACCTGAGGGACCTCTAAGTGGGTTACAACAAAAGAACAACACACTATAGCAATAAAATCAAGCCATGAAAACACACAACAATAAACAAAAACAATAAGACAACACTGTACTCCGCTGAGGGATAATAATTTAAAGCAGTGTAGATTAAGACAACAATATCACAAAAATTATCAAGAGAAAATCAATTATTTAAATGCCTAGAAAATAAAGTTGTTTTTGTAAAAAGGGAGGCAGGTGCACAGATGGGAATAATGCATTTGAAACTCCTTACATAATTGCCGTCTTTTGCTTTGCTTTTCACTCTAGTTTTGTTATTTTAAACTTCTTATTGTTTTATATTATGTGTCATTATGCTTTTGTATTTTATGCTTTTAAGTCTTGTTTTGTGAACATTGAGCTTCTGCTTGGGGTGGAATAGAAATGTCACAAAAATATATATGGTTTTCATTTTGGCATGGATAGCAGAGGTCTGAACAAACGTCCACCTGTTCAGAGATGGGTGTTCTCTCCCAGTCCTGGTTTCTCTCTGAGCTTTTCCACGCCCCAGCCTGCCTCCCCAGCCAACCAAAAGAATCCGCCTCTTCCCTGCCTTTAAAAGCTCCACTTATTGGTTAACCAGTGATAGTAGCAGAAGCAGTGATCTGGCAGTGATCTGCCGTGGCATGGATGGCGGAGTGGCTGGCCCCATAGATGAGAAGGGGAAGGATTTGTTTTGGCAGGAGATACTAATGGGAATCCTAGGCTGGGGTTGGATGGTTAAGCAAATACACTACACATTTCATTGCAAGTTAAAGAAGAATTGAATGGTTTGTGATGTTTTCTACTTGTTGAAGACTAGCATTACATATCCCCGAGTTTGTTTCATGAACATCTCTTTTATCAATATTATGTCATTTTAGCCTCGGTCATTACAGCATGTTAGAGCTTTGGAAGTCAAATAAACTGGAGTAAGCCAGTTGTAGATAGGGTTGTGATTAATCCATTCGTAATCCATCCCCCCAGAATCTGCAAACTTCCTCTCCTGCTTGGCTTCGTTCCGAAAAGCAAGCTGAGCCGAGAGAAAGGATCATGTGACCGACAACCTTCTCCAGTCCAGTCGCCGTTTTTGGGCAGCCAAACGTCTTCGCTACTTGCTGCTGACTGCAGCCATGGATGCAGAATGGTGCTGCTTGCACAGCGTGTGGGGCTGGGCTCCTGGTGAGCTGGCTGCAAACCCTGGGCACACTCACCAGGCACTTGGAGGCTGGGTTCCTGCACCAGAGCCTGGGAAGCTGAAACCAGGAATCTAGCAGATTTTCCACACAAAATGGATTCCTTGTACATTCCTAGGCATAGTATATTTAGAATTACGCTGTTGCAGAAATGGTGTTTACTACCATGATACTAAGAGGGGAAAGCTGTGTAGCACCATGATAAGTCGTTCCCCATGGAATGATGGGGATCAGAGTAGAAAATAACAACCTGTCTTTATTTACAGGTACATATCTTTGGCTAAAAAGTCATGTACACTTACCTGGATGTACACCACACTGAACAGAGTGGAACTCATTTTCAAACAAACATGCACAGAATTGTTGGCTGGTGAGAGAAAATGTTGAGCACTTCTTGGCTTGTTATGGATTTTGCTGTCATCTGATTAGGTCAGTATTTTAATGAAACATATTAATAAATGCTCACATCTGGAAAAGGTCGCAGCTATAACAGACCTTTTGGAAAAACAGCTTACATGAAATCATATTGAACTTTAAATCCTTTTCCTTCATCTATGACATCCTTTAGAATGAAGAGTTGACATCTTTCTCTAAGTCTTAATGAAGTCAAATAGCTCTGATAATGAGAGATAATCTTCATTAGAGGCTGCATTCTTGATTAGTTTCTTTGATAAGAAGGATCACACAATAGATATTTATAGGGAAATAAAGATAGCTAAGTTCCAGAACAGATAAACACCAGAATATGTCTCCACTCCTCAAGCTTAAGTGGACCTTAAATATACATGCAGTGAAAAACATGTGAAATTGGGTACCAATTGGGTACCAATTTCAGACTGAAAAACCTGTAAAGGTGGGTACCAATTTCTACCTTTCAGACTAAAGATAGAAAGCATTGACTCCACACTGATGTGGCTTTGTGTTACTAATACTTAAATAAATCTGACTGGTTATGACATCAAGGAAGCCATCAAGGATGATTCATTATTTAATTAAATAGGCAAATCTGATTGGCTGACTTGCAAAATAACTTTGTCATAATTTATGCATGATTGGCTGGGGTCTTATCTAGACCAAGGCAATGGTTAAAAAAAGGAAAAGGAAAAAATATGGAATACCAGCTATAGAAAGGAGCAGATGGGACAACACAAGAAAAACATCCCCTTTTGAATGGAATATGCTCCCTGACCCCTCCTTTCATGCCAAATATATTAATGAGAAAAATCGGGGCATTCTATGTATAAGGGAACCCTGTAACGTCAAGGTCAACTTAGCAATCGTGGTTAACAGAGTCAGGCTTATCAAAGGTTCACATTGTTCATAAGAAAATAGAACAATAGAGCTTTTGGTAACTAGAAGGTCACCGGCACCAAGGTGGAAGGCAGGATTTCAAAGTGCTCAGATCCATCCTCTCCACTCTGTGACCTACCCGCTCTGTACCAGTGCACAACGCACGGCTTCCTTGGCTTATTTCTGGCACAGCGCTAACAAGACAAATGCCTAGCATACATGAATAATTTCCTAATTTTCAAACGGCAAGAATGAAAAATCTGCTGAGCAAACTTTTTGTTGTTGTTATAAATGTTTTGCTCATTCTGTCTGTGGCCTCCGTTAGGAAGATTAAGGTCTCCTTGGTAAATCTGTTTCAAGCAGCTGCTCCCAGGGGCTATCCTGCCTTCAGAAACGTCGGCTGGGAAGACGTGTCAAGCATCTGTTCCTATTAATGACATGGGTAAGAGCTGGGCTCCTTTGCATTCTGCACATGCCGTCTCGGGAACCGTGGCAGAGTGAATCATTGAAGGAGCATAACCAGTGTTGATAAACTGACGGGGCTGTTTGTGGGATGCATGGCCAATGTGCGGTGGAGTGCTGAAATGGGCCTGCGACTATCACAAACCTCTCCCTGTGCATGGAGCCTAACATAAGGAGAGACAAGGATCGCATGCAAATGTTCTCATCCACCGGTATACACCTGTCGGAAACAGGTAGATGAAGTTGCAAGAGCAGAGCAGCATCTACGTCTCCTTGTGCAGGTGCCTCACACTGCATGTAATGCTTCATCCATGGCAAAGAGGCAGGCAAAAGCCTGGAGAGTAAGCCAAGTCCACCTGCAGAAGCTGTGTGTGAACTGGGCCTAATTTGTTCTAAGTGGACATCAGTGTCAATTTAGATCTCTGTTATAACAGTGATGATAAATGCCGGGAACACACTGATGAATTAATAATAGCCCATGCTTGCTATGGAGCAAACTATATCCCATGCAGGGATTAAAAGGAAAATAAATCAATATTCCTCAAAGGAATTCCCTTTTGCCTTTGCCTGAGCTTGTGCTAAGCCTTTCATTGGAAGGCTCAGGAATTGCTGCTTTGTACAGTGATCTTGAAAGAACAATGGCAGACTGGCTAACTCTTGCCTTTGGATCTGGGGATAAGGCTAATAGATCCTATTACTCTTTTGGGTCCTTTCCTGAAACTTGCTTTGGATTGATTATTCTAGCCTGAAGCTTTACATCATGCATGTGAATCCCTTCATGGAAGTTTCTTTTTCACAGAGCTGATCTGAACAGGATTCTGTTCTCCTTTTCTTCTGTCCTCAGAGGGAGGAGGAGGAAGAGAAGGGATTTTCAGCCGAAAGCCCCATGGCAGTTACTGCTCTAGCCATGCAAAGTGCTCCATCTGGTGCTCCATACTTTGCATCTCTGAACTGTGACCAATTTTCTCTTCTTGAAAAATACAAGCAACAAGGCCTGCTTCCTTTGGTCACAAAAACCATCCTTTGAGTTTTCCTTTCTTTCCGCTTTCCTAGAAAAGGAGGAAAGCAAGGCAGGGATACTTGAATAATTCAGCCTTGGTACAATCCAAGACATGATGGTCCAATCTGGGGCTTCCAGACTAATGTATAGATCAGAACGTAGGTGTGCATCAGATTGCATATTTCTCAGAATGTGGCAACTAGCGGTTGGTGAATACATCCTTGGGAAAAAGTGAATTCATTCATACAATCATTGACCAGGTTTTTCCTTTAATATGAAAGCTTGTCCTATGTCTACAAGGTCTGACATACATGCAATATTCTTTTTGTTTTGTTTGTTACCTTTTACTTTGGTGTTGTGTGTTCTGATGGGCTGTTTTCATGTGGCTTTTCTGTGCAATGCTATCTTAATATTGCCTGTCACTTCTGTACAGAAAAGGAATCAATGGCATTGCTGAGTTCTCCTCATGAAACCAGGGATGTGTGGACCAAGACAGAAGGTGGAGGCCTCAGCGGAGAACCCAGGCAGCTGTTAAAGGTGTCCATTCAAAACAAATTCAGCACCTGCACAAACACGCCAAAATGTAGGCACAGACTGTGCATGCTGTCAAACTCACAGTCTATTCTGAACAAATAACGCATTCCTAAGGCAGCAATTCAAGCTTGCTACAAAAGTGAGCATTATGAATGAATGAATTTCAATGAACGGACAGACTGATTGCAACATGCAGTGAAATTACTAGTTGCGACCATTCGTGGCTCAAATAACATTTCAAAATGCATTTTAAAATGTATATTTTTAGAGACAATGCGTGCAAAACTATGGATTAAAATGTGCAAGGGATTTTTCTGCAGATTTTTTAAAATGGAGATTGATATAGAAATGGGATGGAAGCAATTTATGAGTGAACCTATGTAAAAGTGGCATCTGTATCTCTTACTGTAGATGTGCAGCTTGTTTTTCATAAATTCCAATCCAAAACAGCTCCATGGGCCAGGCTAGAAATCAGGGATATTCTTCTAGTCTGCATTTTTTGTGCAAATGTACCTAATTTCTTCTTGAACTGAAAATCAATTACAGTTTGACATTGTCATTTTTCTGAATTTTGCAAGAGACATCTCTAGTGAAAAAATGTGTACAAAATGTGTTAATTAATAAAAAAAATCCATATTTTTATTTACCTTTAAATTTATATCTGGCCCTCTAGTCCAAAAAGGAGTAGAGGTGGCTTACAGTAAAATTGATGGTGCCAATGCTATAAAGAGCAGCAATAATGAAACTAATTGTACATAAAATCACAGCAACAGAAACATTAAACATCAACATTAAGCAGAACAAGAAACAAAAGGAGCTTGAAGCAATGATGGGGTATAAATGCATGTAATAAATAAATAAATAAATAAATAAATTTGTCACCCTAGGTAACAGATCTCAGATCCATTATTTAAATAGAGAAGAGAAATGAGAACAATATAGGTACCAGGTGGATTTCTTTGGGGGGACCCCTCCATAATTGAGGAGCTGGCACTGAGAAGGCCCTTCTGTTTGCTGTCCCTTTCACCTCCTTAAGGCACAGCTCTTTCAGAAGGCCCTCTTGTCCAGTTTCCAATTGGCAGGTAGGTACATTGGCAGGTAGGGAGCAGGAGATCCCTTAGGTAGCTAGATCTTAAGCCATTAGCTGTTTTCTCAAAGTCTATGAGAAATCAGCTTTGAGAGATACTTCTGTCCCTGCACCAGACTGGGCTGATCTAATAACAGTCAAACTCTACTGGCTCAGTTCAGAATTGTACTTTTATTTTTGAGTGTCCCCAGGGTCAAACTAAATATTCCTTTAATCATGCATAATGGGAATATGCAGGATTGTTTCTGTATCTCCCCTGCACGTGTTCATGGTCCCTATTCACACTATGCTCATTATAGAGGATTTAAGCCTCTTGACCCCATTTCATCTTGAAACTCAACCCCCAGTAGAGGGAGGGAAAAAAAACCTCTTTTCCATTGAATATAATTATGGCTTTTTAACCACCCCTCTCTACAGGGTTACGTGTGGATTTTGGAGACAAAAGTTGGGGATGAGGAGCTTAAATCTTCCTTTTGCAAAGGACTAGTTGACCATTGCCTCATTATATATTTGCCAGGGACAATTTATTTATTTATTTATAAAGTTTATATACCATCCTTTACAACAACATACCAGGACAGCTTACAACATTAAAACCAACAACCAATAAAAAGAATCCATAGGGCGATACAATAGAATACTATGTAATCATTAAAATATAATCAAATTGAGATTATATTAAAGGAAAAAATGACTGTTAACTTCTAAAATTACTGATTTTTAAAATGATGTTTGAATAAAAAGGTTCAAACATCTAGCACCGAAAAGAATTTAGGCTCGGCCCCAGGTGAACCTGTCCTGGGAGTGCGTTCCAGATGTAGGGAACTGAGTGACTCAAACAGAGTAGATCCTCACCGAACTAAAAGCTACTTTGTCTGGTGCTCAGCTCACATGGTTCATGATAATTTCTTAGTTTTCATTGAAAAGTATGGTTTACATTAAAAAAAACTTCTGTGGTTTCATAATGCTTCCAAGTTTCATTAGGAATAAGTAGTTAAAATTTAGAACTCACAGTATTTGTTCCATACCTGTGAAGTAGCTTGCTTTGGACACTTGGCCTATGGGATGATGACCATTCGTGTTCAGAATGATGTCAAACATCTTGAGCTGGAGAAGAACTTTGAGAAATCCACACTTGATTCAAAATACATCTTGGGTGGTGGACAATTTAAATACTGAACCATAGGCTGAATCATATAATAATGGATCAGACTGGGTTAAGTTTAGTCAAAATTTCTGAGAAATGGGGACATATGCACAATTTGTGGAAGTGCCCCAGGTTATGCTACAAAACCAGTCTCACAGAAAGTGTGATAACTGGCCCAGAGGACTGAGTACAAGACAGAAGTGGACTCTGAGATCAAACATACAGTATCCTCTGAATCCACAGTTTTCACCACAACAGAAAGTCATTTCCCAGTGATCAAAGCAGCTGATAAGACTATTGGGCCTATGCTGTGGTGGTGAGGGTGGCGAAAAAGAGATTTTTTTCCGCTTCCATTGCCTCCTCACAATGCCGTCTGGCAGAGCTCTTTCGAGTGGTGCAAGGCCTGGTTCATCCAGGTCCGAAAGAAGACCTGATTCCACCCTCAAAGGCCCGCTGTGACGACTTTGCCAGGCATTTCCGGGAGAAAATCGCGCAGATTCGTCACGAGCTGGATTCCACTATTGATTCAGAGGTTTTAAGGGAGACACCAACGCCGCCGTCTGGTCCAGAATTATTGGATGAATTTCAGTTACTGTGGCCTGATGATGTGGACAAGGTGCTTGGACGAGTACGTCCCACCACTTGCCTTTTGGACCCTTGCCAGTCTTGGTTAATAAATAATTCCAAGCACAGGATTGGGACCTGGATCTTGGAAGTGGTTAACGCTTCTCTGAGGGAGGGTCGGGTGCCTGCCCTTTTAAAGGAGGCGGTAGTCCGACCGGTCCTGAAGAAGGCATCACTGGATCCAGAGATAGCCACTAATTATAGACCAGTGGCCAACATCCCATTTCTGGGCAAGGTTTTAGAGTGGGTGGTGGCGGGACAACTCCAAGCACTCTTGGATGAAACTGATTATCTGGACCCATTTCAGTCCGGCTTCAGACCCGGGTACGGTACTGAATCTGCCTTGGTCGCCCTGTACGATGACCTGTGCAGGGAGAAGGACAGGGGGAGTGCATCCCTGTTGGTTCTCCTGGACCTCTCAGCGGCTTTCGATACCATCGACCATGGTATCCTTCTGGATAGGCTTGCGGGATTGGGGGTCAGAGGCACTGCTTTGCGGTGGTTCCGCTCCAATCTCAATGGCCGGTCTCAGAAGGTGGTGCTGGGGGACTATGGCTCTGTGCCATGGCAGTTATGCCATGGAGTACCGCAGGGGTCCATTTTGTCCCCTTTGCTGTTTAACGTCTACATTAAACCGCTGGGAGAGGTCATCAGGAGGTGTGGGCTGTGGAACCATCAGTACGCTGATGATACCCAGCTCTACCTCTAATTTTCCACCAATCCAGGTGAGGCAGTGGCTGTACTGAACTGGTGCCTGGCCGAGGTAATGGGCTGGATGAGGGCCAATGA
>NW_025335568.1:33196499-33221595 GCF_004798865.1 Varanus komodoensis | reverse complement strand
GGAGAGGTCATCAGGAGGTGTGGGCTGTGGAACCATCAGTACGCTGATGATACCCAGCTCTACCTCTAATTTTCCACCAATCCAGGTGAGGCAGTGGCTGTACTGAACTGGTGCCTGGCCGAGGTAATGGGCTGGATGAGGGCCAATAAACTGAAGCTCAATCCAGACAAGATGGAGGTCCTGTTGGTTGGCGGATCGGGCTTCGGAGAGGGTGAATTGAACCTTGTCCTGAACGGGGTTGCACTCCCTCTTAGGGACAAGGTCTGCAGCTTGGGAGTGCTCCTCGACCCGAAGCTTTCATTGGAAGCTCAGGTAACAGCAGCGGCGAGGAGCACTTTCCTCCAGCTTCAGCTGATTCATCAGCTGCACCCCTACCTGGAGTACGACTGCCTCGCAACAGTGACACATGCACTTCCCGTCTTGACTTCTGTAACGCGCTCTACGTGGGGCTACCCTTGAAGACGGTTCGGATACTTCAATTGGTTCAAAATATTGCTGCCAGGCTGCTGACGGGGACTGGACGTTATGTTCACATGACTCCAGTTCTCCGTCAGCTTCACTGGCTTCCCATTGAAGTCCGGGCCCAATTCAAGGTGTTGGTGATGACTTATAAAGCCCTAAACGGCTTGGGTCCTGGTTACCTGAAGGAGCGCTTGCATCCATATATGCCCAGACACCCCCTGAGATCGGCGGGAGAGGCCCTTCTCCGGGAATCCTCCGTGAAAGAAATTAGGAGGGTGGGTACTCGGAGGAGGGCTTTCTCTGCAGTGGCACCCAATCTATGGAATGCGCTCCCCAGAGAGATCCGCCTGGCGCCGTCGTTATTTGTTTTTCGGCGCCAGGCGAAGACCTTTTTATTTAAGCAGCATTTTAAATGTTAATATTATTGAATTTTATCTGGCCAGGGCGGCTTATTTTATATTGCATGTTTGTATTTTATTTTAATGTTTATATTTTTAATTTATGATTATAATTATTTAACTTATTGTTGTAAGCCTTCCCGAGGCTTTGGCGAATGGGGCAGCATAAAAATGTTTTAATAAATAAATAAATAAATAAATAAATAAATAAATGTATGTCACTTGCTTTAAAAATATTGGGGCAATTTGAAAAGTTGCAAGCCGCCTGCCCCTGGATTGCATTTAAGGATTATGGATTAAACCATGCAAATGCATTTTGGGCTGAATTCAGTCTATGTGCTTTGGATTATTTTTCCTTGCAAGGAAACTTTATGTGCACATTCTTTAAGCACAAGAAACAACAGCTACCCAGAATGAGTCACAAAGAAAAGAAATACATTTGGCCCTATAATCTCTTGGGTTTCCATATGTTGGCTGGTACGGAAGAGATACGTTGCCTTTTTCACCGGCTGTTGTCTTTACAGTTGTGCTTGACATAGATAACTGTTGATTTTCAATCAGATTCAGCTACAGTAAAACACATGCCTGGCGCAGATGGCTCAGTCGGGTTGATGCATTTCCCTTTTTTCCACTGTTTCTGCCAACACTTGCAAAGCTGTGTGTGACAGATGCAGTTGCAGATGACTTGGTTCCTCTCCCTGCCCCCATTTACAGGTGGCTCCTACATTTTCACTGTCACACTTCTTCCCTGCATAAAACTCATCGGTGGATCTCAAGGCACAATGCACAATTCTTCAAGTGCAAACTCATGTAGTGATGAACAGAGCTTTGAATCCTGCCTGTGTTGATTCTGGTTCTTGGAATTACAGGCCTTTCAGAGGTGATGTTCATATAATCATTATGAACCAGCATGAGATGGCCACCCGCTTGGATGTCTTTTAATGGAGATTAGACAAGTACATGGCAGATAAAGTGATCGGTGACTGCTAGTTATGATAAATAGATGCGTCAGAGGCAGCAGTACATAAGATACAACTGGAAAGTATTTCCTGCTTGTGGGTTTCCCATATTGATCTGATCCTCTCTCTGGTTCTGAAGACCTCCCACTTTCTCACCAGCTATAATAAGGATGAGTTGGATGGCAGGTGAGGCAGAGGTGCAGGTAACAGAAGAATAGGTATCAGGAGTAGCAGCTGCTGCCTTGTCTCCCCTAGTTATCAGGATTGTGGAATATGCACCTTCTGTATAAGTTAAGAAGTCACAACCTGGCTTTACATCAGCAGCAGAATGGCACCATGTGCCTTCAAACTATTTATTTAGGGAACTTGATAACATACCAACAAGGATGGAAGATACAGACCATTCATTATATGTGTCTATGTGGTTTAAAGGCCTGTATTCAGGACACACATTCAGCAGCAAGTACCCACAGAAAGCAAATGTGATGGGCTTTGAAGGTACTTCTTCAATTGTGATGCGCTTGATTCCTACGTCATTGTGATGTGAAATGCTCATGAAGGTACTTTCAATGGGTGAAGGGGGCGAAAACCATGCTCAGTATAAGGTTATAACCTTGCAAAATCTGGACCATTTATATTAACATTGCTGTCAAGTGGAACTTATTTTAACAGTCATGAGACACTTGATTAAACTGGAAGAATAAGAATTAAAGCATTCTTTTAAATAGTTTTTCCTTTTACATGTTCTCCTTTGAAAACTTGCCCTTCAGATTTCATTTCTTTTTTGGTTATTTTTTCATTGGTAGCATTTCAAGCTG
Organism: Varanus komodoensis; assembly: GCF_004798865.1. Lineage (NCBI taxonomy): Eukaryota > Metazoa > Chordata > Lepidosauria > Squamata > Varanidae > Varanus > Varanus komodoensis. Next base: position 33,218,958 of record NW_025335568.1, on the reverse strand, counting down.
TTCTGACACTTTTTAGAAATAAAAACTTGCAGGATTTCTAGAAAGATCTTTTACTAAATGTTCTTGCCATTTTAAAAAAAGATCTGGCAATAGGCCAAGAAAAACTCGGAAGTTCATTGCTTTGTGTTCCTTCCTTCCTGCTAGTTATTTGAATTTACTGTGTATTTAGAGTATATGAATAGAGTTTAAAAATAAGCCTTTCTGAAATATTTATTCATCAAACAAAAAGTATCTTGATTACATTAGTGAATAATCCTGAAGTTGTTAATGTAAACATATTAATAATATCTGTGTTGAAATCCTGCTCTCATATCCTTGGCTCAGATTTTACTGCTGTTATAATAAAAGGCTTTGTATTGGTCTGTATTCTTTGAGAGTATTGCTGACAATATAACTGTAGTTGTAATCCTAAGCATTTTTGCAAGATAGGAAGTCCCTTTGATCTCAGAGATACTTCTAAATGTGTCTAAGACTGAGAATTGACCATGTTGGCTCTGGATTGTGAGAGTCATATTACAACACATCTAGGAGAAACCAGGCTGGGGAAAGCTATATTAATGCATTTACATTTTATATCTAAGAATGAAGTTATAATATTTTCAAATAGGTTTAATCTGTCCTTTTTCTCTTGGAAACAGTATCACACAGTAGATCAATTCCTATTGTCACAAAAAACAGAAACAAGGCAAAGGCAAAGAGGTGGAAAGGCGGAAAGGCAGAATGACAGAAGGGCAGAAAGACAGACTTTGGCAAGGAATCATGGCCCCAACATTTCATTTCTTTTAACAATGTATGGCTGGAACCTGCCTATTTTACCCATAGTATGTTAATGTAGTCTGTGCAATGCCCAGTCACGTAGCAATAATTTCATGAATTAAGTGGGTCACAAACAGGCATTCGTTCAGTGTACTAGTGAATCCATTCATTGTGTAAGTTCTGGTAAAGTCTTCCCTTGCTCTTTCCCAATATCCAGGCCCATTTTTATCCCTATATCTGCAGGAGCTTTGTGGGAGAACTCTTGCTTGTGGCTTGTGGTATTCAAGCTTCCACCACTACTGGTAATATGTGAGCTGGCGATGATGATGCACAGAATTTTAGCATTATTTATAAACTACATTGACTTCCATGTACCTTTAAAAGCGCAGCTTAGTATCACGTCTCTGGAGAATATATACAAAGGAACCAATAGTAGAGGAACATTAATTGATTAACCACTTCTCCCTTTTTGTGTATCTATACCTGAGCTTGAGACTTGCCCATTAAGAAGTAAATTGCTAGAACAAATGGTGATTGTGGCAGAAAAGACATTAGCAGTACTGAATCTTTGGAGAGCATTCTAGAAGGCAGAATTACACTCGCGATTACCCAGCACTCATTGCTATTAATTATCATTGGACTTAAAATGGATCCCTGAGTGATGTGCCAATTAAATGAGTTTACTGATTAAGCACGTTCCAATTAAGCAATGTGTATTTTCCAGTACTTGAAAAATTGCACCATTTACCCCCAAATCTAATGTAAATAGAGCAGTTGACACATCCTTATTTAAGAATCATTGCCAGTGGAACCAAAACATTCTGTTGCTGGCAATTTGTTCCATTGTATAAGAATGCAATTACCTTGTTGGAGAAATAAAGCATGATATTCAAGCATATCTTGGGGTTCTTGCCACTTGTTACTGGTCAGGGCTGCATAGCAGAATACCTATGAGTTCCATAGTCTTTACAGATGCACAGTACCACTTGACGGAGATGGAGAAGACAATGAAAATGGGATGTCAGCAAAAGACAGAACAAAGAAAGCCATGGACAGAAGAACAACCGCCGTCCATGTCCTAGTTCTCCACATCAATGTGTGTAAGAAAGCCATGCTGGATCATAGCAAACTAGTCCATCAACCTGTTCACACGGTGTTTGACCAGTGACACACAGGAAACCCACAAGCTGGATGTGAACACAACCGTTCCCTCCTCCCCAAGTTCCTCAGCTGCTGGTGTGCATTGGCATACTGCTTCTGATACTGGAGGTAGCTTATAACCAATCTGAACTACTGCCCAGATAAGCTTCTCACACATGCATTTTTCTAATCCCTTTCTAAAGCCATCCAAGTTGGTGGGCATCACTACATCTTGTGGTAGCAAATTCTATACAGCTCTTCACAGAAACTGTGTGAATATAACAGATTTCCACATGTGCAGAGGAAAGGCATATCTCTATTTCAGGAAAATTCCTTGCATAAGGAACCTGGAAAGCTTCTATCTGGCATGGCTGCTTAGTGTAGTATTGTCCTCCTTGAGACTCTGAAATCCCAAAGAACTTCTCATGGCCCTTGGTGCTTTGTGAAACAGGACGGCTGCCAGCAATGGTATCCTCATGGCAACATTATTTTCCTTTCCCATGACATTTAGTTCCACTTTCCCCTACACAGTAATGACATCACATCATACTTTTCTCCACTGCCACTGCTAGAGGTAATGTAGAACATAGAAGTTAGGCAGGGAACTGTACAGTGTAATAATGCCACAGTAGAGGGAAACCAGTGCTGCACATTATGGAATAAGCGCACGAGCCAAGAGTCTTCCATAATGCATTGTTCTGATCTCAGCAGTTCTAATTAGAAGGCTATATTTGTGATAAAACTAGAGTTTTGCAAGCAGTTGGACAATGTTCCCCAAGTCATTTTTTTTTCTAAAAAATAATGCTCTACACTTGTGACTTGCCACGGTTTTCATTATAACAGGCTAGCATTACATCTAAGACATGCTAATTTCCTTTTCAATATAGCAGCTTCAGTAACTGATCCCTATCAAACTTTCCATGCTTATAGAAAGTTATGAATAATTTATATGAGAAAAAGATGGCCTGATGCTGTCCAGATGTTGTAAGAAATGACTAGACAATTTACCAATTCTTTTTTTTATAGAAGTCCTAAGTTAGCTGCTTCATTTTTTGCGTATTTGATTTAGGGTTGACTAATTATTGCAAAGATAAAATAATTATAATGTGCAAAGCTTAATTTCTTAAGGACTTAGCTGTATGTTTGTCCAGGTGACACATTAAAAATACTTTTTAATGATTTAATTATTCCTGGGTGGCAACTGCTGGCCTATACATTTCCTATTGTATTTCTTTTTCCCTTAAGGGAACCCACATCACAAGCATATTTTTAAAGTGTTCTGGATAAGATTCACTATTCAAGAAATAGAATGCTGTTACGTGGCCTTGTATGAAAGGGTTGCATTAAATCTTTAGCATAATCTGAAGCATTTGAGTAGGGGATGGGTATTTCAAAATGGCTACATCTGGTTCAGAAACAGCATGGTTAGACATGGTATATGTTGACACAGTGAGTGGCTTCAGACAACACAAGTAATATTCAAGGGCTGAGTATGGGTCAAGAGCTGGGTTCAGACAAGATGATCATCCTTGTTTTCTCAACAACCCACAGCTCAGGTGCAACACATGCCTTGTACATGGGATATCATGTTGTCTGGATCCAGAGAGGGAGAGGGAGAAGAAAGAATTAGGTAAATTAAGGCACAGAACTACTCAGATTATTATAGTACTACTTGGAGAAGTAACCAAACAAGCAAGCAAGCGAGCATGCAAGCCAACTTCCTAATGTTAAGTATAGGATTATTATTATTATTATTATTATTATTATTATTATAACATATTGAGCTATGAATTAAGAGAAAGTTAAATGGTCTACCTATGAGAAAGAAAACAAAACTGAGCAAATGAGCGATTACAACGTCTTCTAAATGAAACAGTATAACACGGATGTTGTGCTGGCAAAAGCCTAACCGTGCCATAAGTTATTCATAATTTTTTAAAAATAGCAATATGTATTTTAATTATATGCTTAAATTTTTAATTAGAAACCAGCAGTGTTTATTTCTTTCTAGTCTTATGATCCCCAAAGGAGACTGTCTTTCCTACTTTGTTGGGCATAGAGAACTGAAATTATTAACAGCGTCCTGTTAATAATACTAGGTCTTTTTCACATGTATTAGAAAATAAAACTGCATGGGCTGAGATAGTACTGAACGAACGTGTTTCCTGTTTTGCTAATACCATTATGTAAGTGATTGATAAAAACAGCAGCTTTATGTGCCAAGTCAGAGTCTCAGTAACTGGACATCTATGTCTAGGTGTCTTGCAATAAGGCCAGTTCCCTGACAGCGCTGGCCTTGGTTCTTCAAAGCAATGGTCCTTTATGATAAGTGGAAAATTGTTCAATACACACCCAGAGATGTGTCGTGTGCAGCCTGAAGATAAATGACCAACATCAATAGATTGCGGAACCAGGAAGTGGTTGCTGCTAGGAGAAACCATTGGCTGTCATTGATGGGAGAGGAAGTTTCTATCTTTACTAGAAATCAGTGGGAGGCAACCATGTGGCAACATCCTTTAAATATATGGCTGCTGATGGGCTCACTTCGTCCAACATAGTCATGAACTGCCGATCTGCAGGTGCTGATTGAGGCAGCTCAGCTTGCTTTGCTACCCCTTGTTGGCTTCTGGTAAGGCAGGGAACTACTTCAAAGTAACTGTGGCAAACATTAACAACAGTTACACAGAGGATCAAAAATGTCTCATTGCTTCCACACTAGCCATTGCCTTCAGTTACTTTTTATAGAGGATCCAGACAACATTTTGTCTAAATTTGTGGCTTTTCTTTTCTTTTTTTCTGTGCAATCCTCCCTATGCCCATCTTCTCTTGCTTTTTGGCTCTTCCTCTTCTGAAAATAGAAGTTCAGATTTGTTGTTTGGAACAATGAGTAGCAACAGGTAGATCATCTTAATATAACATGCGTGTTCAAAATAGCACAGAAGTAAAAAACAAAAACAAAACAAAGCCCAAACAAGTGAAAAGCAAAGAACTTGACTGATCTTTCAGAGGGGACAAACTAAAATTAGTGTTAAACATTTGTGATTGGGTTTTCCAGTTTTCTAAAAGTGTCTGTTAGCCAAATCACTAACACACATATACACATGTATATATGTGTGGTTAAAACTTATTTAAATGCATTAAATGACCATTGTTATCCAATGCAACCTATTTCATTTGGCTTATTATTTAGTCTCATCGGGCTGTAGTTAACACCTTTGGGAAAGTGGCAACTCTTCTCAAGATTTTTACATATTTATTGTAAAACAAGAAATGACAGGAAATCAGCACACTAGCATAACACTATTGGCAGTGCACTAGTTTATGCTAATACAACAGAGTTTACATTTTTGTGCCCAATTGGATACCGTCAACTGTGTGAGAATTATTTTTGACTTAAAGTAGTAGCTGTATTATTTATGGATCCTATAAGATTAATCTAGGTTTATACATAGGTTAATGAAGTACAGACATCCACTCTACCTATTCTTGTCACATAACTATTTGTATATAATTAAGAAGAAAACTAATTTTAAAAATGTTTCAATGATCCTTAACTCAGGTATGCAGCTTCTTGAAGAAAGGAGGATCTTGTTGGGAAAAATAATTATGAAAGTATGTGCACCTTGTTTGGCTCCTAAATATGCAACACCAGGGCTGAAATCCCTTAACTTATCTGGGAATAAGCCACAGAACTCAAAAACATTTGTGTAAATCCACTGTAATTCCCTGCTCTACAGTTTACTGCCAGTGAAACTTTCTATTTATATATGAACATCACCAGCTGATGATCCTGTCTTCACAGGATCTGAGCTCTGTGTTTTGACCAAAGTATCTAGAAACCTGCCCATTTTCCTTTTTGTATCAATACAGGTCTATTATATTCAATGTAAAATACATATCAGTGCACAATGGAAGCAATAGAGATTGATTGGACAATTTGGCATCAGAGGAATTGTTGTTGTTGTTGTTAGTCACGAAGTAGTGTCTGACCCATCGTGACCCCATGGACAACATTCCTTCAGGCCTTCCTGTCCTCCACCATCCCCCGGAGTCCACCTAAGCTCAGTCCGACTGCTTCAGTGACTCCATCCAGCCACCTCAACCTCTGCCGTCCCCTTCTTCTTTTGCCATCTATTGTTTCTGGCATTAGGCTCTTCTCCAGGGAGTCCTTCCTTCTCATTAGGTGGCCAAAGTATTTGAGTTTCATCTTCAGGATCTGGCCTTCTAAAGAGCAGTCAGAGTTGATCAGGGTTGATCAGAGGAATTACTTAGAACTAAAAGGTCTGATCATCTGATCACTGACGTTATAATTTGAATGGAAGGGCTTAATTCTTTTAAAAATAATTTTATGAGAGTTGGCAGAATCCCTACCACATTTAGAGAATGTGTCTGTCCATTAACTAACTAGTAGTTTGCAATGAGCTACCTGAATGCTGAACTTGAACTATCTGAGGTTTGCCTGTCCTGTCCTGTCCACATACAAATTGCTTTGACAACATAGGCTAAAGAAGTCATACTGACTCAGGAGGAATCAAAAGAATTCCTGTTGGTTCCTTTTGGACTGAACAGAGAATGCATCCGTTGCTTCCAGCTGACCATTCTGAAGACTTCTAGCTGATGCATTTTATTGAAGTCTTGAGCTAGAATTGATGTGCACAGCAAAAACACAAGGGATCTAAATTTGTTATGCTTCCCATGAAGAACAACAACATATTTTCTCAGCAGGCAAGTAGATGAGATACTGATATTGTACTGTTTGCAACCCTTCTATGGTTACTAACCATGCAGAGCAAGAGGAAAGTTCTTTAGCTCTAAGATGAATTGCTTTCAAAATCATTCATTCATTCTTTATCCAAGTTATACAAAAATCATCACACTTTTTAAATCAAAAGCAGGAAGATTTATAAGCAAATGTAAACAGGCAGACAGATTAGTTTAATTGTCTATTGACAGACATTATTTTTGTTACTCATGAAGATAAGCAAGGGTGACTGTGACTTTGAAATGTGTCTGATTTATTTCTGACATCTCTTTGGGGTGGCTACTCAGTCAATTTGGCTATTTTGGCAACTGCCCCAGTCTTAGCAGTCCATTCTGTCATTTCATAGTTGCTGTTTTCCCCCCTTCCTGCCATTTGCTTACAGGCAGTATTTTGCTGTGGATCCAGATGGCCTCATCATGCTTATTTCATACTATTCCATCCCAGCATCCAAGCTACTTTGTAAATGGGTTTCGAGAAGAAGTGTCATTAATCACCAGGCAGGTTCCATGAAAGTCTCTTCCAGGGCATGGCACTTTTGCTGGTTAGACCAAAGCTATTTCTGTCCAAAGGAGCACCAACTTCCCCAGTGGAAGGCGATCACATGCTCTGGTTAGGCCAGCCATCTCTGCTTCATACGAGGCCATTTTGAGGCTCCTCACTAGAGACTCTTCAGAAAGTTCTTTACATGGTGGCATTCTGACAATGAGGAGAAGTCAAAAAGCAATATATGTCTACTTCAGAAATGTGTGGCTAAGTTTAAAAGGATCTGTGAGAAACAAATAAGTGAATTGAGATTGTACAAGTCCCAAATTACTATTTTACCACAGAAATGTGATTTCCCTCCTACTGAAACTTTAGGTTTGTGAACTGTTGGCCAGGTTTTGTGTGTTACCTAGCATTTGATGTTTTCTGGAACTTGCAAAAATTATGGTTTATGTCACAGGTAAGAGACCTATAGCCTTCCCAATGTTCTGGTGTACAACAACCATTGGCCCTAGCCAATATAGCCAATGGTGAAGGATGATGGAACTGTAGGTCGAAACATCTGGAACGGGGCAAATTGCTCAGACTTAGTGCAGGTAGATCTTTGTCTGTTCCATCAAAAGTACATTTGAATGTAAATTACAATAGAGTTACTATGTTGATCTGTTGTAGCAAAAACAGCAAACTGTCTTGAGACACCCTAAAGATACAAAACCTGCCATTTCTGATGACAAAAGAATTATCCTGTATCCTCACAAGGTTTTGTTCTGCAGAAACATATTGGGAGTAAATGGCAGCCACAAGACACTTGGAAGAGCACTACGGGTGCTGATATTCCAGCGGACAACCAAAGCTTCTGAAAAGAAATGTGAAGAAGGCCCACTTTGTAGTCCTACTTTGGGGCAAAGTACATAGGATGGCCACAGGAGACAGGGTGGTGGTGGCTATCTCCCAAGAGGTGTACCTGGCACCAACCTGATCATCATATTGTCATCAGACCAAGATCTTGGCCTTGGTGAGTGGTTAGCTTTGGTTAACCATAGTTTTATTAAGAATTTTGTGTATTATTTTATTGCTGGATGTTTTAATGTTGCAATTACTCATACTTGGATTTTTCATGAAAGGTGGGATATAAACGAAAATAAATAATAAACAGGTGGCAGCAGTAAAAAACAAAACAAAACAACAACCCCAAAACATCCATTGTTCTGGGATCAGAGCAATGGTCTGATGGTACTTTCTGCCCGTTCAAGCTGAAAGTTTATTATAAAGAAGTTTCGACTCAGTTAATTCTGTTTTAGGACTATATAACAAAGAAGGGAAGTTTGAAGCTTGTGGGATCTAAGTTGTGTTCTACAAAACTCCAAGATTTACCAGGTACAGCCAAGAGCCAAAGATATAATTCTGAGACAAGGAATAATTTTTATTGCTATTCTTAAAACAACTGGAATTTTTTTGAAAAAAAATCCTTGCCATTCTACTGCAGGTGTCCTGGAAATCTACCAGAAGATTCCAAGCTGCATCCTGTCGACCTTGCTTTATAAGTCAAGGTGGACATTATGTCAGACATTTATTTATCAATCAGAGTACAACCTATCTGACAGACATTGACAGATAGTTTGCCCTTCAAACCTAGTGCAGTACACTAAATGGACAAAGAAGCTTAAAAATCTTCTAGAGAACCAAACTAATATTCCACATTCTAGGTATGTTTTCAACATCAAGAAAGTTATTCATTCCTCCGTTTATTCACAGTATTTCTATACCATTCCACTTCCAAACTGATTCTGAAGTAGTGCACACTGTGAAGACAAAAGAAATAAAAGAATAAACACAATACATTAAACATTTAAAAACAAAATAACATTAAGACCGGTCAGCAGGAAAAGATTTAATAGCATCTTTTATATTTTAACTGTGTTTTGACTGTGTTTTTGTGTTGTAAACCATTCAGAAAGCTCATAAGCTGTGAATAGTACATAAAACTTGTTAAATAAATGAATGAGAATAAGAATGAGATTATCTTTAGCAAGGACCAAAAATCACGGTGTTGGTACTTGCTTGACTTGCTGGGGTCAGGCGTTCCATGGAGAGACCACCACTGCTCCGAAGGCTCTTCTCTTCATGGTCTCCAGGCGTTCCATGGGTTCATATGGAATGACAAGCAGAAGGTCCTCTGATGAGCTCAGTGACTGAGCGGGCTGGCGTGGGTGTCGGAACCTGAAACCTTCCCAGTGGTTCCACAAAATGTCCCAGACGCTGCACAGAATGGGGCTCTTAGAGGCAGTCTCTTGATCCAGACCGTAGCTGCTTGTGAAAATGGGAAAGGGTGGCACCGCTTGCATTTCTTCCAGCTACTGTAGTTCCTGGCACAGAACAAGTTCCAGAGGATAATAAGCCGTTAATTCAACCGCCTGCCTGCCTTTCATTCAACCCTGCTGTGTCTTCCCATTAGACAAACAGCTCAGGCCTAGAACCTGTTTGATAGGATGCTTGCAAAGAATTTGGTCTGATTTAACTTTCCGTATAAATAGCATAGCTATAAAGATGATAGATGGACTACCAGCTGGAATGACTGTACCTGACCATGAAATGAAACTATTTTTCTTCTCCTTCCCCACCACACTGTCGGACACAAGGGGTCTGGACATGGTGCACTTTGGCCAAATCAGCACAACAAGAATGAGAAGTTAAAAACTCTTTTTTTAAAAACAAGTTTTATTATTTTCTCTATAAATCCAAAACTAAAAACAACAATTATTCAGGACATCAGACATACTGGGTCGACATAGCACTTTTTTTTTTTACATTCAACAACCATATTCAATTCTTCGCATAGTCCCATTTCTCTAACCAATGATAGAAAATATTCCAAGTTTGATAGAAGTATGTATCTTCCTTCTTCAAAAACAAAGTCAATCCATCCATCACCAAGCAGTCCAAAATCATTTTTAAGATCAACTCTTCAGTAAGTGGCTCTTCGCTTCTCCAATGTTGGGCAAATGCAATCCTCGCTGCAGTAGTTATAGGTAGAGTCAAATATATAGCTTGTTTATTGAAATTATCAGGAACAATACCTAATAAAAAGACTTCAGGTTTAAATGTTAACAGTTTATGCAGCATTTTCTCAAGCCATTTGTGTATTTTAACCCAATATTTTTTTGCATTAACACAGGTCCACCACAAATGATAAAAAGTACCAGGTTTATGTTTACATTTCCAACATCTACTTGACATATTTGGAAACATTTTTGATAATCTATTTGGTGATAGATACCATCTGTAAAACATTTTATAATGGTTTTCTTTATACGAAGTTGCTAAGGTTATCTTAATATTTCTTTCCCACAGCTTTTGCCATCTCTGTAACTCAATATTATATCCAAAGTTTTGTGCCCATGTTATCATAATTTCTTTAACTTGTTCATCTATCATTTTCATATCCAAAAGAAAATTATATAACCTTTTAATCATTTTAATCTGATTTTAAAATCATTTGATCAAATGCTATTAATGCCTTATAAAAACCATACATTTTATAGTCTTTAGTACATCTCGATTGTATTTGAATGTTATGCCACCAAGAGAGATCAATGGCACGTTCAGAAGTTAAAAATTCTTGTTTATTCTTGAAAATAAAGTTTGACCACAGTGAGATGGTAATTGACCCTGAGCGCATGACAGAGTCACCTTTTATACCCCTGATGGCCAGGTAGCTTATTTGGTTGAAACTCCCTCTGCAAGCATTGACTGAACCATCTCTATGCAGGTAGTCCCCGTGCTTACCTGGGAGGCTGAGCTGCCTCTGGTTTGGGTGGGAACTCTGGAGAGGGATTCCTCTTAATCCCTGACCATGTGGAGGCTCTGATTTCACTGATAACACCTGGGAACATGACTGGGCTTAATGCTGCCCAGGTATGTCCTACAACACCACACAGCTCCAAAGTATCTCTTTAATAGCGCACTTAAACCGCAAGATTTTGCAATGGACAGAAAGGATAGGAAGGGAGCAAGGCTATGAATCCAGCATGATGAGTTCCAATAGTAGCTGTGAGAGCAAGAGTGATTCCGCACAGGATTTTTTCCCCATTTTCTTTTTAATGTCCATTGCATGTTTCTTCTCTAGTGGGGAACACATCAGCAGCTGAACAAACGGGCCTTGAGAGATAGTTAGGAGATTTTTTCATTGCAGGCACAGCCAGACCCAAGACAATACAGATGGAAGAGAAGTCATTACCTTTTGAAGATACCTCTGCATCCCAAGGCTGTAGCTGAGCTTCAGAACCACGGATTGGTTCCTACTCTGACAACTACACTAACGAGGAGAGATTGGAAGCAGATTCTGATAGCAAGGATCCCCTACCCACTTTTTCTGGCAGGTTGATCTGAGAATAAGTGCCTTGCAGCACAACCTTATGTGTGTCAACTCATAATTGAGTCCCACTGAGATCAATGGGATTTATTCTCCACTTATTGAAATCTAACAATCGTATGTATGTTCAGACAGAAAAAAGATGTGTTTCTCGGTGTTTCTCAGTCAGCCTGGTTAGATGGGGAATGCTGGAAACTGTACTATATTTTTCTGTCTAGGCATTCTGTTTAGGATTGTGTCCTAAGAGACATAAACATCACAGGTGCCTGTATGCTATTGTGGTGAATTGCCTATATTCTATTGTGGTGAAACACTACAGAGGCTATCAATTACTTGGACGATGATCTCTGAAAGGAAGGCAGGAGCTTAGCAAACTAGGAAGCGTAAGTAAACATAGCCTCATTTAGTTTTTATAGCCAAAAGTATTTTTTCTCAGAGCATTAGTTTTCCTTGAATGTTAACTAGACACAATTGTTGACTCAAGTGGAAAAGAATACTTTATTGATTGATTGATTGATTTGTTTAAAGCCAGCCATTAGCATCTTTTAGCCACAGGTGTGCCACATCCTTATGTATTTGCATATATGCACACACATATGTGGTTTTCAGCAACCATATTCCTATTGTTATAGACAGCTCAGGATCATGGCGAATTTCACTTACCATTTCTTTTCAAGTTATAGCAGGAGCAAGAATTAAATTTACATGCTCTTAATTAGGTCCCTTAAGAATAGCACATTCTCTGGCATTTTTAAAGCTGGGGTCTTTTAAGCTCTGATCAGCAACCATTGAATTGTTTCACATCCTTTAAAGACATCTTCAAACAAATTTTTGGAGTGGTTTGGGCATATCTAAAGTAAAATCCCAAAGCAGTCAGAAATCTGTGTATAATTGGAAAGTACTGCTAATATTTTAGAGCAGGGAGAAACAGGGTATCTCTGAAATCATTTAATAAATAATGTTCATGAGAAATACAGAGACAGATATGGATTTTGAAAGAGCTCTATCTTTGAAGCAAGTGATATGATTTGATTCCAATCTGTGGGCTAGCCATAACTCCTGAATATTAGCATCTTCTGTAGGCTTGGTTTGCAATGTGTTCCACTCCTGCATTCTTGTTTCCTAAGGAGAATTAAAGAATTAGTATTAAGGGTTGGGAGTATGCTTTATTTGCCACAGCCTTCAATTTTCCATGTGTTCTTTGATGAAACATTGTGAAACAGAAAACTTGACACATGCAGTTAAATTCATGGAGTCATACATGATTTTCCACACACCCAGTTTTATTTTCACAACAATCCTATTAGGTTAGGCTGAGTTATAAAGACTGGACCACAGTAAAGCCAAAAAAAATAAAAAATAAAAAATGGAACCCAGCTCTCCCCTTTGTCTGGAGGAGGGCCTTCTCTGCAGTGGCTCTCTGAGTGTGGAACATGCTCCCCAGAGAGGTTCGCCTGGCGTCAATGTTTCTTTCCTTTCAGAGCCAGGTGAAAACCTTTTTTTTCTCCCAATATTGTAATTGCTAATTTGTTTCAATTTGTGGTTTTATACCTAACATCACATGCTGTGCTACTCCTACTCTTTATTCTATTTTATTAATGTTATCGTGAAACGTCTCAAGACGTCTGTGATGAGACGGTATAAAAAAGTTTTAAACAAGCAGACAAACAGACAAACATCCTTTCCAGAACACCTCAGTGGTTTTCACCTGTTGTTTGAATCAGGAAAGCTTGTGAACTTTCTGCACTGCAACAGTAGTTTTCAAACTACCAACCAGCACCTGCAGATGAAAAGGACTGGCACTGAAAGACCAAGAGGAAACGGAGGTGCATGGAGGCTACAAGCACCGTCTATGAGATGCAAATACGTTTACGGCCCTAAAAGTGCAGCCCCTGACACAAGTGCCTCAGTCACACTGGAAGCAGTTTGGGGACATGAGGGAGTGTGCAAGTGCCCTCACCGTTCTCTAATTTCCTTAGTAGTATCAGCCTGGAGTGATGCAATGAGTTTGTCATATTCAAAGAAGGGCTGGAGGAGATGGTCTCCTGTAGCCCCAGTGCTGACACACCACCTGATTCTGGCAGCCATGGGCATGTTAGCCTAAATGTGCCATGCACGCCTGTAGTTGTACATGTAGAAAGTTGACTTCCTTGAAGTTGGGCAAACTAAGCCAAGGAGGAGTCCCAGTTGCGAGGAAAAACCATCTGTGCATTCAGATTTTGTCTGGCAGCTGGTCGTCTGAAAGGGCTGTGTGGCCAGCAGCTCCCTCAGAAGAACAGAGTCAGAAGGTACCTCAGACTAGCAGGTGCTTTTCTTTCCCCTTATGTGGTCGCTGAAGATGTTCCGAATAGTCTTGGGCTATCTGCATGCAAGGTGCTAGCACAGAAATCCAGATTGCAGCAATTGAGCAGTACTGTGTGTTCCTCTTTTTCACTTATAAAAAAATGGCAGCTTTTCTTTGATTGTGATTTTCATTTGTCATTTAGATAGCATTTCTGGCAAACTGCAGGGAGAACATTTTGAGAAGGCAGCCCAGAAGAGACTGAAATACAGGATCCACTTTCTGAAGTAGGCAAAAAAGAAAAGCAGAAATGAGTACTTCGGCCTCCACCCCATTTATCTCCATCACACTTCCTTTAAGTATTAAAAATGCTTTATGGCTCTTACTTATCCACAAAACAGCTCCTAGAAGGGTAGTGGGAGTGGTAGGGATTGGTCCAAAGTCACCTTGGTGACAAACCAGTTTCCTCTGTTTCTGCAGTTTCTGCATCGGACAGGAATGCTATCGCTAAGGATCCCCTTGCAGTCGGCTAAAGTTTGGAAATCCATCCTTTTGGTGAAAAATGTCCTCAGATGGTTGTCCAAGTAAAAAAAAATGACACAGAAGAGTTTATTTGGAAAACAACACTTTTTAATGAAGGCTGCTCGCTCTGAGCTGTTCCTCTTTGGTAGGTATGATCAGCTGATGAAAAGGCTATTAGTCCATCCTCTTCAGGTCCTTCTTTTCTCTCCTTTTTACATTCACCATGTGCAACATTATTTATCATGCAGATTAAAATGCAGTGTTAAGTCTAGACATCAAGTTGACAGCTAAAACATTATGCTATTAGCTAGCATCTAAATAAATAATGCAGGTTGCAGAGCAATATTGCTCGTGATGTCAGGAAACATCACAAATTAAGCAACCAGGGAGAAGAGGAGAAAGAGAGAGAAAAGATTTACAGTTTGTTACAAAACCAATGGAAAGAAGTATACAACTGATGCAATGCCAAAGGCAGATCTGTCTTTCTAACAATGCTGCCTTTTCCCTTCCCCATTTGAAGGAAACCACGATGCTGCATATTTATTTTTATTTGGCACTTCTGCCGTTATTTAGTAAAAAGTGAAGTGTTATATTTTGGTGCTTTCATGGGGGTGCATGCACACATACATATTTTTCAAAAATTATTTTGCTGAACAGTAAATTAGCATTAGACATGCTCTGTTCACCAGCCCAAACTGACAGAATACATCATATTTGGGCACCAGGATCCCACAGTGCATCTTCTAGGCAGTGCTGCGTCTTTGCAGGGTTTACCTTCCATGCGAATCTGTGAAGTTGCTAACATTGTACCTGGTCTGTTCGGTTTGGACATGGCTGGAGAACCACTGAGTGCTGCATCCATCACTCTTCTGGTCATCCGGTCTCTGGCTGATTTATTGTACTTGGAACAGTTTGAATTAAACGAACTCACAGAATCACAGGATAGTTGGAAGGGTGCAGTGAGCCCTTTGGTCTGATCCCTTGTTCGATGCAGGACTCCAAGTTAAAGCCTTCCTAACAGATGGCTGTCCAGCTGCACCTTGAATGCCTCCAGTGTTGCAGAATTTATGGGCACCCGAGGTAATTTGTTCCATAGTCCTATTGCTCTAATAGTCAGAAAGTTTTTCCTGATGTGCAGCTGGAATCTAGCAACCTGTAACTTGAGCCCATTATTCCATGCTCTGCACTCTGGGTTGATCAAGAAGAGATCCTGGCCTCTTCTGTGTTCAGGTACGCGAGGGCTGCTATCATTTCTCCCCTCAGACTTCTCCCATTTCTCCAGTCTTGCATCACAGGATCTTGTTTGCAGCCCTCTAATGTTGCTCTCCTCTGAACCCTTTCCAGTTTCTCTGCATCTTTCTTAAACAGTGCTGCACACAACCGGATTCAGTGCCCAATATGGTAAATGCTGAGCAGAGGAAACCAGTACTTCACGCGGCTTGGAAGACCATTATTAACGCAGTGCAAAATATCCCCTCCCCTTTGTGCAGCCACATCCATTCTTGACTCATATTCAGCTTGTGATTATATAAAAATTCCAAGTTCCTTATTGCCTATAGTATTGCTGAGCTACATGACCTCATCCCATGAACATGCATTTGGTTTCCTTTTCCTAGATGCAGAACTTGGCATTTGTCTCACTAATTTTTATTCTGTTGTTTTAAGGACAGTGTTGCAGCCTATCAAGGTCACCTTGAATCCTCTTTCTGTCTTCCAGGGTATTTGTATCCCATCCAGTTTTGTGTCATCTGCAAATCTGATAAGCATTCTCTGCACCTCCTCATTCAAATCATTAAAAAAAATGTTGAATACTGGGCTGTATGTGCCTCACCCCTTCTCCCTCCCCAGGTTGAGAAGGTGCCATCAATGAGCACTTTTGAGCCAGCATTCTCTGAATCAAAGGGGTTTCTTTTATTGCCAGTTTAAGAAAGAATCAAATGGTAAATGTGTCCCACTGTTCTCTATTGGGCATCTGTTTCTTCCATTTTTAATTAAACACAACAAAACCAAACCAAACCAAAACAAAACAGTTTGAGGAAATGTTCAGAAGGCTCACATGCCTTCTTAACACTGTCCGTAATTAAAGTATAATTTTGCCATCTCTGTGAATTCTCTCCATCTTAACTGATTTTGCACTTGACATTAAATATTGAAATGGTGTTTCAGTGGCAAAGAATTCATGAACTTTCATCTCTAAGTCCTCACTGTCTACATAATGAGGTTATACTCTCAATGGTCCTTAAAATATTTCCAATTTCTGCCCTATATGTGAAGGCACCTTCAGGGAGAAAGGGATCAAACTTTCAGTTGGCAGACCAACTAAATTGCACCTTACACTCAAGAGGTCATTGCTGGTCAGTCAAAGGAAGTTCAAATTGTAATACCAGGAAGAGTGGACTTGGGAAGAAATCAATATTTCTCATTTGAAGATCTGTTGAACTATTAATTCTTGTACTTACCAACAAAGTGAGGGGGGAGTTGAGAGAATTGTTAAGAAGAGATAGCATTCATAAATGTTTCACAGATAACATTTAATTAAACTGTTCAGTGAATTGTAATCATAGCCTTTCATACTGAACTGAATCAGGTGATGTCCTTGTGAATTGCTTATTAACAATGACTGGTTCTTTTTATAGCATGCAGCACACAAAAATATATTTAGTGTTCAAAGAAGTGTTGCACTTTTAATCTCAGGTCATTCTTCCCCTGGCAGTGTTTAGTTATCAGCTAGAACAGGAGGGCTGAATTGTTATCTCGTTTAGGTTTCATTAACAGCTGGTGCTGACATCTGTTCAGGTTTTACCTAATAATTCCTTACTGCAGTAGTCTACTTGTGGAAGCAGAAATAGTTTGAAGAAATAGTTTGTGATTGCTATTTTGTGTGTGTGTGCAGGAAGGGAATCAGTTGAACATTATCTACTTGTTCATATTCCCTTTGATATTAAATTGCTTATACAAGCATACCATTTCATGCAGATAAGTCACCCCCACCATGAATAAATGGTGGAAAGGTATGGTTGTTGACATCAGACCATATGGTAGATGCAAATGAACTAGAATGGAAAGATCTGTTTCATATGATGCTGGAAAAGATATGGTATTAGCTTTTAAAATCAGTTATTATCCTATTTTTACCCTAACAAGTTGATCAGAAAAACAGATACTTTCTTAGTTAATATGAGTGATAATTATTTATTATTAAAATTTCTAAGATGCCTTTCAGGGCAGGAGCCTTCTTCATGGGTAGCAGAAGAAGGAATTCTTATTTGGTAAAAACTCTAATATAGAATTTTCAATTTAGAGCATCTAAAGATGTTTGCTTGAATTATTCTTTGAGTTTTCCCAAGGTTTATAATGAAGTCTGAGGTAAAATGTATTGCAGAGTTTGTTTCTCTTTTTAAAAATATTTAGCACTGTCAAATACATTTTCCTGTTAAATGTCTTCAATATTCCTTCTGAAAATAAAAACAAAGGATAAATTAATGAATATTACTGAGTTTTGATTTTCAAGTCTAAAACAGTAAATTAGGCAGACAAGTAGTATTGTTTGAAAAGTATCTTTGTGAATGCATTGACTTACATTGTTCTTGCTCTAAAGCAGGGGTCTCAAACTCAACTGACCTGGGGGCCGCTGGAAGTAGAGTCTGGGTGAGGCTGGGCCGCATCAAGTATTCCACCCCCGCGGTGGTGGTGGGCTGCTCATCCCGCGTGGCTCCCTGAGGCCGGCCCAGGCGCTGCCGGCGCTTTGAAGGCCGCAGGGCCCCTCCCCCGGGCCCCACCCATCCCAGCAACTGGCCCGCGGGCCGCGAGTTTGAGACCCCTGCTCTAAATTGACTTCAATTGCCTTCATGAGCATCATCACATGCTTAACTACATCAACTACATTAGCAATGCTGTTTTGTGGCCTCATCTCATCCACTGCCTTATCCCTGTTTGGCTGGTATCACCAAGTTCATCTAAGCAGGATATGTTCATCTAAGGAGAGAAAAATACAGTTAGGAGGAGAAATGAAACTCAACTGGAAAAAGGTCAATCTTCATATGATTCTTTTCCCAAGAAATATTTCTTCTCTTCCAAATTTTCTATTTTTGACCCAAAATTAGATTGGGGAGTATTTAGTATGGCCTATCTATTAGGTCGTACTTGACGATAGTTTATCCCTTGTTGTAAATTTCCCCATAGAACAGCTGAATATTGAGCTGAAATCTTATTTCAGGCACTTATGGAAAACTACTGAGAAAACCATTTTTAAAAGCACTTTTCTGCTTTGCATGCAAGTATGTTTCCTGAATATTTATCTTGTACTTTTCACTTTGCTTCCTTTACCATTAGAGGC
Organism: Varanus komodoensis; assembly: GCF_004798865.1. Classification (NCBI taxonomy): domain Eukaryota; kingdom Metazoa; phylum Chordata; class Lepidosauria; order Squamata; family Varanidae; genus Varanus; species Varanus komodoensis. The sequence continues at coordinate 33,200,306 of NW_025335568.1, read as the reverse complement.
AGCAATGGCATTTTGTTATTATTGATACCCAGGTCTTTTTTCTTATGCACTGAATAATCGCTCACAATCCCAGCTGGAAGTCTGACATCTACAGATGAGTTGGGCACAATAATAAACTGGTTGAGCAGCTTGAAATTGCAGATAGGACATGCATAGTGAAAGCAGTTTGCTTTTACCCGGAATTATGCTAATATCAGACTTGTCTTATACTTTGTATGGTATTATGCATAAAAGTACTCCTCTACTTCCCTTAGAATACATTTAGAAACTTTTGCACATTACAAACCTAGTGTCATTTGTAGTACTTTGTTACACCACTGCAGCTCACAAATTCATCCTTTCCTTGGTGCAATCAGCCTTTTCTTGGTATGATTATTTTTATTCCTATAGCTGATGTTCCTTGGGCAGTTCATAGCAATTCATAATAGATACAATTAAAATGTTGTAGTTGTGCCATAGGGTGACTCTTTTTAGCTGTACTCTGAGATTTGATATTAAGATCTCATGGTCGCTCCCCCAGTGTTTGGCCTTGTTTTGGCAGCAAGAACACAGTCTCACTGCCAACACCTTCCAATTTCATTGTCTACTTGATTTCTGTATGGTCCATATGGGATGTGCACATATACAGTTGTCTGGTCAGTTGCTTAAAGTATATATTTACAGTAAACCAACTCTTATCTTCACAGCATTGTGTGAGTCATTCTCCTGCTTCATTTCTTATCCCTAGGCCAAATTTGTCTCCAACATCTGATTCTGCTTTGTTTCCTATTTTGCTGTTTCAGTCACTTACGATGCCTCATTTTGGTGTGTTCTCAATTTCCTCCTGAATACTTGCACAGAAGGTTTCAATTTCTTCAGCATCCATTGCTGTTGCATAGACTTCAATGATAGGCTTTCCACAAATCTGGATTGATAGTATTCAGTTGGATTTTGCTTTACCTCTCCTTACTGCCCATGCCACACCTTGCCGCAGTATTGCAACTACTCTGTTTCTTCTGAACAGAGTAGCTTCTTCTTTGTCATTTCTGGAGTAAACATCAGAACAGAAATAGTAATGCAATAAAATTCCAAGATACAAAATTCAAAACAGTTTATAAGGATTTTTTAAGAAGTCTTTAAAAATTAGTTCTTGCCATTCTTGCTTTTGTTTCCATTTCTTGTACTCTTTCTAGCTCCACCGCAGGCTTCTGAAGCCACCAGAGCTAGAACCAGGAAACTAACCTGCATAGAGCTGATCACCTGGATTGTGATATGGACTATATACCGGAGGAGTTTATATTCCCAGCATTGGTGAATCTAAGTTTTGAAGGGCCATTGTTGAGTGGGACTCCTTCAATGGGAGCCTTGTTGAGCAAGGCCTCTCCCTTAATGAGTCTGCCTTTTACTGCTAGCAGCTGCTATTACTCCTCATCCTCTTTCTCCTTGCCATTGTCCACACATGCCTGATGGATCAGTGATGAACCTGTGAGCAAGCAGCAGGATATCTATTGCTTCTCACCACCACCATGGCTAGGGCACAGTGAGGGGCAGATGAAGTAGCAAGGAGCAATCATGACGTGTGGAAGCAACCAGGGAGAGATTCTGCTGGCCTGTGGATCCGGGCAGGGTGCCCAGCCATGCCAAATCTTGACTCGAAACCTCTGCTAATACCATACAGTGGGCTCTTCTAATATGGAGGGGCTATAAAGTGCTTTTAGAGGGGCTGGGGAGTTGCCTGAACAGCAAGGTATTCTTGGCTTTGGTGAGTTTCACTTCCGTGCTCACTTCCTGACATCTTTGGACATTTGCCTATGACATAGTTCTCTTCAAGAAACAGGTTTCTATGAACCTTCTTCTAACCTTCCCTCACCATTCTCAGGAAATTAACAAACTGTATAGGAGGAGTACTAGTATAAGAGGTGTGGTCAACCTGGCCTTTACCTTGGTATAGATTAAATGTCTTGCGGCTTCCATATAGCCAGAAGTGCCTGATCCCACCTAATCTTGGAAGCTAAGCAGGGTTGGCCCTGGTTGAAATCTGGATGGGTGACTCAAAAGGTTGTGAACTGAGGGGAGAGCTTTGGCTATGGGTGGTATAAAAATGTAATGTAGTAGTGGTATTAGTAGTCATTCCTTGGACTAGGGCAGAGAAAACAAGGGAGGGAGGGATGGAAAAGCCCCAGAAATGTGGTTGGTGGGCAAGTCACTCAAAATGGAAGCATGAATACTTGTCATGGCTTAGAAGATGATTTTGAGGAAGGTGCACAGATGCCAGCCTCATGAACACAGCCCTTGCTGCTTGAAAGCTTTTCCCAAGTTTTGCAACACATCACTGCAGTTGTTAACATATTAAAAGGCATCATAATGGTAACTGCTATTCTTAACTTGACTGAATATTTGATGAACCTTGGTCAAAAGGGAACATTATACACAAAATGGATCAGAGAGGCTTCCTCCAACAAATCTGCTCCCAATTTGGTTTGCTCCCAAATTCTGGAATGTGGTCCCTATGGAGCTACAACCAGTCACTCTGCACTCAGGAAGGGGCTGAAGGCCATCTTTTTAATATAGTTTCTTTTTTTACATTGTTCTGGCTTTGAAGGTTTTACTATATCTTTACTGGTTTATGGCTACTTTCTGTTCTGAATTTTTATAAGGTGGTGTAAAAGGGCAATAATACATTGTTGTCAGCATCTTGTATGAAATAATGGCAGCAAAAGTACTGCTTGCTAGCAGATGGTACTAAAGAAATAATGTTGCTTCTATAAACGAACAGTAATACACAATGTTGCTGGAACAGCAGCCTTGCCACGAGGGGTCAGGTAGCTAATATTCTTCGCAACCTTTAGCAACAATTTGAGGATAAGTAATAATGTGGATAGAAAAATATTTAATATATTGAGCCATAAATAGTACTTTAATGGTGAGCATAATTTGGGATTTCATTCTAGGTATGATGTAATGGAAGTTAGACATTTTGAAATCATTCATTTTGGTGGAACTTACTACAACAATTTAAGTATGTTCCTAAACAGTCCCATTAAAATAAAATGCATCAGAAGTGCTTTACTTTAGCTGGATCATAAACCTATAGTTTCCCCTATAAATGAACTGTTGTGTAAAATATTGTTATAACACCAAAATAAACAGACTGTGAAACTGTGGGGATATATGCAATAGTTACAGTGTTCTCAAAGTCATGGCCTTCCTTCATTACTACTTTTTAAAATAGCTATTGTACATACTTGTGTGTGTTTTGGTATATTAGAGCTGATAAGAAACAGTGATTTAGGTAAATATTTGTGAAGCTGACCCAGTAATTTGAGGATAAATGCTTCCATGATAGGTTTTCTGGATCAAATATTGTTTTGCTCATTCCTTTCACTGATTTTTGTGCAAACTTACTTGGAACTACATCCCATTAAACTTAATGTGACTAACTTCTGATTAGACATCCATAGGTTCGAAGTTTTAACATTTCCTTTCCCTTGCCCTGGCAAAACATACAGAATGAGACACCTTTTACACTGTTGGCTTTGCTTTTAAATAACACTTGGTTGGGTTTTTGCAAGACATTCTTGTTTCTTTTGCTATTATGCCAAAAATCCATAAAATAAACTCATTTCAGTGTGAGAAAACCAACTCCAAAATGATAATTGCCATTTCAAGGCAGTGTGTGTGTATGCATGTAAAATGGTGTATTTAGATGCTTATACAGTCTCTCTTCTAAACTTTACAAATCTTTAACCCAGCATGCCTCAGCCAGCTGTTGAGCTGTAGGGTTTTATTTTGTTTTAATTTAAATATGCATAGGATTGCATCCTACTA
>NW_025335568.1:33015844-33196399 GCF_004798865.1 Varanus komodoensis | reverse complement strand
GTTCCTTTTTCCTACACTCCAATGGCCTTGCATGTCTACCTCGATAGTAAGCCTGAAAAAGGAGCCACTGTCTATTTTGTTTCAGTTGCAGGATCTACTTTAAGGAGCCCATCTAGAAATAATATCAAAAAAGCCATGGAAAAAATAGCTAAGGCCTTGATCCCGAACAGGATAGGAGTTACACTAAGCTGTATGGTCATCCTATGGGACAAAAAGGGAGCTGTCTGGGCTGACTTTGTGAAGAGAAGTCTTTAGGCTCCAGTGTAAAAGCAGCTCTTAAACAATACAAGTGGATGTACTTGTCCCCTGAAAGTAATAACTAGAATTATTTCATAAGTGTGCCCATTTTCTGTTGTGTGTGATGGAGGCAGGGGACTAGAAATACTAATAATGTAGAATTTGGAAGCAAATTCAAATGTAGAGTCCAGTCCAGCTCACATTTGAACAAATGATTTAAGAACCACTTTAAAACAAACCTGATTTAACCTTCATGTGTGTAAAAACTGCATTAGTTTCATGCAGAAGGGATCACAAAGGCAGAGGGAGCAAAAATTATAAAGCTCAGGCATATTCATGTGCTTCAAAGAATACTTATTATGAAAGCTTTCTCAGAGAAGTAACTTTCTCTTTTTTGAGATTGCTGCCTTGAGCAATACATTTTTCTGAAAGAAAAGGAAGGAAGGAAAGCAGGATGGGGAAATGAAAAATAATCGGTCTATGGCCATGCGATAATGTAATAATGAAATTATCCTGCAAATTAAACCAGTATGTCTGGGGTGTACAACACAGTGCCAATGGGCATCACTGTTCCCATAGAAATCTCTAGAAGATCCCTGTTTTTCCTGATTTATGTTTTAGTTTCTTTTAAAATAAACCCCTTTTAATTGGAAGGCTGGCATTTTGCAGCGTATCCCCCAAAACACTGGGGATCCTTGCAATAAAGCGTCCATTAAATGTCCTTCTTTGCTAAGGAATCCATCCTTTACTGAATCTAGGACCAAACATGTCCAAGCCTAAACCGCCATGCTAACAATGTAACCCTATAATCCCCAGGTGATCTGGTAGGGGATTGCAGCCTGAACATTTAGATTATGCAAGTGACATATTAGCTGCTATACAGAAAAGATAGTCCCCATTCAAGCTGGCTGAAAAGCGGCATTACTGAATTGGAAAAAGTGTAGGGAAGGAAAATTAAAATGATCGAGGTTGGAGCAACTCCCCAAGGAGAAATGATTACAACAGATGGGACTAGTTGGCCTAGAAAAAGAGTGGGTAAGCGAAGATATGAGAGAGATGTTCAGAATTATGCAAATTGCAGAGAAAATGGAGAATGAGAGATTTCTCTCCCTTGCCCAGAATGCCTGAACCAGAGGTTATCCCATGAAGCTGATTGGTGGGAGATTCAGGACAGAAAAAAGGAAGTACTTCTTTGCAAAGTTAAACTATGAAATCCGCTGCCACAGGGGGTAGCGCTGGCCACCAATTTGGGTGGCTTCAAAGCGGGATTGGACAAGCTTATGGAGGGGAAGTGACTGCTAGTCTTGCTGGCCATGTGCTTCCTCTGTTATCAGAGGCGGTGAGCCTGTGCACAGCTATCGTTGGGAAGCTTGGGCAGGAGGGAGCTGCGTGACTCGTCCTGTTTGAGAAATCCTGTGGATGCTGATCCAGACTGGCTTTTCTTATATCTTTGCACATTTATACTCTACCTTCCATATGCAAGATGGAGAACGACTGATTGCAAAGGGTCAGCCTGCAGCAGAAATAAAACACACAGCCATGGCTACCCAAGGCTCATTTTCCCAGTCTCACTCCCCATTCCGACCTGTTGAGGGACAAAAGCTGCAGTTGGGCTGATTCAAGCAGGCAGTAGGGGAAAGTGAATGATGAAAGCAGCTGAAGGTTGCACTGGAATGGTTAAAGAAGCAGGCATGATCTTGGGGCAACAATCACACAGCATTCCTTAGCACATGATGAAGTTGTAACCGTGAGCTTTAACTCTGTGTCAATGTAACGTGCTTTTGAGCCTCAGTCCATCCATTGGTGGGCAAGTGTGAAAGACAGATAAGCAGAATGTGCTAGCAACTAGTTTCCAAAACTGATTGATAGCCATACAAGAAGATGGATTTACATTTCTATTTCAGTCTTTCTGGAAGGTTTGCATTACTGTGAATTGAAGTTTTCTAATCTGAAGAGCAAAAAGAAACAAACAAAAAACTATGCACATTTGGGAATATTATTAATTTTAAAAAATAAAAAGTGAATGTATTTTATTTATTTAAACCTCCCCCCCTAGAAAGATTGGAAACCATTCTGAGGTAAAACTAACTTTCAGATAGATAGTGTTCAGTTTCTATATGTCTGATTTATGTACAGTTTCTATATGTCTCATGTATTATGTACATTTATATGTCTCAGTTTACAGCACCTGATATGTATCTTTTGATCAGTTTTCAGGGCTTTTCACAGTGCATAGCTCCTGGTTCCAGAGTTTATTTGGTTTTATCTTTTCTTCCCTGTATGGAATTCTCTTTTTTCTCAATTACCAAGTTTCCAATTTTAAACCTGAGATTTTGTCTCTCTGAAAATGTCCTTCTTGCGGCATTCTTGAGCAGAAGGCAGGGTTGGGGGTGGGTGCAGAACATCACTGGTAGTTCACCCTGGAAAATAAGATGCTACCATGATGATGTTCTGGCATTTGTTTTGCTGTCCTCCCACAAAGAAATGTATGTTAGTAATAGAGGCCATGAGAACCCTCCTTTTCTCCTATGCTTTTGTTTATGTACCTGGAAACCTATTCATTGTTTGCCTCTTTAACATGCTGATCTCAAACTCCAAGGAAGTTTGTTGCTTTTGCTGGTTTGATAGGTCATTTGTGTGCTGTCATCCACGTGTGTGTGTTTCTGAGGTGTTGGTGTTGGTGGTGTCAAGGTGATGCCAAAAGAAGAGGTGCAGGCAGGTAATTCAGGTATTCTGTCAAGGCATGCTAGTCCAGTGTTCAAGGTAGGAAGGTGGGGTGTATCTTTGCCCACACCAGCTGGAGAAGGTCTGATGAGACTTAGTACAGGAAAAGCATAACATGTGAACACTGGCAACATGGACTGACTCAGAGGGGGGTGGCTCCAAAGTGCTAATGAAAGCCCATGAGCACACTTTAAAATGAGTGTGTGATTTCAGCCTGCAAAGAGAATCAGGCAAATCCGTTGAGAGACATGAAGACTGTAATGCAGGCATATATCAATATTAGCCCGATAAACTTAAGCTCCCAGGACTTGTAAGCCTGGGGCCATGTTGAGGAAGCTTGAATTCAGAAAGAAGGACCTGGTGCCCTGAGAGAAGGAGGAATGCTGGAATTTGACAGGTCCCCCTTAAAGAGATTAGACAAAACAGCACTGCAAGGAGGATGGTCCCTTATCTTGAGATGTCTAGACATTAGCACCCTGCACAACAGCTAGCAAACATAGACATGGGACTCATCTCTTTCCCAGGGAAACAATGGTTAAAAGCACCAAGGAGTACTCAAGCACCCTTCCAACAATTAGCTGAAGTCTGGGAAGCTCATCTTTTCCACAGACACACATACAGAGAGAAATAGTATAAAGATCAAGGACTTGGAAAAGAGACACACATTCTGGACACACAGCTCCTGGATGCTCAAGCTCTGCACACAAGCTCTAAACTCAAGCTAAGAAGTTCTTTCTCTCTTAAGAAATATAAAATAAGATTGAGATGCCACAGGAATATTTGCTTTCTAGACAACTTTGAATTGAAAGCTTGTGCTTGCTCTATATTTTTCCAATGAATAAGTACTTTCCTTTGATTTCTAAGTGATGTGTTTGTGAATGCAAAACCAGGGCTAGTTCTCTCTGGCTGCACACATTAAACCCCAGCAAAAGATCCAAGACCTTTTGAGGCAATTTGGAGGGCATGTGCCTCCTTTTGAGATATGTTAATCCCCAAGATTGCCTGTCACAATGGCACTATTTATAGTTCTTACATGTTTGCATGACCTGGTGGAGGAAAGGACATTCTAATGGCCAGTGGGGCAATGGAGGAGAGGAATAAAAGTTTCAAGTAGCAATGGAGGGAATGGTAAGATGCTATTGGGGTGGCTCAGGAAAGTATAGGATAAAGAACGGTGTGTTGTAGAGCAACAAGGGAGTGGGAGGAGGGAGGAGCCTGTTTTAGGGAACTAGAACCAATAGACATGGTGTATCCAGTTTTAGGGAATAGTGTGGCAAAGGCATGGAGATGGGCAGATGTGGGTCTTATGTAGCGCAGAGGGTTAGTAGCACTGCAAGAAAAGAACCACAAGGATGCATAAGTCCCCCTTCTTCTTGCCCCACTCTCTCCCTCACACACCAAGCACGGCCCTTGCCATTCTTGAATAACGAACCCCAGTGGGAATCACCACTGACTGGGACTATCCCACGTAACAGAGAGGTGATGTGAATGCAGCAGCTGTCTGCACTGGATCAAACTGAGCCTCCTGGTCCACACTCTGCCAGAACGAAGTGAACAACTGGCTGGACAAGACCTGTGGCAATTGGACCTGCCCAGAAGGTTGTTATGAGAACTGTGCATGCATCAAAGCCATGTGGGAGAACACCACTGTGGGGAAATGGAGGGGGCAGGCCTCTGCAGGAGAGCACCTTCTTGGCATGGGAAAGGTCTCAGATGCCATCTTCAGCATCTCCAAAGAAGTCATATCTGGAAGCCTAGAGAGCCATGGCTGCTTGGTGGCAACAATAGTGGAGCTAGGTGACCCAGTGGCTGATTCAGGATGGCAGTTTCCTACATTCCCAATCATGATGCACATATATGACTGCTAATGTGAAGGGCAAACATGTGGGGGAGCTTTCGGGTACTTACAGGCCATGACCAGCATCAGCTGGGACAACCACAACCCATGCAAAGCCAGAGGGGTTACACTCAAAGGGTAAAGAAGGGAAAAGAACAGCAATACACAACCGGTAGATAAAGGAGCTGTTAACAAATTGATTGCATTATGTGATAACTGAAGGACCTCTGCTGAATTTGCTTTTAAATTAGCAGGCTATTTTTTCCTGACTCTCCAAGGTGAAACATTTCAAACGATGCCTATTATTAGACCAGATAGTCATTTAAACATTTCAAGCTTTGAAATTAAATGTTCTTCAGTATAGGCTCGATCAATTTGAATAGGTATCAAATCAATGAGGTGCTTTGAAGGAAAAACTGAGAAATGTCAGGAATTCTCTTATGTCCTGACAGGTCATTTGTATTTGTCTGGGACAGATAATCCCATCTGCATGCACACACATCAGATTTTATAGCATGGGTAGGAATCCTGTTGAGATATAAAAATAAGCACCATACAATACTACTTACATGAAATAAATAGTGTAAAAAGATTAAATGCTGCTCTGTAAACATGTGTAATGGGAAAACTGTTGTACTCAAATATTACTTTAGAGGAATGACTTTAGGAAAACAAATGATTGATTTTAGAGTCAAACAACAACTCTTTTCTCAAAATACTGCATGTTCTGTTATGTGAACATATTAAACAGTGTGCGCAGTTTGTGTCCCTGAGGATAATTTGCCCTAAAACTCCCATCAGCCCTAGTCAATGGTGCTGAGTGAAGGGAAATGTTGCCCAAAACATCTGGAAGCTAATGAGTTTCACAACCTGAGTTTATTTGGTAATGAAGAACATGATGGTCCAGAGGCTTGTTGTTATTACACTCTGCGCAGCTGAAGTGGGCAAATCTTTGGCGCTGCACTTTGTGTTGGGTGACCCACTGGGGGCTGCATGCCCAGAGGTAGCCCTAAGGGGCAGATAATTCTCATCTTATCTGTAAAACAATAGGAAACAGTGACACGTGCAATTGTACTTGCTTTCTTGTCTTTCCTTGCTTCAATAAATATCTATAAGGTTTGGCTCATCTTACTGTGATGCCTGTTCTTTGGTGAGATTGATCATATATGGAGAAAAGGGGGATGCTGTTTTTCTTGACTGTCTCTCTGAATTCAGGTGTGCAGTTCTTGCACGGTGACCGTTCTTTGCTAGTAACCGCTTTGAGGAGAACCAGAGGGTGAGGTGCATTTGCTGTGCAGATAAGGAAAATGTGCAGGTATATAGTCTGCTGGATCTTGAAGATGTATGTTGAAACATATGTCGCTCAGTATGGTTGTGACAAGTTGGATGGTTTAAGTCACCTTGTCGGGCATGTGGATCTACGTCAGCAGGCAGATCCATAGGTTTTCTTTACACTGCCCTAGACTAATTTTAAAAGATGGTGCAGCTACATGGAGCAAAAGAAACTTCGACAAAGTATGTCACGTCTTAAAGTATTTTAAAATTCTTTCTTCCCTTGCCCCCTCCCTCCTACTAACATTATGGAACATTTTAGCAAATACGAGGGTTGGACACTTGGGTCTATTTCTGGTGCATGAGAATCTCACGTGTCCACATGCAGGAGGCTGTGTTGTCCCCTGGCTATGTTAAATGGATGATTTAAAAAGAAACAAAAATCCTCATTTCAATAGCTATTTAAATACAGATTTTAAAATGAATTGTCTCTTGGAATAACAATTTCTAAACATATTTTACCTTAAAGTATGCTTTTTTGTACTTTGCATTTGAGCCTACTGCCGCAGCAGAAAATCCAGGAGATGACAGAGCCAGTGAATAACCTAAGTTTCAATCCTCATATTAATCCAGAACAACAGTTTGGTGTAATTTATTTTAAAATTCATGAACTTCAAGTGTCGCTACAAAAATGCCATCCAATTTTAGTCACAAAGAAGGATGGGTGAGAATTTCTTTGCTGCATCTAGTGGTGAAAGCAGGTTCCGTTCCGCTGCTTTGCTTTGCTTTGCTTTCCTAGGTGTATCTTATGCATGTTCTGACAGAGAAGAGTCCTGCAACTTCCAGCGTTCCCCATGTTCATTCAATCTACGTATGTGCAGTATATCCCCGTGAAGCCGCGGTTCAGCATTCGCGGCCTCAGTCTTTCACGGAATTTTCTGTGCAATGGTTTGCTCGCAAGGAGATCATTTTCTCTGAGCGAGTCCAAACTAATTTCCTTGTGAGGCAAGGAGATCAGTTTGGACTTTCTCGGAGAAAACGATCTCTGTGGGCATGTGCCCCTGCCTCGCCTCGCCATCTGCGCGCGCCTGCCTGCCTCCCCGGCCCGGCCCGCGCCCCCCAATCACACTGCCTTGGCGGCCAGAGCCCATCGCTGGCACCAAATTCTCAGTTTTTCACAATTTGCGGGTGCTCTAGGAATGCAACCCCCACAGATTTCAGGGGACTACGGTATAGAATTCTGCCCTCACTATAATCATATTTTTGTTGGGTGCTTGAAAAGTACAGCAAGGATGTAACTCTTTCAACGGATCTGGAGCATGTCCTTGTGTCAGTGGTGTAGCCATCTCTTTGGCAACTTTCTCTCTGGCTTGTGTAACAAGTAACTTTCTTCAGTGGTATCACAATATAGGCAGTCCCTGAGTTATGGACAATCTGTACTCATGAACGAACTGCCATATTGTCTATTAATTTTTAAAAATTACTGCAGAAAATCATCATCACCAGAGAGAGAGAGGAAGCAAAAGGGAAGAGAGGGAGGCCTCTGAAGCACACCTTCCTGCCCTGCTCTCTGGCATTTCCTTGCTTCAAAGAGGAGGCACTGGTGTGTTTGGGGCGGGGGTGAGATATTTGTAGTATTTCTACTTTCCCAGGGTCCTGCACCCCTGATGTCCACAAATGTGAAGGGCCAACTATATGTGATCTGACATGCATAAAATTCGAATGTCTATTTTCTCAGGAACCGAACTCATTGTTAACCTGGGGACTGCCTGTACTCATTTCACTTAAAAAATCTGTGTGTGGGAGTGAAGAACATGTGTGTCCATCCTTCCATTCTGCAAGTATTCTTTCTGAGGATGATGCGGAGCCACCTGTGCCAGAGGTCCACACTTCCAACTATATACTTCCGGAGTGCTCTGCTAAAAGGGTTTAAGGAACTGTCTGGGCCTCACTTCCTTCGCATCTGTATCATAGTGGAAAAGAAATGATTCTGGCAATTCTTTCACTATGTATATGCAGCCTCTGGGATGAAAACCTATGAGACTGTGTAGAGTGTAGTTGGCAACAACATTATTCCATAGCACTTTTCTTTCTAGTCTCTTTTTACCTGTCTTATGATTTATCCTCTTATTCTGCTGGGTGATAAATATTAAAACGAAATAACGTGAGCAGCTATTCTGTGAAAAATTCTCTTCTATGTACACTCAGATTTGGAGGATACAAGGTAAAGCTATCCCAGAGCACTGGATTTTGATCTGCTTGAGCATAGAAATTAGATGCAGACATTTGGTCGCATGATAAATTCTACTTGATCTCCAACATTTTGATTTGACAAGCTATGATATGACTACAAAGACAAACTCTGCACATCATGCCATGAAGTCAGTGGAAGTTAAAGTGAGAAAAAGTACTGTGGTCAATGAATAGTTTACAATTGGCTGGTAAACCATCCAGCAAGAGGTTTTAGAGGTTAGACCATCCCCTTTCTCATGGGATGGCTACCCAGGGCCTGCTGGTCAAATGCATGGTTATGTACGTCTCAGATGAATGCAATGTAATTTTCCACATCCAAGAAAACAAAGAACTCATTATGCGATAGTTTTGACAGATCTCTCCAACTTTGTGGTAGCAACTTTGGGCTTCTGACAGAATGGGAGCTCCTGCACAGTGGATTTCTCTGAAGTCCCGTGACACTTCAAAAATATGGGAGACTCTTGCTTTCTCTCTGTTGTCTCTCTCTGTCACTCTCTCTGCCTTTCATATTATGTTGGCACCACTGCTTTATTATTATACTGTGGTTTTAATTATTGTAAATCGCCCTGAGTGATACATATGGATTAGAAGGCAAGATAATAGTGTTTATCAGTGAATGAACAAATGCATGCGTTTAAGTAAGAATTGAGCATGAATTGAAGACCCTTTCTCTGAACCCCTCTGTTTGTTTGTTTGTTTGTTAAACTTATATTTTGCTATACTAGTCAGAAGACTCTCCAAATAGGTCATATTGTGCTATCCGCTATCCTTGCAACAGGGGTACCCAGATTCTGGGTATCTCCCTTGCAATCTGCTGTTTTAAGTTTTGTGCAAAATTAAAGAATTAAACAGGTCATTTACCACCATCTTTTCTGAAAACATGACCTAAATAGGAGTTAGAAGAGTTCAAGGGCCAACCATAAAAAAGTAGAGTCAAAGATCTAATTAATTGCCATACTAGGTTTTGTTTTCTAGCTGCAAAATTCATCAGCTGGCAATTTTGGATAAAGAAAAGGATGTAATGAAAGCACATCTACAGGAGGTTTTTGTATGTATGCATTGCAAAGTACACATGAGAGACATACCAATTGTAGAAGAATTAGATATAATTTTTAAATACTGGTCTACCCCCTTTCCTCCTCTCCTCTCCTCATAATTCTATAATTCTACTATAATTCTATAGTATTATAATTATATACCACCCAATAGCAGAAGCTTTTTGGGTGTTTTACAAAGATACATTATAAAAACCTTTAAAATACATTATAAAAACCATATTCATGCAAACAGATACACATGTAACACAGAGAGACACACAAATATCCCAAAACAACTTTGAACAATCAACCCAAAGAAAAATGCAAGGCTAAATTAAAAACAACAACAACAGCAACAACAACAACAACTCATCATCTGCTGCCAAATGGCTGGAAGGTGAAGATTTTTACTTGGCACTGAAAAGATAACCATGCTGGTGCCAAGGAGAACATTCCTTGTTCTGAAAGGCCACTCAGTCATATATAAAGTAGGGGCAGAAGGTCCAATCTCTAGAACAAAAGGGCAAAGAGATCTGGGATGCCCACTTTAGCTCACTCATTGAAGTCAGCCTCCCAGATATATCCCACAGCTCCTGACTCAGTTGGGGTACCACCCATTTTATGCAGGCTTAGAGCAGTTCTAAGTTGGAAACACTACTGAGGTCAGCTAGTTTGCTCCCCACTGCCATGCTCATGCCCATATATTTTTATTGTTATTCTTATTCATGCATAAGCGGGTAGTTTTTATCCTCTGAGAAGCAGAAGAAAAAGGAAAACAACCCCAGCTTACAGTAAGTTCAGTCTACAACCCATTTCACCCACCCAAATTTAGCTGTAAAATGAACACTTTTGCTACACAAGTGAGAGAGAACGTAGTCAATGTATTTTTAGCACTGATTTGAGATTGTGTTTCCACTCTAAAGCAATGTAAATCCTGACAGTAGGAACACAGACTGTTCCTTTATTGTTTCCTTTATTTATTCATGCAGTTCCTATGCTTTATGAATGCTACATCAAGGCCTCCAGAAGGCTGCATTGCCTGTAGTTTATGGGAAGAAGCAGACAACACGCAGCAGCTTTTTCCTTCCATGCCGGCCACACCGGTCAAAACCCAGACATAAGGCTGGTCATGGCAGCTGGGAGAGGAAACGAAGTTAGGTGTGAGACAAGACACATCAACTCAAATACTCTGAAGTCGCACGAGTTAGTATTATGATTTCAGCTCTCAGCGAGGTAAATGAAGAAGAGGCCAAGAAGCTTGTCCTCCTGCCAAGCAGTAATCAGCTACGGACAAACCAGTTTAAATTCCTTTTCTTTCACCTGAAAATCTGACCTTGGGTCAGTCACTTAAAGCCTGGGTATATATTGCATTGTTCATATGGAAGCAGATAGCCACCGTCTTTGTGGGCCAGCAATTCTCTTGGTGTGATGGAGGAAAACTCTCCCCTGCAACTGACACTGATTGTGACCAAGTTGGAGAAGTTCTCCACATGGAAAGTCATACATCTACAAGCCAAATGCACACAATCTTTTCCCTGGCACCCTCCCAGAGGAAAGAAAAGCACACCATGGGATTCTGTTGACTCAATAGCAACTTCTCCATGAAGTGCCAGTCTTCACCTATTTCATTTATTAGATTTGTATCCCATAATTGTTCTTTTTTAAAGAACTCAAGGTGGCTTACATCATTCTCCTGCTGCTGCTCTCAGTCCTATCCCCACAACAACAACCCTGTGAGGTAGGGTGGGTTGAGAGCCTGTGACTGGCCCTAAGTCACCCAGTTGGCTCCATGGCTGAGTGGGGACTGGAACCCAGATGACCTAAGTCCCAGTCCCAGGCTCTTAACCACTACACTATGCTGGCTCTCAACATGTGTAAAGGGATTAAAGTGAGACATGCATATCTAGCCCAGCAGTAATTCCAGAAATCTAGTTTTGGGGACAGAGGAATAACAAAAACCTTGAATAAGGGAGCAAGTATTGCTCTTCCACCATGGGAATAGGCTTATCAGCCCAGAAAGTATATGAACTGGGTCTTATGCTGTGATATATGAACACAGAATCCCAGAAAACAATCTAGGAACCTTGTTTTATAAAATATTCCAGTCTTCCTAGCCCTCATGGCTCCCAGATATTTTGGCCTTCCAACATCAGCCTCAGCCAACATGGCCAGAGTGTAGGAATGCTGGAAACTGTGGTCAGAATGTATGGAGGAAGAAAGCTGAATGACACTATTAATGCTTTTCTATTAGCATTTTGTATTTTTAAATGCTCATGGTGAAACCATCTTCCTGTGCCCTCTTCACAGAAATTAAAATGAAAGTAGCAAACAGGGAGGAATAGATTCCACTCTTAGCTCACTAGTTTGTCTGGAAAATTAACATTATATGTATTAAACATGGCGTCGGAGGTAAGGCATGCTGACTTTTCATGACAAATGCATGAAGCACATGCTGGGAATGTTCATATTGGTGGGGGAAGCAGGTTTCTGCCATGATACACACACACACATTCTTCGCCAGGAGTCGGCCCATATGTTACATCTCCAAGTGAGAGGTGGGTGCAAGCAGAGAGCCACTACACATGCTGAATGCATAGCCATTATGAGTGTGCCCCATTCCACCCTTTGGCTACTTGTGGCTTGCAGAAGACACCAAAAAGGTCTGGCAAAGGCAAAGAATCTCAGGCAAGTTCAGTCACATTAGGTGAAACCAGATAAAGATGGGTGAAGTTCAGGCAATGCAGATAAAGGAAGGAACTGTTATAGGCAGGGGGCAGATGAAAACAGGACTTTGGACAGCTCCAAGTGAGCAGCTCTCCTTGACTCTATGTAGGAAGAGAAGTTAAGCCAACTCAAGATTTACATAGGCTGAAAAGACATGTAGTGTAGTTAACTGTATCCCCTGTTAGAGCTAACTTCTGCTCAACTGGAGAGATGGAGGTTCTGCCCAGGACTAAGTCTCTAAATCTAGAGACAGATTGGTGACAGGGCTACATCCTCCTGTTAGGAGGGCCTTGACTAAGGCTTGAACATCTTCCTTAGTCCTCTACCTGGCTCTGTAAAGCCCAACTGTCATAATTTGTAGCTGGTGCAATTGGTGATGATGGGTCTTTGCTTGGTGCTTTCCCGCTTATTCACCGATGCACAATCACCCATACACTCCTCTCATCTTATTTACCAAGAAGAACTTGTCAAGTCTTAGTCTAAAATAGAAATATGATAGTAGAATTATTTTCATTGTAGTAATCAGGAAATAAATTGCCACCTCGCAAAAGCAAGGAAGGAGATGACAAAATTCATAAGGAAAGATTGAAAATCATAATCGGTTTTAATGATCTATATTCTTGATTGGGTTTCAGCAAATGTGACCTGTGACATTTGATCTGAATACAATTCCAGCTATATTTCATAGTGTCAGTGTTTCAGATAACCTACTATGTCTCTACTTACTGTTACAAGGTCCCACAAATGAAGATGTTGGACCTTTTAACAAGGAAAATTACTAGGGTTTCAAGGAGGCATGATGTTGTCATCATGAGGGACTTCAATTTCCTCAATATCTGGTTGAGATACAAATTCTGCCAAACACAGCCCCTGGAAGAGATGCCTAACGTGTGTTGCTGATAACATTTTCCAACAGAAAGTGGAAGAAGGAACAAGAGGAGTAGCTCTCCTTGACTTGACACCTACCAACTGGGAAGAGCTAGTGGACAAAGTAGGAACTCTGGAGGAAGGTGACCATGACATATTTCATTCCAAAGGAAGCAAAAGCCAAATGTAGCCAAACACGTGCCCTGGATTTTAGGAAAGTCAATTTTAATAAACTCAGAACAATGATAAGTAAAGTTCCATGGCAAATGATTCTAATGAGAAAAGGAACCCAAGATGGGTGGGAATTTTTTAAAATGGAAATTCTAAAGGCACAATCACAAACACGTTCAACAAGGAAAAGTGGGTAGAAGTCAATAAATGAAGCCTCTACGGCTTCACGAAAAATTAGAGATGACCTAAAAACAAAAAAGAACATGTATGGGAAGTGGAAGGAAGGCCAGGCTACAAAGGAGGAACACAGGCAGGTAGCAGGGAGTTGCAGGGATGGCATCAGGAAGTCTAAAGCTAGGAATGAACCGAGGCTATTGAGGAATGTAAAAGGCAACGAAAATGCTTTCTTCAGGGATGTCCAAAGTAAAAGAAAGAGGAAAGAAATGGCAGTTCAATTACTCAATATGGATAGCAAAAGGATCACAGATGAAAAAGGACAGGCAGAAGTGCTCAGTTCCTACTTTGGCTTAGTCTTCTCCCAAAAGAAGATCTGTGACCTTCATGATGAAGAGGAAGTACAAGCTGAAGGATCAGGATGGCAGCTCAAGATTGGTAGGAAAATGGTCAAGGATCACCTACCAGATGCTTGAATGAGTTCCGATCTCCAGGGCCCAAGGAACTCCATCCCAGAGTCAGAACAGAGCTGGTGCACAAACCTGAACTAATGTCAGGTTATCTTTGAGAAATCATGGATGACAGGGGAAGTTCCAGATAACTGAGGAAGGGTTAATGTTGTCCCCAACTTCAAGAAAGGAAAAGAAGGAACTGGGGACTACAGTCTGACATCAGTCCTTCAGAAAATTCAGCAGCAGATTATGAAGAAGTCAGTGTGCAAACACCTTGAAAACAATGCAGTGATTAATAGAAGTCAACATGGATTCCTCAAGAACAAATCCTGCCAGACTAATCTGATTTCATTTTTTTGATTGGGTAACCTCCCTGAGGGACTGTAGGAATGATGTGTACATAATCTATCTTGACAGTAGCAAAGCAAAGTGCCCCATGATCTCCTGATTAGCAAACTAGCAAAATGTAGGCTAGATGGAACAATGATGAGAAAGATCCACAGTTGGCTACAGAATTGGTTTCAAAATCTGTTCATCAATGGCGTCTACTCAAACTGGGGCGAGGTAACGAGTGGGCTACTGCAGGGTTCAGCCCTGGGCCCAGTGCTCTTCGATATTTTTATTATTTATTTATTATTAAATTTATATTCCACAGAGCAATAGTCTATCCGTATTCTCTGAGTGGATTATTGGATAAAGAGGTTCAGGGAAAAATTTATCAGATTTGCAGATGACACAAAATTGGGTGGGATGGCTGACACGTTGGAAGACAGAAGGAAGATTCGAGGTGATCTTGACAGGTTGGAACACTGGGCTGAAAACAACAAAATGAAATTCATTTGGGACAAATGCCAAGCTGTGTGCTTAGGGAAAAAAAACCCTAATTCATCATTACAAGAAGGGGAATCCTTGGCTTGAGAATCCTGCAAGTATGAAGGATCTTGGAATTGTTGTAGATCACAAGCTGAATATGAGCCAGCAGTGTGATGTGGCTGCAAAATGGGGAGATGCTATCTTGGCTGCATTAATAGAAGTTTCAGTCTATCAATCAGTATGACCATGGAGGTTGTGTACTCTCTCACACTAGAGGCATTCAAGATACGACTGGACAGCCATCTGAGAAGATTGGTTTAATTTGGTGCCCTGCCCCCAGCAGGGGGCTGGACCCAGTGGCCCTCTGGTCTTTTCCAACTCTAATAGTCTATGGTTCTATGAAATGGCTTCACCTGTTACTCTCTCAAAGACAGAACAGCGTTTAATTCTAAAAACAGACTGCACTCAAGGGAGCCCTGTCTTTGGTCTTATGGCTATATCTTGTATTTAAGTGCCAACTTAAGATGCGATAAGTGTTGTCTAACATGTAAAAGCTCTCCTAGCTAACCTGGCTCCTTCAGAGAGCAAGCTGTTTGTGAAGCAATTGCAAAATGTCAGAGTAACCCTGGGAATGCTATGGATTGACTCAGGAGCAAAGGCTTTGAGTTGACATTTTGAACATTCACAATGATGATTGCACACATGCGTCTTTAAGCTTCAAAAGCTACGAGTCAATATTTAGAAATGTTCAGGGTTTGCTTACCAAGTGGGAAGTCTATCTTTTAATGCACTATTCTATAGACCTGTCAGCAAGACATTGCTTATTTTTCTTTTATCGTGCTGCAGGACAATTTCTGTTCTTATTTACATAAGTCTAAAACTGGAGGTGTTCCAGTAAAGTCGGTGCAATTATCCCAGCATCGCAATCATGCAAATGAATGGAAAAACTGTCCACAGCTTCCCCTAAAGTAATATTCCTCTTTTGCCACATATTACCTGCATTCCTTTGATTGCATGAAACCCACTGTGCTGTTTTACATTAAAATGCAAGCATACTTGTGTTTTAATGCTGCAATATGTGATACCAACAATTTAAATTTTGAGAAGACCATGCTTTCAAAGCCACAGTTGTGAAGAGATTGCTTTCCGTGGAGTGCAACCCGATTGGAGGTACTTTATCCACAACCCAAGTGTACTTCCAAAGAGTCCTTTTGATTTCAGTAGGGCTTACTTCTGAGTAACTATGCTCTGCATCATACTGTGAAGCTATAACTCTCATGCACACCATCTCTCTCTCTCCCCCCTCACTTTATTCTCTTTCATGCATGCACCCGCCCCCCAGGGGAGGACCAACATAGGAAGGAGATACTTAACCCTGCCTTGGCTGTGTGAATCTTCCCATGTTAATGGTGCCCCCTGTAGGCTACCTAGCAGCTGTTGAGTGGGGTGTGTAAAGCACAATTTTCTTCAGCATGTCATATGGAAACACAATTTGACAAGGAGAACCATGCAAGTGAAAATCCATTCCCAAGCCCATGGCGTTTCCATCCAGCCTATCAATAACTGTGGGAAGTGTGCCTTTCCTGGGGAGGATGACATGTTGGTAGAGTCATTCTTGTGTGTGCATCAAGAAAGTTATACTTCCCTCCCCATGTCTATCAAACAGTAGAGATAAAGGCTGGAGGGAGCATGATTTGCAGATAAATTTGGCAGAGGTGGCGGAAAATCTGGCAGGTCCTGGCAATACTTTGTCACCTGCAGGGACTGAAATTTCTGGGGCCCTCAGGTAGCTCAGGGCACATAGGTGATTAACAAAGAATGTATATCTTTACAACAGCATTGCAGGAAATGTAGAAATAATATTTAGGATTTCTATGCTGATTTCCTAAGTGCCAAAACAGTGAATGGGTGTGGCATAGGGTCCATCTTTGGCCCCAGTTAATTTGATGCCTGAAGAAGAGCATCAGATCTTCTTGTCACCACAACCCAAGTCAGCCTCTGCTGCTAAGGCTGGCCAAACTATCTGGGCAGCTAAGGCAGGAAACACTGCAAGCATCTCCCCCTTCTCCCCACAACACCACTATCACCACCATTTTCATCTCAGCATGTGCTGGCTCTCATGACCTTCTGAGATGGCCACCTCCTGACTAATGGGTGAGATGGTCAATTTACCATCTTTTAATGTTCCAAACAATGGTCATAGCAAACACTCTTTTCCAACAACCCAAGAGACGACTCTACACATGGGCATCACCAGACGGTCAACACAGAAATCAGACTGACTATGTGCTCTGCAGCCAGAGATGGAGAAGCTCTATACAGTCAGTAAAAACTAGACCAGGAGCTGACTGTGGCTCAGATCATGAGCTTCTTGTTGCACAATTTAGGCTTCAATTGAATAAAGTAGGGAAAAGCACTAGGCCACTCAGGTATGACCTAAATCATATCCCTGATGAATATACAAAGGTGACAAATAGAGTAGAGGTGAGAAATAGATTTAAGGAATTAGATCTGATAGACAGAGTGCCTGAAGAACTATGGATGGAGGTTCGCAACATTGTACAAGAGGTAGCAACTAAAACCATCCCAAAGAAAAAGAAATGCAAGAAAGCAAAATGGCTGTCTGAGGAAGCTTTACAAATAGCTGAGGAAAGAAGGGAAGCAAAAGGCAAGGGAGAAAGAGAAAGATACACCCAATTGAATGCAGAATTCCAGAGAATAGCTAGAAGAGATAAGAATACCTTCTTAAATGAACAGTGCAAAGAAATAGAAGAAAACAATAGAATAGGGAGGACCAGAGATCTCTTCAAGAAAATTGGAGATATGAAGGGAATGTTTCATGCAAAGATGGGCATGATAAAGGACCAAAATGGCAAGGACCTAGCAGAGGCAGAAGAGATTAAGAAGAGGTGGCAAGATTACACAGAAGAACTATACAAGTAAGAGCTTAACGTCCCTGATAACCAGGATGGGGTGGTCACTGACCTCGAGCCAGACATCCTGGAATGTAAGTCAAATGGGCCTTAGGAAGTCTGAGCAACAACAAAGCTGGTGGAGGTGACAGTATTCCAGCTGAGCTATTCAAAATCTTAAAAGACGATGCAGTTAAAGTGCTACACTCAATATGCCAGCAAATTTGGAAAACTCAGCAGTGGCCACAGGATTGGAAAAGGTCAGTTTACATTCTGATCCCAAAGAAGGGCAATGCCAAAGAATGTTCATATTACTGCACCATTGCACTCATTTCACATGCTAGCAAAGGGATGCTCAAAATCCTACAAGCTAGGCTCCAGCAGTATGTGGACCGAGAAGTACCAGAAGTACAGGCAGGATTTCGAAGAGAGAGAGGAACAAGAGATCAAATTGCCAACATATGCTGGATCATGGAGAAAGCTAGGGAGTTCCAGAAAAACATCTATACTATGCTAAAGCCTTTGATTGTGTGGATCATAACAAATTGTGGCAAGTTCTTAAAGAGATGAAAGTACCAGACCATCTTATTTGTCTCTTGAGAAACCTATATGCGGGTCAAGAAGCGATAGTGAGAACTGGACACAGAACCACTGATTGGTTCAAAATTGAGAAAGGAGTTCAGCAAGGCTGTATACTGTTGCCCTGCCTATTTGATTTATATGCAGAGCACATCATGGGAAAAGTGGAGCTAGATGAATCACCAGTTGGAATTGAGATTGTTGGGAGAAATATCAACAGCCTCAGATATGCAGATGATACCACTCTCATGGCAGAAAGTGAAGAGGAACTAAAGATCCTCTTGATGCGGGTGAAGGAAGAGAGTGCAAAAGTTGACTTGAAACTCAACATTAAGAAAACTAAGATCATGGCATCCAGTCCTCTCACTTCCTGGCAAATAGATGGGGAAGAAATGGAGGTAGTGACAGATTTTATTTTCCTGGGCTCCAAGATCACTGCAGATGGGGACTGCAGCCAAGAAATTAAAAGACGCTTGCTCCTGAGACATCACCCTGCCAACAAAAGTGCGTATAGTCAAGGCTATGGTTTTCCCAGTTGCAATGTATGGCTGTGAAAGTTGGACCATAAGGAAGGCTGAGCACCAAAGGATTGAGGCCTTTGAATTGTGGTGCTGGAGCAGACTCCTGCGAGTCCCTTGGACAGCAAGGCAATCAAACCGGTCAGTCCTAGAGGAGATCAACCCTGACTGCTCTTTAGAAGGCCAGATACTGAAGATGAAATTCAAATACTTTGGCCACCTAATGAGAAGGAAGGACTCCCTGGAGAAGAGCCTAATGCTGGGAACAATTGATGGCAAAAGAAGAAGGGGACGGCAGAGGATGAGGTGGCTGGATGGAGTCACTGAAGCTGTTGGTGTGAGTTTAAGAGGACTCTGGGGGATGGTGGAGGACAGGAAGGCCTGGAGGAATGTTGTCCATGGGGTCACGATGGGTTGGACACGACTTCATGACTAACAACAACAATGTTCCAAAAAAGGATGATGTACAGCATAATCCTAAGCAAGTTTATTCAGGACTAACACCCTTTTGACAAAAAGAATATGGTAGAGAATATTCAGACAGAATTCTTCAAAGTAGCCTTTTCTTACTTTGGAAACAAAAATAATCTCCTTCCTTCTCTCTCTCTTAGAGAAAATACCTTCTGGGGATTTATGGCTCATCTCTAATATCTGTTTACATTTGATATTTATCTATTTAGTATTTTTATGTCATGCTGTTCTCCTGCAAGGAACACAAGGGGGGGTGGGTTACATAATTCTCCTCTGTTTTATCCTTGCCACAGCCTTAGGTGGAGAGGCAGTGACTGGCCCAAAGTCACCCAGTCAACTTCATGGCCAGGTGGGGACTAGAACCCAGGTCTCCCAAGGCCCAATACAGCTCTCCAAACACTACAACACACCAGCATATTTTATGGTACAATATGATTTCTTGGCTAACTTTAGTTTATATATGGCAGCAAAGACAGAATAAGGTGAGGAAAATGGGAAAATCTAGACTGGGTTAGGTACAATTTTATTCTGTACTTGTGTTTTTGTTGTATTTAGTGTGTTTTATTGTTTAATTTATTTGAATTGTTTTGCAAGCTGTACCTGAGTGCTAGGTTTTTTGTAGACAGCTGTGGTATAAAGGGGTATTTTCATATTTGTATGCAAATATTTTTAAAAATCTAGCAAACACCGCATCACCAGCAACCATATCTGATATTTTTTATTCTCAAAGTCACCCATTGCTTTTGCATTGTACACAGGATATGAATGAGCTCTCATATAGGCACTGTTCTCACTTTAGTTGCTGATATAGTATTATTTTAATTGTTTTTTTTAATCCATGGCATCACAATGAAAAATAACACCTTCTGTCTAGCAAATGTAATGTTCTTAAATTCTACTCCGATAAATTATATTACCTGGTTAAGAAATAGGAAGTCAAAGTCTAGGTATGTCATTTTGGATCATTATTCTGTTTGCAGAAACAGTAGGGAAAGAAGGGATAAGGAAAACGGAAGAGTACCAAAGAACTGTAAAAAGCTAACTCATAAATAATTTCAGTGTTTTCTTTGACACAATTGTAATATGTCTATAAAAGAAATCCAATAATATCATTCTCATTGCATTGATATGTAGGAAAAGTGTATTTCCCCCTTTGATTTGTATAACTGTGTTGAAATTGTATGTGTGATTTCAACATAGATTTTTTGTCCTCTTGTTGAACACTGACTTCAACTGAAATGTACAGCTGAGCACTAGATTTGCAAGCACTGACATGGGAATAATTTTAACCAGCCCAGCAGGTAATATGTTGGCACGCAGGCTTATTTGTTTCAGCTTGGTCTTATTACCAGGCAGCAGGCATCAATTCTACAAACACAAGAAGAGCCTTGCAGGGAAAGGCCCAAGGACTACACAGTCCCAAGGCCAGGAGCAAGCTGGAGCTGTGCTCAAAACATGGAATTGCTCTCCTGCCTCTCCCCAACACTGCAAATGTTGCCAGTACAGCATACCATGTATTTCAGTGCACAGACTGCTGTGCAGTTTTGTATGTTGCATTTCAGGGGGTGATGGGCACCCGTCCGGCCCTCTCCCACTCAGGAATATGCCAGGTCACCTTCTCAGGTCCTCAGCTAAGAAACCACTGCAGCAATCCAGATTCCTAGTAGCCATTTCCTCCCAATATTCCAATGTAAATATTGGAATATTGGGACCTGATGCAGATCAAGAACCTACGTGATGTTCAACCTTTGCCTCCGCTATGGTGCCGGTTTGTCTCTGGTTCCCTGAGCTTGCAATTCATAATGCTCCCAAAGGGTCCATTGAAACGATGGCCAGTATGAACTGCAGGCAGGGGCTTCTAAGCCAGATTTAGTGGAGAAGCAAGGGATTAAAGTCCCCCCTCTCATTTTAAGGCCCTAATCTGAATATAATCCACTGTGGTTGGTTTTGAGGCAGGACATTGTAGCTATTACCTACTTCATTCAAGTAATGTGTGGTTTGACATTGGTTTGCAGTATCTTCTTGGGAGAAGGCTTCCAGGTTGATTCCTTATGCCGAAGGTGCAAGATGGATGGATACAACTTTGTTTCCCTGCTAACCTATGTGGTGCAAATCAAATGGTTTGCCCCCTTTGCCTCCCTCTCTTTGCATCCCTGCCTGTCCAGCAGGTACCCAGATGCTTTTGGGAAGCTTATACGCAAGTCATGAAAGCAGTACCACACCCTTCTGTGTATCAAGCATCTCATGTGTTCAGGTATGCTGCTCCTGAACAATAAAGTTCCATCACATTGTTATGGCAATTTGCACTTAATTTAATTCTGTTTCTGCATACTAATAAGTGAAGCAACACATGCAGTAGCTGAAGTAACTGGGTTTTTTGCTCACACTCCCTCCCCCAATCCTTGGGGAAAGGAACACAATAAATATTGTTTAGAAAAATGAAGCAGTATTGCTAACACGCATGATCTAGTAGATAGGTTTTGTTGAGCCAAAACCTCCTTAACCTACCTGATTGGTAAATTTATGAGCACAGACACTTTCCTTTAGAAATACTAACATTAAAGGCTCATCGCTATTGATTTGAACTGCCTTTCTGGAAGGCTGCTTCCTCCATAAAAATCAGAGATGGTTCTCATTTGCCTACAAACTAGATTGAATTCTACAACAAAGCTTTAATCGTTAAAAGAGAGGGGGGAGGAGAGAGATTTGAGAGGGAAAGGAGGGAAAATCAGAACAGCAAAGAAAAACAACCACACAAAATACATCAATGACATTGTTCCCAGGAGAGATTTTGGGTGCAAAAGAAAATAAAAATGTTCAAGAGGGACGGGTTCCTTGGAAAAGAGATCATAGGTAGAGGGAAGTTGCTCTCTCAGTTTTGCTCGACTTTATGATCACATCTGTGTGTGTGTGTGTGTGTGTGTGTGTGTGTGTGAGAGAGAGAGAGAGAGAGAGAGAGAGAGAGAGAGAGAGAGAGAGAGAGTATGCAGTGTAAAGCAGAGAGCTGGATGCACTACCCAAATAGCTATTGAAAAGTGTAAGACTGCTCAGCTCTTGCCTGATTGCTGGGTAGCTTCTCCCATCAGTTAGATGACCATGTAAGGAAATCTAACTGCATTTTCCCAGTACAAAAACCTTAGCTAAGTCCCCTTTCCTGACAATTGTCTACAGTAGCTCAACAAAAAGATGGAAAGAAAAAGAATATCTTGTATTCTGCTCCAAATATATTTGCCATCTATGTATAAGCCATATCTCTCACTATCACCATCTCTCTCCCCCTCTCCTCCCCCTCCCCCTCCCTCTCCCCTTTGAAGCAACGTAGCGAGAAGACATTTCCCTGGAATACTTGACGTGATCCAGTGTTATAGAAAATGGCAACAACAACAATAAGGTGGAAATGGAATCTTTTAATAACATATTTCAAAACTAGGGGAAATATTCTCTGCTACTTTTCTTTCTGTGTTGTAGCAGATGGGTTAAGAGGCTTGGAAAAAAGAAAATTGGCTTGATGATTTCTGGAATGCCAAAGTTATTAGAAAAGGAATAGCTGCTCAAGGTAATGCAACAACTTAGATGGCTGCAGGATCGTGATGGATGATAGTGCCTAAATATAACACATGAACTGCCTGGGATTTCCGCTGATGATTAGGGCTAAAGATACACTATTATTTTTTATATCTGATTTGTAATTGGTGGCTGCCTTGTTATTCAATTGTGCTTTACACACACATCTCTGATGTTTACTTTAAGGGTCAAGTTCATTACAGCCGTAAACAGCAAAAGTCACTGTATCATGAATCTTAATGGGAGAGGAAAGATCTGATGGCTGAGAGAACTGATGGTGCTGGAAGTTGCTCAAGAACTCTGTTCTGCCCTGGAAGGAAAGTGTTAATGAAGATTTGCTACCAACTGCTTGTTTTAAAATCCAGAGTATGCATAGCAAACTTTTATTACACTGTGCTTGCAGTATCTTATCCAACAGAGTCCTTCTCACAAAAGGCCTGCTGTGCTGGGGACTGGCCCATTTCAGGCATTATTTCAAAGTTTCCCTCAACGTGTGAATGGAATGTACCACACATCACATGTACTCTTTCATCCCTTACTCAGGTTTCCGTGTGTACAGTGTGGCCTTTGCGTGCATGAATATGACTGCTGGTAGCACATTAAGTGTCTTCCTCCACTCTGAAGGGCGGCCAAAGATCTGCCCTCTCTTGGTGGCGCAGTCCAGCCCAAATCTGATTTAAAAGAAGAAGTCACGGGCCTTGAAGAAACGGAGGTGAGCGCTGCTTCTGATTAGCCACAGGCTAAGTGGAATAAAATACACAGAGACTCTTTCATGGCCCTTGAAGTTGCCCATCAGCAGCTCCTGGACAGTAGATTGAGCAAGGCACATGCGCCAGCTGCTCATGTGTTTCCACACTCTGTGTGATATACTGTATTTCTATTTGGATAACAGCAATACTAATTCCTATCTTTGCATCTGTACATATTGATTATTACATGCAGGTTGTATGCATGTTGATGCCCTCTTTTGTTCTCTAGTTTTGGTGATGCATTTCCCATTTTTTGGCAAGTTGTAAGTGCTCAACCTGGATTCCAGACCCATACATGTGCAGAGCAGGAGAAAGGGGAAAATAAAAGTTCCTGCACACATCCAAGTTTCTTTGATTCCTTCCGTTCCATTGGAATGGCTATTATAAATTTATTTATTTATTTTATTTATTTATTTTTCAATTTATATCCTGCCTTTTTCCTTCAAAGGGCTCAAGGCAGCTTACATCATTCTCCTCCATCTTATCCCCACAACAACAACCCTGTGAGGTAGGTTGGGCTGAGAGTCTGTGACTGGCCCAAGGTCACCCCGTTGGCTCCATGGCTGAGCGGGGACTAGAACCCAGATCGTCTGAGTCCCAGTCCCAGGCTCTTAACCATGACACCACACTGGCTCTCTCAAATCAAGCACCACTGGGACTTCATACCACTGAGATATGTTAAGAACTGATGTGATGTGATGGAGCATCAAGGTTGGACCAGGAAAACTGAACTTCAAATCCCTACTTAGTCATGAAGTTCACCGAGCAAACTTAGGCCAAGCACTCTCACAGGCTAACCTACTACACTGCCATATTCTCCAACAAATCAGTTTACTTCTTCAGCTACAGGCCCTGAAATGTTGAGAAATCAAGTGACAAACTCAAACCAGTGTGGAAAAGCCCTGCCTAGGCACAACCCCATGCTTAACAAAAGACGCGAGTCTCTATGCTCTATGCTAATCTCCTACAGTGCGTCACCTTGTAATACAAGCAATGATAAAGTAATGATCAAAATGCCCCCTGTCTAAAAAGGAGAGGAAATTCCTATGCAAGCCTTTTGCACATGAGGCAAAGATGTGGAGGAGAAAGTAAGTTTGCAAAGGGTGTAAAGGGGTCTGTAAGTACATTTGGTGGAGCTATGGCACAATAAGAAACCCCGACTGGACTTGCAAAACCTGGTACAGACCTTCATGTTCAGTGCACAAGAGCATGCGAACACTGGGAAAGGGGCCCGGGTGCATGGCTGCTTCTCACCCAGCGCTTTTGCTCTGCATGAGGTCAAGGGAATACCTACCTAGGTTTGCAGGAAGTTTGGCTCCTATTTTTAGTTTCATCTATATTGGGTCATGAAATATATTTTGGACTGTATAGACAGCAGCCTTGACTTCCTACAGTCAAGAGAGCTGTACCTTTTAATTAGAAAAAGAAATGCACTCATGATTTAAAGCAGTCTTTTCTGCTCCAGGTACAATTTGAAATGTGGGCAACCATGACGGATCTTACTATTAATTTGTATGCATGTGATGGTTGTTCTCAGCTGTATGTAAGTAAATTTACACTCACCTCTTGGGGCAAATGGGCCACACTGAATTGGCTTTTCAACTGCCATCCTCTGAAGCTTCTGTCAAGAAACACCTTTTACATGTGGTGTTAAGAAACATAGAAACATACAAACAGTATGTCAGAAGGGGTCTCCCGGGCCATCTAGTCTGACCTCCAACAGTCAGCACTCGGCATGGCCTTGGTCACCCTTACATAGAAACAGAAACAGAGTGAGTCAGAAGGGGCCTCTTGGGCCACCTAGTCTGACCCCCAGCTCCACCCGGCTCTGCTCAAGACATGCCCACCATGTGCATGTCCAGCCTGTCTTTGAACACCCTCACCGATGGGGCCTCAACGACCTCTCGTGAAAGCCCATTCCACACCCTCGGGGTCCTAACTGTCAGGAAGTGCTTCCTGGCATCCAAATGGAACCTTGGCTCCCTGAGCTTTGCTCCGTTGGAGTGCGTCCTGCCTTCCTCTGCAGGGGAGAACAGGTCTCTACCCATCTCCGTGTGACATCCCCTCACATACCTGTGTGTTGCCAACATATCCCCTCTGAGTCTCCTCTTCTCCAGGCGGAAGAGACCCAGTTCTCCCAGTCTCACCTCATACCCCATCCCCTGCAAACCGGCCACCAACCTTGTGGCCCTACGCTGCACTGACTCTAACCTGGCTATATCCTTTCTGTAATGAGGGGCCCAAAATTGAGCACAATACTCCAGTTGCAGGTGCACTAGAGTCATATAGAGTGGTAGCAATACCTCTCTCGATCTAGAAGCCACACTTCTGGCCATGCAACCAAGGGTGGCGTTTGCCCTCTTGACCACCGCATCACACTGCTGACTCATGTTTCATCTGCAGTCAACCAGTACCCTGAGGTCCCTTTCACAAATGCTGCTCTCCAGACACTTGTCCCCTAACCTGTACTTATGACACCTATTCCTATGCCCCAAGTGCAAGACCTTGCACTTATCCACATTGAACGCCATCCTGTTGTCTCCTGCCCACTTCCATAGTCTGTCCAGATCCTTCTGGATCTGGAGTACCTGCTCCTCAGTTGTGGCCACTGCTCCAGTTTTAGTGACGTCTGTGAATTTGATCAGCAGACTGTTCACTCCTACTTCCATGTCATTAATGAGAAGATAAAACAGGATCGGCCCCAGGACAGAGCCCTGGGGGACCCTGCTTGTCACTGGCTACCATCCCGATGATTTCCCACTAATGGTTACCCTCTGCTTTCGGTCAGTCAACCATGCCCTAATCCACTGGACAGTGCTTTGGTGTATCCCCAAACCCCTCAGTTTCTTCACCAGGATATCATGGAGCACTTTGTTAAAGGCCTTGCTGAAATCCAGGTATACCACATCCACTGCATCCCCTCCATCTAGCCATCTTGAAACCTTGTCATAGAATTCCACAAGGTTTGTCTGGCAGGACCTGTTTTTGCGGAAGCTGTGTTGTGTGGCTGTCAGCCTCCCTTCCCTATCTAGCCTCACTAGATCTCTCTCTATTATGAGCCTTTCCATTGTTTTTCCTACAATGAACGTAAGGCTAACAGGTCTGTAATTTCCCATGTCCCTTCTATGACCCTTTTTGAAAATTGGGACCACTGATGCCACCCTCCAGTCCTCCAGAACTTCACCCGTTCGCAACGAGGCCTCAAAAATGGAGGCCAGCGGGCATGAGAGAGCCCCTGCCAACTCTCTAAGTACTCTCGGGTGTAACCCATCAGGGCCTGGTGCCTTTGTAATGTCCAATGCCCTGAGGAGCCCCTCAACTTCAGGGGGGTGACTCTAATCTGTGCCCCTAAGTCCCCAGCCTCATCTAATCTCCTATGAGGATATCCCCCGTTCTGCTTCGGGGAGAACACAGAGGCAAAATAGTCATTTAGCATCTGTGCCTGTTCCCTCATATCAGTCACTGGATCTCCTTCTTCCTTATTCAGTGGTTCCACTACTTGTCTCCCCTTCCTCTTCCTATTTACATGCTGAAAGAAGCCCTTTTTGTTGCTCTTGATGTTCTTGGCAAGTCTCAGTTCGTAATCAGCCTTAGCCTTGCGAAGAATCCTGCAACAGGCCTCCTCCTCCCGGTATACCCTTTTGTCTATTTGCCCCAGTACCCATTTCCTACAGAGGTTCCTCTTCCATCTAATCCCTCTAACCACCTCCTTTCGCATTCATGGCGGCACTCTCCTCTGCCTCCCCACCTTACTAACCAGAGGTATCGTCAAGCCTTGCGCCTCCAAAGCCTCCCTTTTGAGTGCCATCCACCCCTCCTCAACTCGCTTACCTATCCCAGGAGACTTTCCCCAGTCTGGCCTTCAGTCGGCCAAAGTTGGCCCTCTTGAAGTCCCAGCTTCTAGTGCTCGACCTGCTGCATGTCCCCAGTCCCCTGATCTCAAAGCAAAGGATGGAGTGATCACTCGCATCCAGAGCTCCCCTAATCTGCACTTCATCTATCAGCTCCTCTCGATTGGTCAAGGATGTTTCCCCCCCTCATCGCCTCTCAGACCCTCTGTGTGAAAAATCCTCCCTCCATAGCTTCTGGGAAGCTACGTGACCTGGCTGTCACCGCCGAGTGAGTCTCCCAACTAATATCTGGGAGATTGAAATCTACCATAATTATTGTGTCTCTCCCCCGAGATATCCTTAGAATCTGGCCTGTCAGGACATCATCCAGGGTCTCAAGTTGATCTGGAGGGCGATAACATACCCACACTGTCAGGTCTCTTTCCCCGTCAAAACCCCTAAGTTTCACCCAGACTACATCTACCGAATCCCCATCTGTGCTGTATTCTATCTCACTGCATCCTATCCCTTCCCTGACACCACGCCACCACCTCTCTTTCCCTTCCTGTCCTTTCTAAAAAGGTGATACCCCTCTATGTTCACATTCCAGACTTGCCTTTCATCCCACCAAGTTTCTGTGATTCCCACCAGGTCATACCCTCCTATTCCCAGGAGAGCTTCAAGCTTTTCCAGTGCAGACACATTTCTGGGGGACCTGAACCCCGCCCCCACTGGCTCAGTTTAAAGTCTTCCGAACAAAGCTCGCTAGAGCATTTCCAAAGGACCTTTTCCCATCCCTTGGGAGTCCATTGGCAAGAAACCAAGTGCTGTGGTCGAGGAACCTGAAGCATTCCTTCTGGCACCACACCCTAAGCCAGTCATTCATCTCAGAGAACCTCCTGTCCCTGCCTGGCCCAAATCCCCGGACCAGTAAGATCGATGAGAAGGCCACTTGGGCCTTTAGCTCCCTGAGTTTCTTCCCCAAGGCCTCAAAGTCCCTGGTGATCCTGACCACACCCTGCCTGGCCACATCATTTGTGCCCACATGGATCATCAGGAGTGGCTGGTGATCCTCGGAGCAAACAAGACGCTCCACTCTGTCCTTCACATGCCAGATGTGTGTGCCCGGCAGGCAGCAAACCTCCCTTGTCTCCAGGTTGGGGCAGCACACCGCCGCCTCAGTGCCCCTCAGCAGGGAGTCCCCAACAACAATCACCCACTGTCGTGTCTTCCTGGTGGTGGTAGGTGGCCATGCCCTGGGCCTGGCTTCTCCTGCAGCGGCCCCCTTGCCACTTGTGGTCCCAGGCTGGGGGTCCTGCTGGTCCCCCGAGGCCTCATCAGCCCCAGCCTCCCCAAGCAGAGAGAACCTGTTGCGCAGCTCCAGATTGGTGTCTCCCTGGCTGCTCCTCCCGTTGCCTCTCCCTCAACCCTCTGTCCAGATGGGAGCTGCTCCTGGGCGGCCTGGAGAGCTCTCTTGGCCCCCAGGCACCTCAATTCCTCCTCTAGCAGGACCACCAGCTTGCACCGAGGGCAAGTGAAACTCTGCCTCTCCTGGGGGAGAAGGGCAAACATGTTGCAGCTGTCGCAGTGGACAGTAACACCCGTGACTCCTGCCAAGGCCATCTCCTGGTCTGCCATTGGGAACTCTACCTTGGTCTCCCACCTTGTCTGTCCTGCAGTTCCCCTCACTCGCCCACTTCTCCCAGACAAAAACCTACACACACACGCAAGGATAAAATAAAATTTAAATTGGAGGAAAAACAAAGGAAAGCAAAGTAAAGCACAGAACAGCACAAAACAAAACAAAAAGAAATAAAAACAAAGCAATTAAAAACAAACAAACACAAACAAACAAACAAACAAACACCCAGTCTCCCAGGGAAGGGAGTCCCCGGGCAGCTCGGGCCACAGTTAAGGGATGCAGACAGGGGACGACGCCAAGAGGCCAGAGCCAAAAGAACACAGCTTAGGATGAAATCTATTCTCCCCAAGCTGAATGATTTTGAAGGGCACAAGACTGGCAGTATGATGGAAGAAAGTGATATGTGAGCACCTATAACCATTCAGCATATTATTTATAAACTTGATTTTTTTTTGTGTGCCACACACTTCAGCTTTGAAATAAATGGCAAACTAAATTGCTGCCAAAATTGTATCATTTCCTATACATTTAGTGCATTAGCCACATTACTGTGAGAAAACAAGATATTTATTTATAAAGCACACACACAGATGCACATGCACACACACACAAATGGAACTGCAGGCACATATGATTACTTTCTCCACCCTCTGCCTTCCAGTTGTTATAATTTCCATTCATTCTCATAGCTGACGGTGCCTAAACATAATTACGCATTTCAATTTTTTGCTTTGTTTTTAATAGCCAGCTTTTATATGCATGCTTGAGTAAATGTACAGTGATGAAAAATAATTTCAGCTCCTAAAGAGAAAGGATGAAGCAGAAAGATGCTGGAAACAGTGTTGGGTGCACCTCTTATCTCCAATATAGATGCAGTGTGGCATAGCAGTTGGGACTGGACTGAAACTCAGGAGATCTGGGTTCAGGTCTGCACTCATCCATGCAGCTAAAGTGGGTAACTTTGGGCCAGTCACTGACTCAGCCCAAGCTACCTCACAGGGTTGTTGTGGGGATGAAATGGAAAGGAGGCGTTCCATGAACACCACCTGGGGCTCCTGGCAAGAAAGACAGGATATGAATGCAATAAATATTAAGCATTAAATTTCATTGTCTTGATAGAATACTAACAGTGATCTTGTTGCTGTCCTTATTACTATAAATATAAAAACTCAATATATTGTATATTTACCAAAGGGGAGGGGAGAGAATAGATCTACTAATCCCTCTCCCCCAGTCTTGGAAAGAATAGTGTCATTGGGCAATATCTTATTATTAAAAATAATAAACATATGAGGGGCCTCTTCCAGGAAGTGTGTCGTGTCTAAACAGTCAAGAGCTGCTTCTCTCCAGACTATAGTGCCCAGTATTCTTGAACTTTGTCCATGCTGGCAGGGGTTAATAGGAGGTGAAGTCCAAAATTTCTGGAGGGCACCAGCCTGAGCAAAGCTGACCTAAAAGCATCTGCTGAAGAAAACAGTAGTTTATGATGTCCAGTTGCATCCCTGGCAAAACTGTCTGGATTCCCTGATGCTATTTGATGACAATCCCTATCATCCCCAAGAAGCATGATGGCATGGCTCAGGGATTCTTAGAGCTGCCAATAGTATCCAAGAACATCTGGGGATACTAGGTTGGGAAAACCAGCTTAGAGTGTGGAGACAATAAAACATGGGTGCTCAAACTTTGGCCTGGGGGCCTGATCCGGCCCGCCATGCCCATTTGGATCCGCTGTGCACGTGCCCACGCACGCACTCTGCTGCCCACCTCACCCTGCACGCGGGGAGGCAGTGGTTTGCTCGCTCAGAGAAAACTATCTCCGAGCGAGCAAGCCGCTGCCTCGTGTGCCTGGTGCATGCCTGCCCCCGCCTCACCTCGCCTCCCCGCGCACGCCTGCATGTGCCACCCCTGCCCCGGCACCAGCCCACGCACACTGCCGGCACCACCTTTCCGGCCCGTGCCAGCACTGGCACCTTTCAGCTGGCCCCCTGTTGGAAAAGTTTGCGGATCCCTGCAATAAAGCAATGCTACTAGAGACAGGCGCAGGGGAAGAAGGAGCACTCTGTGTGGAGATGCTAATAAGTCTACATATTTTCTTGCTGCTTTAGTGCTTTGCAAAAGGACACCTGAGAGCTAAGTCTCAGAATATTCAGCTCCACCATCATCCATGACTGAGATCAACTGCTAACATCCTTGTGACAATTCTTACCTCTTAAAGAGCAGGAATTGCTGGACCCACTGAGGAAAGACCTTCAAGGTTAGGGTTAGTGTGTTGCTTGAGGAATCCCACTCCCAAGCAGGGAAGGTTTTCTTCCTCAGATTGGTATTTAGATGGTTGCTAAACTGTTCTGTTCTGTTGAGCTGCCATGCTTAAAGCAATTCCTTGATTTCAGAGGCTTCTTCGATTTTGTTGACCTTTTGAGACACCTCTACACTTCCCTTTCATAATTTATCTGAGGACTTTAGAGGTCCATAGCTGAAGTACCTGCCTTCATGAAACAGCCTTGAAAATATCCTTTAAAAAAAAAGAAAAAAGAAAAAGAAACATTCTCACAGAAGGGCCAATTTTGATGCCGAAAACTACACAAATTTACACCAGTCATTTCAAAGATTGATATAAATTTGTGTAGTTTTCATCATCAAAATTGGCCCTTCTGTGAGAATATTTCTTTTTGAAATGACTGGCTTTCATTCCGATCATTAACCAGTATCAAAAGTTCCAAAAGAAGTCACAGTGAGGGACAAAAATTATTATCTTGGGCTTAATCTACACTGGGGTTACCTTCCTTGGAAACAGACAATTGTATGTGAGAGGCAGGGGTGAAAATCCTCTTTAAAATGTTACAATTTGGATTAGATCTACTCTGATAGATTTGCTGCTGTGTTCCATATACAGCTACAAATTTTGAAGCACATTTCAAATTTCTAAGATGGAAGGCTTAAATTGCAAAGAGAAGGCAACTGATCAGGGCACATAGATCCTGTTCTTTAAAAAAGAATATGGTCAGGTGAGCCATGGGCCACTACCACACTAGTTAGTCCAGCAAAACTCTATGACTTTAGTAGAAATTTCCAGAGAAATAATGCTACATGATGGCTCCCCAAGATTATAACAGCAGGTGCTTGTGAAGTATCCTTGTTCCATTACTCTCCTCTAAACTGGACACTAAAGAGACTCAGCATCTGCTGAGTCTGTTGGTGTTTTACAAACATCTGTTGGTGTTTTACAAAATATTATATTGTGCAGATGCATGTGCTCAATCAATAAAAGGGCAAGGACTGGAGAGAGAGGGAGACAATGCATTTGGCTGTAGCATTAGCCTTACTTACATTGGGCTTGATGAAATGCTCACACAAAATGAATCTGAATAAAATGCCAGGCAACTCAAGCATTTATTTCAAAGCAATGCCATTTTTACTTCTTCCTGAATTTCTCCAAATGCATAAAACAGTATTTTGGAAGAACATTGAGGAGACGAATTCCTTTGACAGCAGGGGCTAGCACTTAGATCATTACATCCAGTGCACCTTTTCTAAAGCAAAGTGGGTTTGGGAAGGTACTTTCTGATGCTCTTACAGAATGTAGAAAAAGAATGCAAAATGTGGCATCTAAAAGCTAGATGGCAAACATGCTGCGGCCTTCTGAGAGACAGAGATCCTGTCCCTCAATGCCTTCACTGGCATCACAAACCTGATAATGCTCAAAATGTTTTGGACAGTTAAAGAAGCAGGTGGGTAAGAAGTCACATGAGCAGAAGACATCTTCACCAGTGACAATATTTGCACAGCTTTCCTTTCTGGATTGTACAAAAGCCACCATTTTTATTTATATCTTCAGTCTTGGGTAGCTGAGCAAACCCTGCCCGCAGATCATTCAAAAGTCTGCATAGATCTTATGTATGTAGCAGTGTCTCCCAAGGTCTGGGTTTTGTGCAGAAAATCCACACGCATGCAGCTCAAATGAAATAATGCAGAAAAGGGCCATTCCACAATGCATATTCAGTAGCAGAGGCTGTTGTATACATGAGCCACACATATCCACTAACAGCAAACTTAAATCTCTGAGTATTTCTCCTTATGCAGAAAATGTGTGTATGTATGTATAGTATTTATATCCCAACCTTTATAAAATGTCCTAGGATGGCTTACAAACCAAAAATAATCAAACAATAGTCAATTAAAATACAACATAACAAGCATAACAAAACATAGCTGAACATAACAATGTTAAAAACAAGTTAAAATAATTAAATATTAAAATATTGGGCAAATAAAAAGGTTTTTGCCTGGCGTCAAAAAGAATATAACATCAGTGCCAGGCGAACCTCTCTGGGGAGCAAATTCCACAGCCGAGGCGCTACCACAAAGAAGGCCCTCCTCTGGATATGCACTCTCCTGACCTCCGTCAAGGAGGGTTCCTGGAGCAGGGCATCAGATCTTAAGAGGCAGGGCATATAAGGAAGAAGACATTCCTTCAGGTATCTTGTTCCCAAGCCATTTAGGGCTTTATAGATCAACACTAGCACCTTAAATTGGGCTCGGACCTCAATTAGTAGCCAGTGTACTGATAGCCGATCGAGAACCGGCGTTATATGAGAATAACGACCGCCTCCCATCAACAATCTGGCAACTCTATTTTGAACCACTTGAAGTATCCAGACCACCTTCAAGGGCAGCCCCACGTAGAAGCGTTACAATAATCGAACCAAGAAGTTACCAGAGCATGTGCCACCTTTGCCAAGCAGTGCTCGTCCAGACGTAGCTGATGGATCAGCCAATGCTGAAGGAAAGTGCTCCTTGCCACCGCCATCACCTGAGCCTCCAGGGACAGCTCTGGGTCGAGGAGCACTCCCAAGCTCCCAAAAAGACACAATCTACCTTCAAAAAGGAGGTATCAGAAGGCTCGAGGATGCTGAAAGTTTTGCAAAACTACAATACAATACTAAACAAATATTTTGAAAGATTGCAAAACAGACCAATGAGGACGAAGCATGCTCACTGGGCAAAGAGCACTGCCTGGATGTTATAGGGTGGGAAATGGGGGAGAGGGGAGGTCTTACAGCAGTGCATAACTTCATGTCTGTATTTGCTTACAATGCATGCAAATGGTATGTGTAGCTTTTCATTAAATCTGCTGGGAAGATGAAGGCATATTTTAGGGTCAAAAACTCGTGCAACAATTTGATTAGCCAATAGAAAATGAAATCCACAAAATGTGTAGGAAAATAGTTTCCTTCTTAAATTATGGCACAGATCTCTACATTTCCTAGGGAAAAAAAAATATATAAGATAGCTCTTGAGGTCTAGGAAGCTGGAAGATATCTATAGTTTAATAGATACAGTTGGGAAGTTTGAATGCTTTCTTCCCCTCAGAGTTGTTTAAAAATGCTTATTCAACAGTACAGCTAACAATGGCTGATTTGGGGAAAGTAATTATAATTTGGCCAAGTTGCAAAGGGCCAGACAAAAGGTCTTCAGGAGCAGATTTTAACTGGGGGCCATACATTGCTCATCCTTTTCTGCTGTGACATCCAGTGGAAACCTTCTATAGAGGCTACCTTTGAAGGTGCACACTAGTTAGAAAAGAAGTATGCCTCCAAAGAATTATTCTACCAGAATAGTAGACGTGTTAAGTGAATAAAAGTGCACCTCAGTATCTTAAGTGGTTCATGACAAATACATAGAACATCAAGGTGGAACTGTAAATGTGGAGGCACCAAGAAGACAACTGAGACCACTTCTGTGTCTTAAGGCAGGCTCATCGTATTATTTATTGATGTAAAATGTTTAAAATAAATCTGTTTGGCCTTCTTCAAATGGAGCTCAAGGCAGCTAATAAATCAAAATGAAAATAGCAAAACAACATCATTAATAAAACAGCAGAATAAAACAGAGAGAAAAGGAAGACACCTTTACAATGTTGTCCAATCCGAATATAGAAGCTTCAAAACTGCAAGTGTCTCCATAGCTTACCATAAAGGAAGTGTTTGGTAAGCTCCATAGCTTACCATAAAGGAAGGGCATTAAAGGGGAAATGAAGTGAACCTCCCTTGGGAAGGAATCCAAAAGCAGGTGCACAGCCTCCAGGCCAGATAATCACAAAACGTATTTCTAGGAACGTATATGAGGGTTCCCCATGAAGTTCCCCATTGGAAAATAGTTCATCTGACCACCCCTGTAAAAGGATGCCAATCACATAAACCAGAACACACAAAAGATTCTGCAAAGGAGTGTGCTCAGAGTGCCGGAGAACAGAAGAATGCATGCATCCCTTACAAAGTTCCCCCACAGTCTATTCTTATTCCTACAACTTTCCTTTTTCATCCAGAGAGAAAAGAGTTAACTTTCTCTGTTGATTATAGAAACATTTATCTGACTCTAACACCTTTTCTTTTTGCCCTTCAATCTTTCTGCAGATTATAGACTAGATGATAGCTTCTCTTGCCTCTATGGTTATCCACAAACCCTTTGATAGATCCCCAGGGAAATAGTTACAGTGTGCTGTTGTCTCCAGGCTTGTGGTTTTCATATACAAGGTCTCCCCCTGCTTCCCTACACAGCTGCCCTTCCTGCATTACAAACTAGAATTGACCACATTTACAGCATTAAATGAAATCATTTAGTTGTGGATTCGTTCAGTGATCGTTTATTTATAGATCAAATTCCCTATAGCCATTCTTTGCCATTGCAAAAGTAAAGTTTACAGACTTGCAGATGCTTAGGCCAGCTAACTGTTGTGTTGAGCCTCAAGTGTGCAAATGTGTGAAGCACACGAGCTCATGCACACACACACACACACAATGAAATGAGAAATGAAAAATGGATACGTTTATGAGAAAAGTACACATTGAATGCTGGCATTTGTACTTTGCCTTTTTCTTTAGGGAGTTCTATTATACTCCTCTTAAAAGCAATGAAAGAGAGGAGCCTAGAAGAGAATTACTGGCTCATTTTCATTATAGACCTCTCCAAAGTACTTTGAGGAAGAATTTCTTTTCCTTCTCAAGAAGAAACTCCTGCTGATGTGAGGCACAGCACAGATTTCTTTCAACTCACAGTCACCTTAAAAAAACAATATGGTCTCTAGGCTGATATGTAAAAAAAGCAAAGACAAAGGCTTTTTTCTTGAGACATGATTCTCTTTCATACGGGTGAAAGTGACTAAAATAAAGCCAAGATCAAATGTGAGTGCAGGATTAAATTGTGGCAGCGGTCACACTTTTTTTTTTAAAGATGGTGCCCTTGTACATCTTATTCCATCATAAGGCAGTGCATCTTTTGAAAGAACCCCATGCATCATTCACAACATATGCATTTTAACAGTGGCTAATTGAGAAGGGAAACAGCAAGATGGAGAGGCAATGAATCAAGGAACTAGCACTAGCAGGGTATGCATATGTTGCAGAACTGTGTTGGCTCCACAAGCTTAAGCTTGCAGCGCATAGCGAGGGGTGCTTGAATTCACTGAACGAAACTTTCACCCCAGTGCTTTGGCATCTGGAAAAGGGATTACAATTCTTCTACCATGACGAGATGCATGTTGTGCACATGCACTCGGGTGAGATTCCCCGGTGTGCACGAGAGACGGAGGGCTTTGGTGGGAATGACAGCTCAGACTCGCAGGAGGGGGAGTGGATGGCTGAACCAGCTGTGGCTCGGATTGCTCACTCTGATATTGGAGTTGTTGAGACTAGCGAGGCTCTGGCTGCCCAGACCCTCCCTATGAGCCAGCTTGAGCCAGCTCTGGATCAAGCACTTCAAGGACAACCACTGACCCTCCATCCCCTGGGCTGTGGGAAAAGAAGCCAGCAGGGAACAGGCTGGGGAGGGGTTCCTGGGAGGAGAACTTGACTTCCCAGGAGACGTGGGTGCAAGCGCCCATCAATGCACCTGCTGGCTGCACAATTTGGGAAGGACCTTGGCGTGCCCGCTTCCATAGTGCACCCCCCTCCAAAGACTGGCCCCAAAGGGTTCATAAGCGAAGCTTTGGATGAAGGGGGCAGAGTGAGGGGTCAAATTTCCACCTGGAATGCGTGTTTTGAGTTTTGTTAATACATTGATTTCTATGTGGAATAAAGACTCCTCCAAGTGCCTGTATCATTTGGGAGGGGGTGCCTAGCTCATAACAATACATTATTCAGAAGATCTGCAAGATTGCCATCATGGCTGATCCCAAAGGCAGCCTTCCCCCACACAGTGGCCCCTGAAAACCCACATCTCCTGTGCAGCCGGCATGGCCAGTGGCCAGGGATGCTGCGAGCACAGTCCAAAATGTCCAGAGGGCACTAGGATGGCGAAGGCCATGGAAGGTCTTATAGGAAGCTTTTGATTGCTTCACTGTCCATTTGCCTGTGCAGAACAGGAGGTGTAGTTTTGCATCAGCTGTGTTGGTTGCAAAACTGCTTCCAAGTCCAATTTAATGCACTCACATTTTATTGTTTACTTGTTATGTACTCTATCTTTTTTCCAAAATGACACTAGAGGATGACCATTAAGGGAATAGCTGCCAGGTTATCTGAAGGACTTGTATGAACCTGCCCAGGCCTTCTAATCAGCCTCTGAGGAACTGCTCACAGGCCTGCCATCTAAAGGTAGCAGCGAAAGCGCCTTTCTAGTGCTGGCCCCATGTTTATGTTGCATAGAGGCTCTGAAGTCATTTTGCTTACTTGC
The DNA here is from genome assembly GCF_004798865.1 of Varanus komodoensis. Taxonomy (NCBI): domain Eukaryota; kingdom Metazoa; phylum Chordata; class Lepidosauria; order Squamata; family Varanidae; genus Varanus; species Varanus komodoensis. Next base: position 33,158,906 of record NW_025335568.1, on the reverse strand, counting down.
TTGTTAATAGCGAACTGCTGCAGATTAACCTTTGAACACTCTATTTAACCACTTGTGTTTTACATTTTTTATTATCTGCTGCTTTGTTCTACCTTGTGACATCATTTAACTACAATGATAATATCACTATAATATGGTTAGATTGCAGTTTTATGACACGTTATACTACAATGACACTTTATCTTTCAGTAGAGTATGAACTGCCTGAGAAAGGTTAGCTTTAGAAACAGCCTATAAATAGCTAGGAAGATAGACATTGCAAAACTGGGAATAGTGCAGCTTTTGGAAGACAGGTGAGTTTTGATTTGCCTGGTGGTTCGAAAGCTGAACATAACATGGGTTTGCAATAAAATATGAACTGAATGAAGTTCTCCCATGTCCCTATTCAGAAAATGGTAGTCTCAGCACACTTTGTGGTATACCGGTCACAAGAAAGAACGGCAATAGGGAGGCCGTACGCCAAATGAGAGACGCAAGGAAGAAAGACAACTTTTGCTTCATGCAGAGAAAAAAGAAGCTGCTGCACAATAGTGTATTATGATGGACAGAGAGAATTCCACCTCTCCTTTTCTTAGCTTTCTATTCTACTTCCATCCTTGTTCCACCACCACTGTTCCAAAAGGGACCATATTAGAAGATCTGATGTAGACAGGAATATACAAAATTCAGCACATCAGCAGATAAGCCAAAAATAGCAGCAAGCTCTTATAAAAATATAAGCAATCCACTTTCTTCAGTTGTGAGAGGCATTCTTTTGAGATAATGAAACAAAGCACTGATTTTCTGAATATATTTGCCAGGCATAGATAAAGGAATTCCACAGATAACACAAACAGTCTGTGGTAGAACATTTATTTTAAGTGTATCTTAAAAGTATTTATCCTCACAAATTCAAAATTTGGCTTAAAAAATTCTCATCTATTTAAAGCCAAGAAATCTAATATTCAGTTTATTCCAACCGAGTATAATCATTTGAGATATATCTCTGGGAATAAATACTTTAAACTCTTAACACATTTAAAAAACAAGAATTTTGGTTCCTGTCCCAGACAGGAAAGAGAAAGCAAGAGATGGAGCAGGAGTGGGATAAGGAAGAGATGATTTCTTTTTTTTTTTCCTAAAGAAACTTAAAAATGCATAGGTGATCAATTATATTCCATCTTTAGTGATAATAATTCATGTACAGAAGTATATACAGATTGTGTGCCCTAAGATGCTAAGAGTTTACCTGTTCCTCCTGCACTTTCTTTTGGAAAAATGAGTAAAAATTTGAAGATCACTTATTTTCCAAGGGTATCTCTTTTAAACTTTATGAGCAGAAACCAAACACCATTTATCTTGCTGCTGGATGTCCTTCCTTCTACAGATCTATAGATCTCAAAAATGCCATTTTCCTATGTGCAAAGCTTTCAGACTTCATATGGGTCGGTTGCCAACTGGAACAAGACTTTATGTTCTTTCCATTGTGCTTTCCATTCTTTGCCAGACGCACCACCCAGACGCATTTTCCAGTATAATAATGCAATCATGCAAAGTGATTGATTTTATCAGGATGCATAATCTATTAGAAATGTTTGTTCATCAGCAAGTATGAATATTTATATTTGAACTAAGCCTATGTTACACAATTTTCCTGTTTGAGGGTGCTGTTTGCATGGAGCATGTTCTTTCAGTTGGCCTAAATATAGAGCATCTTCTCTTTTAATTTCCATTTCTCCATTGTGAATTGGAACTTAATAAATAAACCAGCTCTTTGTGGCTCTTTCTGGACTAGTCAAGCTTCCCAGTTGTCGTCATTCTGTTAACCATCTTGTTTACTGTCATTTTCTGGAAGGTGTTCTGCACAGGAGCACACCACGGGTCTGGGAGATTGTGTGTAGGAGACACTTCCATTCTTTGCTAACTGGAAACATATGTCATACTAACCTCCTGTTCAGCCAAAGCCAGAAAATTACAAAATGCCACAGTATTATTCATAGGGATTGTCTCCACAATGACCTTAGTTTATCTAGGCCTGCACTCTCAGTGCTGGGAATTGCCGTCCAATGTATCTGCAGGATAGATACAGGGAACCCTCCTTGAGGCAGGTTAGGAGAGAGAACTCTCAGAGGAGGGCTTTCTTGGTGGTGGCGCCCCGGCTATGGAATACGCTCCCCAGGGAGGTTCACCTGGCTCCAACGTTATATGCTTTTTGGTGCCAGGTCAAGGCCTTTTTTATTTACCTGGTATTTTGAAGTAAATATTTTAATTATGTTTTTATCCTCAGACTTGGGTTATTATGATGTGTTATCGGGTGATTTATTGTAAGCCGTCCAGAGATGTACCGTAATGGACGGGTTAGAAATACCCCTAATAAATAAATAAAGAAGGAAGACTGGTTTCAAAACCTCTGACTGGCTATCTGAAATGGGACTAAGTAAACAGACTTACAAACAGGGAAGGTATTGGCTTTCTCATGTTGTTTTCTTCAGTTTCCAAGATTCAGGTTTATTCTGTCTTTATTTATCTGAAACCAACGCCTGATTTGAGGATGGGGGAAAATCATTCAAGAATTTCCTCCATGTTGCCTTTTCTATATTGGCCGCTGAAATTGGAATGTAACAACGAAGTATACCTGGCAACATCAGAAACATCCTGAATGGGGGTGGGGGGTGGTTAAAGTTCTGAGCCACACAGGCAAGAAATAAAAAAACATACTACTATTACTATAAATCAATCAACCAACCTACCAACCAACCAACCAATCTAGGGCTTGAACAGGGTGAAGAATCAGTGTAGACTAAAGAACAGACCAGAAAAAAATAAAGAAGACTTCGCCTTGTCTCTTAAAACAATGAAAGGAAAATGTCTATTTCTGTATGAGGTGATGTCATAATTGTGGTTCCACCATTGGGAAGGCTGAAATGCTCACCCTCCATAGCACATCGCTTCCTTAGCACCAAAAGGCAGCTATTCTTAGGATCTTTCATTGATTTACATGCATCCTTTGTATATACTACTTAACTTTTCTTTGAACATAAGAGCCTGACACTTGTCTGCCATTTGGTTTTGCACTGGCTGAGCACTTTCCAAGGACTGGGCCCATTGCTCCCATATCCATTTCTTAGACCTTCTAGAATCACCACTTTCATAGTTTCAGTTATTTCATGAATAAAAAAGTCCACAAAGATTCATTTCACGCCATAAAAGATTTCATTTTAAGGAGCATTCAGCTTTATCTATGTAGCAAGTATTCATTTTTATGGCTATTAATACCTCCAGTTTCCCTGACTTCAAAAAGTATGTTTTCATGGATCATTCTTGAACTGTGTTTCAGAGGAATACATTAATCTCTTGCTCACTTGTCCTATTTCACCCCAGTGCTACCTGTCATGCATACCTCTGCATGCCAGGTGTGGGGGCACACTGACCTCCACAACCTGCAAGAAGCAAAAACCACACTGGTGCTTATCCTGAGAGAATTCCTCTTTAGAATGGAGGGTGGAAACATCAACTGGAGGATGGTGAAGACAAACAGATAAGCATATCAGAGAGTGATGCCCAGGGAAAGGGGGAATTGCTTGGGATGTTATATTGCTTGGGATGTTATATATGTAGCTGATGGTAGACTCAAAGAGGAGAGCTGAAAAGATGCATTTTCCTGGCTATTGTCGGAATCCTGCTTGCAGGTAGAGGATAGACAAATTATTCAATTTCACTTTCTTTCAGTTTCTCATTTTCTCAGTCTTAGCTTGAATTCATTCCAATTCTCTTTTTTTTAAAAAAAAAGTTTGATTTTTTTTTTGGTGCAGATTTCTTCAATCGCATGCATTTTTCTATGCAATGTTATTAACATACTACTGCATAAGATATGCAGATTTTGAAGGATAACTACGTTTCAGTTCTCGTATTGGTTCGGCAGTGCAAAATGAGATACTTACACAATGAAATGCTAACCAAATCCATATTTGCTTCCTCTCTAGTTGTAACTGGGGTCAAATGCCATGTGAGATTGGCTTCACTGTTCTCTTGCCACAGCCCTGTAGTTCTTTGTCATGGTCTTATCACACTGGGGGCAGAAGGGAAAAAAAAAATAAACTTTCACAATGCTGATTTAAGCCCCTTCATTTTGAACTAGCTTCACATTTTCTCCTCCCCCACACACTGATTTGTGCTCCTGGCATTTTAGAATTTATATTCCAGTTTGGTTTTGCTCTTGATCTCTGCCATGTGTTGACTAATCTGTCTTAACTTGTAAAATTAGATGACCATCTTACTATGACAAATCTTTCTCAGAGTTTTCAGGGTATTAAAGGGTAATTCAAAATTAATGCACAAAGACTTGGGCATAGTTTGCCCTAAAGCATGGGACATTCAGTTCAAGAAATGTTATTTGCTTATGGCATAACCATTTATGTTAACCATTCAGGGTCAGGAAGATGACTCACAAATGTATTTGAATATAAAACATGTTAAGAAAGGATACCATTTGCTAGGGTCTGTTATTCATCTGAACATTTAAATATAACAGATTGTTTCCTCTTCTAAGGTTCAGATTGAAAATACTTGGCAGACAATATAAATGAATGAGTGCATTCTAAAAATATTTTATCTGTATTGTCTCAACAACAACAACAACAAAATCCAAGAATAATGTGGGACCAAAATTAATAAGTCTGCCTTTCCCTTTTCTTATGCTGACAGTCATATGTAGCTCAGCAAATTATACTTCCTGTTTCCATGTTTTTAAAAAAGTAAATAACCCAAGAGCAGCATTTTTTATTCCTTATAACAAAACAATTTTCTTATTGTGTAAAAAGTGATAGAAAATTCTAGCTGTAGTGTGGGAACAGGGCAGAGATCCAAATACTATATGTTTATGAAATGTTAGAACCACCTAGATTGGCTCCTGGTAGAGAGGAAGGAAGGAATTGTGAATACTTCCAGACAGTTTTTGCCATGTCTTTTGACTTGTCTCAGACATGGAATTTTACAGGGTTCATTGCAATCTTCCTGTCTTTTCCCACCCCTTCTGTTTTTTTAGTGCCATAAACGGCAACGACAAGCCAAGCCAAGCCAAGCCACTAAAATGATGGAGTAGCTGCTGAGTGTATTTGGTGGATGATACCATTAATACTATGAGCTATCCTCTTGGAAACACAGGATAGATGGCATCGAGGGAAAAAGAGCTGGCTCAGTTTCCCTTTTTCTTCAAAGGAACACCTGTTACAAAGCCTAAATATAAGCAAAATGTTGAAATATGACTATTTTCCCAAAACAGGATTGGATCAAAATGTCAATTCCATAAACAGAAGGAGATACTGTTCATGGAAGAAGCAATTTCTTAATGGAAAAGGCCATTCTTTGAGTGAAATACCCTTGGATCCCTCCCACTGTTCACACAACTCTTCAGTTTTCTTCTCTTTTCCAGCTTTCCACTAGTTTGCGCTTCTCTTGCTGGTCACTGATTACACCCACTGACATCGCAAGCTCTGAACAACCTCACAGTCTTCTAGGGATTCTACTCTTTTCCACTGTGGTGATCCAGGAAGGGAAGTGGGCAACTTCTGGCCCACCAGATGTTTTGACATACAGCTCCCATGATGATGCCCATTCAGGCTTATAGGAACTGTAGGCTAATCCATATAGAAAGCCATAATTTGCAGCCTGTGATCTAGAGGAACACAAATCCACATTCTGTAACAATGTAAGAACTCCTGGTGCTGCTTGAGCCTTACTCACAGTTCAGATCACTTTGCCCTTTCAGATTTTGACCAGCATGCCTGTAAATTGAAACTTAGACCCTATCCATTGTAAATAATGTATACCCTTTCTTTACAAAAGACGTCTGGCAAGAGAAAATGCTCTGACCGTAAAAACTCATGGAACACTTTGTTTACTCCTGTTCAAGCCTGCTGTTTCTGAATAGCCCAAGATTTGCAGCTGATGATTGTTTAAATCACATGCCATGGCCATTCGCACATGCCATACATCTGAATGGCATTTTCCTGTGCCACATTTTGCTATCATTTGTAGAAACAGAAGAACCAGAGTGCAACCAGAGTTAAATTTCTTACCTGTGTAAAACCCGAAATACACAAGCAGCACAATGTGAAGTTGATCCGAGTGGGTTCTTTGAGCTGCTCAATCATACTAAATATCTTTGTGGAATTATTTACTTTTGAAAGGCATTATTGGCCAATAAGTTATTTGCCCCCAATTTTGAAGTCTCTGATATTAAAGTGCTGAGTTGGGACTCATCATATATGCTAAGGATCTTGTCCAGATTTGCAGGGTAAATGTGGACAAAGCACAGAATCCCATTTCACTGCAACTGTTAAACAGAGATAACAGTGTGTTGTCCTCTTTCATCATCCTTTCTTCTGACATTAGCATTTAAAGACCTCTGAAAAGAGGCATTATTTTCCTGGTTTGTATACACAACTTAATGTAATGGCTCCCTGTACTAAGCAGTGCTGCAATTAAAATAATAATGATAGTAATTGCTGCCTATTAAACAGAACTGAAAATGACATCCTGTAATGTGGGGAAAAATTAGTAGAACAAGTAGAGTATGGTTCATATGGGAAACGAGTTTTGTTTTTGTTTTTTAATCTTGATTAAATAGTTTATTAGTTAATCAAATAGTTTGCTCTCAAAAATTGAAGGAGTGACTGGTGAAGAACAATATATTCCATGAAGATTGAATGATAATGCAGATATATGTGTGTCCTGCATTATACATGAGACACAGAAACCTACTTCACAGTCTGGTTTATTCCATGGTAAAATATCCCTGATTTTATTTATTTATTTATTTAAAACGTTTATATGCCATCCTTTATGTGTAACATCTCAGGACAGCTTACAACAATTTTGCTGGAATTTTGCTGGAATTAGGAATGTGAAACTTACTACATACTACCCACCATATTTTGTGACCTTGGAAGTTCTTGGGAACTCTCCAATTTTGACAGTTCCGGGTGGCAAAGGGACAAGGAAGCCACTTGGCTTCCCCTGACTGATAGGGTGCCACACAAAGCTAATTAGTTGTGTTAGCTTGTGTTCCCATAGCTCACATTTCTCATACACACACAGATTGTGTGTAGGCATGGAGGTAGGCATGATATGCACCCATGTACCCTGTGTACTGTGCATCTCAAAGGGGCTCACGGCAAGAAATGTCAAACTATACAAATGTCAATGCATGACCCAGTATTCTATCAGAAATACAGAAGAAACTGAAGCAAAGCACCAAAACCTAGAGCAATTTACTTAGATAGGCATTTGTTTATTTATTTTGTCCCTTGCCTTTCTACCAAAAATGACTAACAGAGCCAATTAAAAATGATTAAAACAGGACATCGAAAGGTCATGAAATCATGACAATTACATTAAAATATTATTTCGTGCTTCACTCAGCCCACTGGATCCTTTACAGGCTAAAGGCCCTCTTCAACACAGAAGTCTTTCCTTGCTGGCAGAAGGGCAGCAGAGAGAGAGAGACAACCTAAGCTCCATCAGTGGGGAGTCCTGTAGCCTCAGAATGACCATTGAAAAACCCCTCTGTTGGGTCACCACCAAAACAGCCCAAGGGAGATGGTCTTAAAAGAAGGGCCTCCCCTGAAGATGTTTGGATCAAAGCAAAGTTGTATGGAGAAGGCCGGGCCCCAAAGTGTTTAGGGCTTTATAGCCAGCACGATGAATTCTGATCACTAGTCCAATAGCACACTGACTTTTATTGCACTAGTGAAGCTTCTGCAATAAGGGAGTCAATGGTTCCCTGTTAACCAGTCACAGTCGACAGGCATTCTGGATCAGCTGATGTTTCCAAATAATTTTTGAAGTAGCACCATGTAGTGTGTGTTACAGTAGTCCAAACAGGATATTTCTAAGGTACGTGTGACCATGGACAAATCAGATGTCTCTAGAAACAGGAACAGAATCAGGATCTGTGCTCATCTGGGCATCTAGGTGCAAAGCCAAGTCCAGGGACACACCAAAACCTGGAGCTTTGAAAGCAAGGTAAGTTGAAACTCAGCTGAGCAAAAGCACTTCTGTCTTGTCTGGATTAAACAGTGTGGTTAGTCTCATCCAGTCCAACACACACACACACACACACACGAGGAGTCTTCAAAAAGTGTCTGCACTTTTTAAAATTCTATTAATAATTTCAAAAACCCCCATCACTTTTCTACATAGTTACCTTCCTTTGCGATGCATTTTTCCCAGCACCATACCAATATTTTAATACTATCAACAAATATATATATAAAATATATTTATAAAATATGAAATATAAAAGTGTAGAAACTTTTGGAAGACCCCTTGTATATATCAGGCACCCATTTCATACCAGCTTTCTGAAAAGGAAAGTTAGAGTTAGTTGGCACTGAACCCCAAAGCTCCAGGCAATTTCTTCCAGAGGTTTCATGTAAGTGTTACATAGTATGGAGGATAAGGTATAACAATGAGGAAATAAAAGGACAAAGGCCATGGCCTCCTAGAGGAATCCCCCAGCACCACCATCTGGGATTTCCCCTCTGAGAATGACTGAAGTCACCATATAACGCTGCCTCCCAGTTCCATCTCAGGCATGAGCCTCAAAGCATACCATGGCTGATGGTATTGAAAGCCACCAAAAGGTCCAGCCGAACTAACATGGACACAGTCCCCTTGTCCACCAAGGCAACCAAAGTAGATTCTGTCCCATAACTTGGCCTAAAGCCAGATTGAAATGGATCTAGATAATCCACTGCATCCAGAAATCCTTGGAGCTGAGAAACAATTTCATACTAATAGACTATTAGAAACTGGCCAGAAATTATCCAGAATGGTAGGGTGGGCTTCAGGGGCATTGGCTTGTTTCCTTGTTTAACTAAGTTCTTATTAAAGCCTTTGGCAAGATAGAACTATATCTTGCTGCAACGAGGCTTTAATTTCTGCTTTACCAGCTCAGCCAGTCCTCTGGTTGCTAATACATGCCAGGAAGAGCACACATCCAGTACACAAACAACCTGAACACAAACATGTGTTCATGAACACAAACAGTACAAAGATCCAAAAGCTTTTCTAATAACTCAGGCTTTAATTTGGTACCTGAAAAATCGATCAATTCAGGCTTGGTGTCCTAGCAAAGGGAGGCAGTCCACAAGATAGTGCCACAGCCAAAAAGATTCTGTTCACTTGCTCAGAACACCACAAAACAAGGTGAAAGATGGTGAATGATCTTTATCAAAGGGCAAATTATGAGGAAAGATGGTCCAAAACTTAATTCACTGACAAAAATGGTGCGCCCATTACAATATTACCTGGTGTAATTTATCTGGTACTATCTTCAGAGCTTTCTTAATGACCACTATATGTCCCATAATAGTCCTTTAAACTTGGAAGCTTGATTTTGTAACCCTGATCTTTTTAAGCAGAATAGTTTAAAAAAACTAGCTGTCCCAGGAGAATGGTGCTATGACAACCCTAGCCTCAAGAGGCTGATATGGAGACAAACTGCATTGTGCAATCCCTAGTCTCTAGACTGAAAGTATATTGGACTTTTACATGGTTTGGACAGGAAATGGACAATGTCTGGAGAATCTGCATTCCTTTTCCATCGATCGAACACTGCCCTGTTCATTTGTTCAATACCTATGAGTACCAAACAAGTGAAGGGGCTATCTAGAACATGTTTGGTTAGTTCTGCACCCACCCCGGCAAATGAGTGTCCTGTGTTGGTCAAAAGCCCCATCTTCATACTATGCAGATGTACACATTCTAGTAGGTACTGAAAACCCAAAAGAATTAGTGCCTGCCTAATTTGCAGAGATTGGGAATTCCAGAGAATGGGCACATTTACACTGAAGCCACTATTCCAATCCCTGATGAACCAACACACCAAATCTTCAGTACCACCAGGAGAGTTTTTTCCTCTGAGCACAGCAGCCAAGCAGGGAAGGAGGGGATCAGGCCATCTCATAGATATCCTAGTCCTGAGTTATTTAATATTTTTAAATGAGCACAAAAGCCTTGAAAATGGCCCACCATCGTATAAGCAACCAGCAAAGATCCCTCAATGTAAGTATAATTGGCAATAAATCTCTCCCATCACCAACATGGCGAAATTGTACCAACTACCACTTCAAGACTAACCTTAAGTGCAGACACATGGAACATGCCTTATGGTAGCCCAATTTTGAGGTTACCAATGCGATGATCACAAAAGTCAAGCTGGCTGGGTCCAGGGATGGTTGTAACTGGCCTAACCATCAGTGATGTAAAAGGTGGTCCTAGTCCCCACAGACACTTGTGCTTGCAGTGACAGTGCTGGGTCAATGGCCATTCCATGACCATGTCCATGCCACCCCGTCCAGACATGGGGCCAGTTAACCACACAGCCTCCTTCTTACCAGGAATCAGGTCATTGGCCTTCATCCAGCCCACTTGCCCAAGGCTTGCAGAGCTCCTCCGATTCAGATACTTTAAAGCAGGGATCTCAAACTCGCGGCCTGTGGGCCAATTGCTGGGACAGGTGGGGCACGGGGAGGGGCCCTGCGGCCTTCAAAGCACTGGCAGCGCCTGGGCCGGCCTCCGGATGAGCGGCCCACCACCACCGTGGTGGTGGAATACTTGATGCGGCCCAGCCTCACCCAGACTCTACTTCCAGTGGCCCCCAGGTAAGTTGAGTTTGAGACCCCTGCTTTAAAGAATAATGTGGGTATCATCAGCACACTGATCACATCTTATTACAAATTCCACAATGAGCAGTTGCAACAGCTTCACATACAAGCGAATGTATACAGTTGTGTACTGTGCAGAGATGTTGAAAAAAGCTGCAATGGACTCAAATAAGTTTGGATTTCTAAGAATCTGACCTGCAGATTCTGTAGCAAACATGCTTTTCCCAAGCCACATAGATTCTATGGACATGTGGACTTTAAAAAATAAAATCCATAATTTTGTGCAATTTAACTCTATGGAATGCGCTCCCCAGAGAGGTCCGCCTGGCACCGTCGTTATTTGTTTTTCAGTGCCAGGCGAAGACCTTTTTATTCAAATGTTATTTTAATTGTTAATATTATTTATTTTATTCTTTGGCCAGGGCAACTTAATTATACTGTTAAATTATATTGTTTTATAGGATGTTATTTATTTATGTTTGTGAGCTGCCCCGAGGCTTCGGCGAATGGGGCGACATAGAAGTTCCCTAAATAAATAAATAAACTCTAGAAAAATAAAAAACACACACAAAAAGTATTTTATATTTACATTTACTCCCTGGGTTAGTGTGAAAATATGCTTTTATTTCCTAGGAATTTGTGCATTTTGAGGAGGCTTGTGCTTTCTAAGGAGGGTGAAATTGTGCAAATGCATATAAATGCATCTGTACAAAATCTGATTCCATCAATGATGGGATAATGGAGCAAAAAGCACTTGACAGTCCTTGAAACAGCTATAGAATGGTTTTTGCAACCTCCATAAATCCTTGATCCTGCTGTACCACACAGTCTAAGCATCAGGAGGCCAAGGAGAACTCCCTCAAAGTTACTTTCTGAGACTAACCTTGCAGATGAAACTGTAACCACTGATTGCCTCTAAAGCCCATCTCATGTATTAAATCAAAGATCAAACAGGTTCAAACTTCTGAAATATTTATCTAGTCAGAGCAGCAGGGTAGCATTCCCCAGATCCCTCACTTGCTGAAGGTCACCAATCAGGTTATCCCACCAGAAAAAATAATCCATTTTGTTCTATAAATACTATAGAACTATTTATCATCTGTTATGTAACATTATATACTATCTACCTACCTACCTACCGACCTCATCTATTTTTCTCAGAATTAAAAGGATCACATTGAAAATGGATGCACGTTTTGTTTATACAAATTGGCAGATTTAAAAGTTTTTTTTCTTTCTTTCAGCAAGCCTCATTTATATTCTGCTGTGAACCTGATAGCAAAACAGAGATATAAGCAAATGGGGTTGCTACCCACCAATTGACTTTAACTAGAAAAGCTGGTCCTGATTTAAAGAATGTGACCTTGTTAATCTTCTTTTTCCTGCTTTTTATGACTTTGTAATTTTAAGGCATCTGGAAATGTTGCTGTGCCCTTGCATCCTGTCGCAGGCAACCACACTACTGCTGTGGTGTGTGTGTGTTTGTTTGCCTTCTTCTTCCCCCTCCCCTTCCCCCTGATTAATTCCAAACTGCAGGGCACAGTTTGTCCCTGTATAGCGGAAGAACCTGAGCAGTGTATGTGAACATGTTGGCTCTTAAGCCTGTGGGAGAAATGCTTATTTATCTCACAGCTGTGGTTAAACCTTTCAATATTTCATGACCTCTGCCATAAAGTGGTTAGATTTTACATGAGCTTTACAAACACTGTTCATAAAACATACATATACAGGGGACTGAACAGAAGGGGGAGAAAACTTGAGAATCACAGCATGAAGCAATATAACTTATGGATATAAAATAAAAACGTGTGGCAAGTGTTATTTATTAGAGCCAGGGAAAGCAGATTGGGCAGATTTTATTTATTTATTTATTTAAACCATTTTTATGTCGCCCCATTCACAAAAAGCCTTGGGGCGGCTTACAACAATAATAAACATAAATGAACAATTTGTACAATTAGAGTTAAAAAACCGGAAGCATCTCGTCATATACCTAAAAATCCCATAAATACAATTCATAAGTTAACAATTACAATAACTTTTAAATAAAAAGGTCTTGGCCTGGCGCCGAAAAACAAATAATGACAGCGCCAGGTGAACCTCTCTGGGGAGCGCATTCCATAGGTGGGGTGCCACCGCAGAGAAGGCCCTCCTCTGAGAACTTTGCCTCCTAATGTCTTTCAAGGAGGGTTCCTGCAGAAGGGCCTCTGCTGCCAATCTCGGGGGGTGGGAGGGAATATATGGACACAAACGTTCCTTTAGATAACCAGGTCCCAAGCCATTGAGGGCTTTATAGGTGATAACCAACACCTTGAATTGGGCCCGGACTTCAATGGGGAGCCAGTGAAGCTGACGGAGAACTGGGGTTATATGAGAACAACGCCCAGGCCCTGTCAGCAGCCTGGCAGCTCTATTCTGCACCAATTGAAGTATCCGGACCGTCTTTGCACAGAGTGGGTGTTGCACAGGTGGGTGTTCCATGTGTTAAAATGCCCCCCCAATCTTTGAAAAGAGCTGTGTTTCCTGCCCCATGAGCAACTCTCAGCCCATAAAGATGGGGAGCACATCAGTCTGTGTGCAGAACATTCTTAATGCATACCTAAGGATTGCATTATTATCGATGCATGCTAATTAGCTATAGAATACATTTTTCTGCCTAAACACACACAGGATTATGCCCCAAGGAAAATTCACCGTGGGAAAATATAATTGCAGTTATATTGTAGGCTGAAAGGAACATGAACGAGGCTGTTGGGAGAGAGTGCTCCAAGATCTATGTAAAGCACAGGTCACCATAAATTCAATTTATTGAACAAGTTAAGCATCCATGAGCTGTGTGTGTCCTTCATGTAGATCTTTCCATGAAGCAGCTCACTGAAGGGAAAACATACTCCACAAGGTGTGAAACCCTAGTCTTGACGCTTTTCCAAATCAAAGCAAAGCAAACTTCTATAAACAGAACTTGTTTTGCCTAGAAAATAGAAGTTCACACTTTGCTTACAGGTGAATTTGGAAGATCTTGGAAGATGGAAGATAAGAGGAGAGGACATTGTTTTCTTTGGATTGCTTGTCAGATCAAACTCTACTGGAGCTATGAAGCTATTTGCTCATCGTGTCTGCAATGACCACAGAAGGGCATGCCAACTAGGTCTCTTATATGTCTGGCCAGGGTGAGATCAAGCTTATCAAAATCCAGAGCCTTTCAGAATGGTAAGCACATGCCCAAAGCCACCCAGCTATAAAGTTTCCATTCCAAGTCTGCACTAGTCCAAATAAAGTTCGCTTTCATCACAGCAGCTTGACCAGCCACTGCTTTCCACTTTTTATTTTATTTTTTTAATTTGAGTTCCTGTCATTTTCTGATGCAAGAATGTAAGTGTGCAGTACAGTGACATAAACTGGCAAATGTAGCCTCACAATGCCTGAGAGTTTGCCCTGTCTTTCTTGCACTGAGTTCAGTGGGAGACCATTAAAAGTCAGTGGAAATGAAATGCCTGCGTTTGACATCTCAGATGGCTAGAAAAATGCATTTAAATAGATAGTTCTTTACAATAATGCAGAATATTCTGACTGAGCAATGAATTCATGTTATGCACTTACTGTTAAATGGTTTTAGGTGTTTATGACAATGAACACCCTGTGCGAACCATATAATTTAAAAAGACCATTTAAACGAAGTTCCTGGCCGTAGCTCATATCAAAGTGGCATTGTGTGTTTCCAGAAGGGTGATAAATGTTCAGGATATATTTTCATAACTTCCTGCTAGGGGGCTGTGAAAGAACCCTTAGCAACTAACTAGACCAAGCAATGAAAATACAAGTAATCAATTAATGAAAAGATGCACACACTTGGATTTGAGGGGACAAGTGATCATTTCAATGGGTGAGTGACTTCTTTGTCTTTAGATAATAAATATTCTAGAAACCTTAAAAGATGTATTCCTGCAAGCCCCTTTCACATAGGAGCAAATTCTTTTAAGGTGGTGATGAAGAGGGTACTGGTTGGCAACACAATTAAAAATAAAAGATCCAGAAGACTATCCAATGGGGGGTACTTTTTAAAAAAATTAATTAGCTTACCTAATGAGTTAATTGACTGCATTTCTCACCCCTCGTTATCTTTCATCAGTTCTGAAAGGTCTTCCAGGACTCAAACTGCCTTGCATCGCTTATAACTGGTGTACCAGATGTAACCCCCTCAAAGCAAAGATCTCCACAGTTATCCGTGGTTTGGTAGCATCTGCTTAGACAACTGTGCAGAATTGGATTGGGACATTTGACAACTACTCAGAAACTTAATGCAAAATAGAACAGTCAGGTTACTATCTGGGATTGGGCATATGGGAAACTCTATCACCAGTTCCTGATCCATTTCTGAAAGTATTTAAACCTCTAAATGGATTCGAATAAAGGACTCTCAAGCCCACTTTCCCTTGCATGAATCTAGCTGAATGTTAGTATCCTTCTCTGAGACATTTTGGAAGTGAGGTGGGGAGAGAGATTCCTTGTTCTTATTATTCTAATTGCGAAACATTTCGCATCCAGCCATTTGCCTGGCACCAAATTTGGCAGCTTTTCAGCTCTAGGTGAACATGTTATTTCCCAGACCTTTGAGTGTTGAAATCTGGGTTTTTTTTCAAAAAAAATTGTTTTGCCCTGCTGCGTGTCATTGATTTAATGCTGTTTTTATTGTTGTGTTTTTAAGACAGTGCAAGCCATTCAAACAGTTTTTAGACTGAAGGACAGGTCAATTTGAAATAATAATAGTAATAATAATAATAGAAAACAAATAATTCTGCTTCTCTTTAGGTCCAGAGGCTTCCCAAAATACTTTGCTTATATTATACTCTACTAATTTTCTTAATGAACACTTAAGTTAAAACAAACATAGGCTGGGCTGGTGAGTTGATTGCAGATGTCCTGGATTTACAAATGTCTCCCTCTGCAGCTTTTGGACACAGGTTTGTTTCTTGTAAGCTTACAAGGAAAAAAATAAAAATACCTTTGCCCTACACAAATGTGGTAAATTTTCTTCTATTCCAGACTCACAAAGTCAAACGAAACAGCTGTTTAAGGAAACAAAGCACTGCAATCACTCAATAGAGCAGGATAAACAGTCATTGATGCTTAAAAGTGTGATTCCTTGAGCAATGAAATAACACTTATTAAGACTTGTAACTGTTGCCTACTACCTGCATTTTTACTGATTATGTTTGATTTGAACATGGGGATTCTCCTGAGGTGGAATCACTAGGTGTGTGTATGTAAAAGCAAAAATAACATCAATAAGCCTTCCTAAAGCATTAACTTTACGTACTGTTGGGATCTGACCTGCTTTTTACAAATACAGCCTGCTCATAAGTCAGAAGAACATACATTTACCAGATGGTTACGTAAATGTCCCAATGCCTTCCCAAGCAGGAGAACACACTCTTGTCTGCGCCAGTGGCCGCATCTACGCAAACATTGTCATCACCTTCCCATCCACGCACCACTGCCCCGCCATGTTACATCAGCCCTGAACCACCACCACCTGCCCTGCAGCGCCCCCTGAGGAACCCATGCAAGTGAGCCCTAGAATGACCTGGATCTCTGAAGAAAGCACTGAGCCCTGCTCTTCCAAGGGCTGCAGAATCTAAGCTGCTCCTTGTTTCCAACTGGGCATGGTAGGGCAGTTGTCCCAGGAGACTGATAACGGCTGATAAACACCCATTGTGGTGTCACCTCTCTTCTAAAAGCCCTAGAGAAGTTGGGTGGATGGCATGGGTTTACCAGATGCCTGTGGCTCAGACAGGGCAAGCGAGGGCATCTGCTGCAGATATGCATATAGGGATTAGGAAAATGTAGGGACAAGGACAGAATTCACCTGTTCAAGCTCTTCAACTGATGGTATATATTGTAGAGCTTAGGGCATTGGAATTGTGCATTATGACATTAACCCTCCCTCTCACTGCACCATAAAGAGATGCTTCAGGAGAGAGAAAGGCAAAAGGCCAATACATTCCTCTTTCCCATTCTCCAGAATATATACTGACACCACTATATGAAATGCTCAGCGCGGACAGCCAGTCCCAAATCCAAACCCTAACTTTATAGCAGAGCAGAGCAAAGGTTGCAAGGCTAAGCAGGAGGAAAGGTGCTGCTTTTCCTTTCCCCTTCCTGCAGTTTCCCATCACAACATGCCTGTACAGCATCCTGATGCAGGCTAAATGGCGCTTTGCAGAGGAGCATTCTTCTTAAGGCCTGATGGCTGGGCCTTATCCTCCAGCTCAGCTAGAGTAAAGCTGTCATATATTACAACTAGTAGATCTTGGAAACAGGAGACTTGCTCTTATATTTAAGAAATCCCTATACTTTAAAACAGCAGAAATGAAGTACAATCTTTCCTCCTCAAAGGACACGATTTCTTAGCTAGCATGGACTTTTTTCTACCTAAATTTGCACAGTGTTGTGCCTAAGTCAATTAGTCATGGGATTTGATTCCATCTGGGTTGTAACACCTCAAGATTGGTCTGTTTCTTGTGTTTATTTCAAACGAGTCACTTGATTCAACATGGTTTTTCTCTGCATCATCAACCTAATACGGGGTGCCGTTCTTCATACAATTCTGCTGTGTTGTGTAGAGATTTTCATAAGCAGCACCCTGCACAGATTTATGACAGCATAGAAAGATCCATATGAAGCCAGTATCAAGCAGCTTGTGTACAGCAGACTTGCCTCCCAGAGAATAGAACCAAATGGAATCCCAAAGATGTTCATGACCAAATAGGAATGCAATACTTCATGATAAATTCGTCCTTGAACATTAATGTTGACAAACTATATTGTGGACATTAAGAAGATTAGTAGTTTGTCTTTTCAGTTTTCCCATTCAATCATAATGAAGACACATTCACTGACAGAGATAGATAGATAGGTGTATAGACAGCAAAAAGATGTTAAATATACGTTTTACATAGCTTCTAATAGTGAACTTATCAGATTAATATACATTTTAAAACCAAGAATTTAATATACCTAAGCTTTTGAAGATCTTGATATGCTTTTTTCTGCAAAACTAAATGATCATATCTCCTGAGCTTATTAAGTCAAAATGTGAAGGAGCTTTGTTTCTCTGTACACAGTGGTCTCACACACCTATCTGCAGGAGCAATTGAACAAACCAGGAAGTCCTCTGTTAAGAGATTCTTGTTATGTCCGGACCAAGCAGCTATGGTTAATGGATAGCAGCAGCACCCAGAATAGAGGACTTTCTTTGCTACCAAGCTGATGCCTGATTAGCTGGGCTGGGAGGAAGAGCAAGCAGGATTCCCACAGCTTTGTGGACCACAGGGAGAACAGCCACCAATTGCACATCTGTGGTATGAAGGCGTGCATTGGAATTTTAATTTTCAATTTCTTGCTAACCATGCTGGTGACCTCTTGATCTGTGGAGCAAGAATGCCCCTGGATACCTTCCCTGCAGGGTTTATATTCAGCTATGCCTATATCCCACTGGTTCTTTCCATTCCACCATATTTGTTCTGAACACTATTATGAATGTTTTCATTTGAAATCAAGCACCTATCTTTCCCAGCTTGGCTTGTAGACTTTCAACAGCATCATAGAAGCACTGACACATGTTCTGCCATATGCTTGTGACCTACTTCTCTCCTATCTCTCTTTGGGTGGTCGTTAAGATTTTCACCCTCAGCCCACCAACTGGCTGGTCCCCAGCTCCCATCAGCTTTTCTTCAAGAATTAATTTAAATCCTGAACACATTTTTGATGCTCAGTGCCAGCAGTTTACTTCTGTTCTGATTCTCTTCTGGTTCCACTGCAGTCCTAACAAGGATATGTCCAGATGGGAGGGGACAGTCCAGCTTATGTAGGACTTTTCAACACATTGATTCAGGTGAGACAGTTAAGTATGTTCTTACAAATCCCCCACTGAAACCAATGGAACTTGAAAGTACTTAACTTTGGTTGGCTCTTCCCTTCTAGAAGAAAGTGGATGGCTCAGCAACCATCTATTTTTCACTAACCGTGGATTTTCAGAACTTTTTAACCTGTTCTAGAGGCTGAGGGCATAGAAATGCATTTCACCTGACTCAGAGGGACTCCATCAGAGAGTGACACAATCAGTCTGCAGGCTTCCAGTATATTCTTAAAAAGCTCGGCAGGATTAGACTGACAGCCTGCACTGATTCTGCCAAACAAGTTCAAGAAGCTGTGCAGAATGAGGGAGCCTTGGATCTACTGACCCTAAAGCCTCCTTACTTTCTATTGTTGCCCCATAAAAGTAATTAGCAATTTCCTATCATATTCCTATTGAATATAATGGCAAAGAAAGAAATTTAAAGGAGGAAAAAAGCACAGAGAAGGAAGACTAGTCATATGGCCATAACATCCAGTCAATCCAATAGAAATCCAATTCAGTAGACAGACAAAAGGGCAAGTAGTTTTCTCAATTCAGCAGTGGGAAAGTTCCAGGCGGGAGAGGTAAGAAGGCAGGTGAAGAAGGAGCAGCTCAAGAGGGGAAAGTTCAGAGGGGAAGCCAAGGCTGAAACACAAGTAAGCATTCTCACACAATTGTAGTCTAATGAACAGATTCTAGGAAGAGACCAGAAAGGAGCTGCACTGAGGATTAGTCACAAAGTATTGATTTAATATACAGATAGGATTGAGAGTCCACTGGGGGTATACAATCAAAATAACATTTACACTTTATTCAGACAGACAGGAAATACATGTGCATGGAGGCAGTCCCCAAAGAGACTGCAAGATGGAGTCTGGACAAGAAGCTTTTATAACCTATCAGTTACGGACATGATATGGAGGAGGGATTGGGGATCTGGTGGGGGAATCACGTACACAGATGCACACCAGAATGAAACAAAAAGGATCAGGACAACACAAATAGAAGGACCTCCAGGAAAGGCAGATATTAGCAGGCCTAAGGTGACCACCTTCGCTCCAAGGAAGACCTTTCACAACAGGCCTATTAGCATTTCTAAGGGGTAGGTAGGAAGCAAGACTTGGTCAGATCAGGAATCCTATCTTAAGTCTAAAGCTGTTCTTACAGTGTCAGCCTTTTAGCAGCCATGCTATGGCAAACCTGACAGCACTAATGCTGATACAAAAACACTGGCCCATCAATTAGCAATTCCAATGGAAAGCTGATAAAGCTAAAGCTTGCAGATGTCCATTTAAGGATCAGTTGTAAGTCATCAGCATTTAGACAGGAATCTTTATTCATGAATAAGACCTTTACTCCTGAGTCAGTTTTTACTCCTGTGGACTTCATTTAATATGGGGCCCGAGAGACAGAGTGGTATAATGATTAAGAGTGAGGAACTGGGACTCCTAAGATCTGGGTTTTAGTCCTCACTCAACCATGGAGCTAACTGGGTGACTTTGGGCCAGTCACAGACTCTCAGCCCAACCTACCCCACAGGGTTGTTTTTGTGGGGATAAGATGGAAGAGGAGATGTAAGTGCCTTGAACCCTTTGTAGGAAAAAGGCAGGATATAAACTGGAAAAAAAAAAACTGAACAGTTGATGCGCCATTTCAGCTGCAGCTGCAGCTACTTTGCTTTATTTACAAAATGTCATCTGTTCAAACAATCAACTCCGGTGCTAGAACAGAGTATTTGCGATTGCCCATTTCTCTCTGCATCCTGAGCAGGAGGAGAATTATGTAGGCTGCCTTGAGTTCCTTGAACAAAAAAGGTGAGATATAAATAAATAAAAAAATGTGTTTTGCCCTTGCCTGGCAGACTGAGCCTCCATCTTTTTGAGCTGGTATGCAAAAGACTGGTTGGATTTCAAGCCACATGTCCAATATCATGGTCAAGGAAAGAATCCCTAATTGGGGCTTCTTCCAAATCTACTGCTGCTGAAGAGCTTGGTGCATCTTCTCCAGTAGATGCCAGAAGCCTTGTTGAAGTCTGGGGATTCCACAGGTCCATGCACTCTTCTCCAGTAGATGCCAGAAGCCTTGTTGAAGTCTGGGGATTCCACAGGTCCATGCACTCTACCAGATCAACCCAACCTATGTCAAGATCAGGTATAGCACATAGTGAGCTGGTAGACCTCTGGAACTGGTACATCCCCTGCCATATTATATCACATTCCAATCCATTCCAATCCATTCCATTCCATTCTCCCGCATTGAGTATTGCTCCACTATTCTGCCATTTAGCTAATCAGCTGTCTCAGCCAGTTATAGAAGCATTAAGTATTTGGAGTGGCAGGCTGGTGACTGCAATTATTTAAAGAATGATGAAAACTACTGCAGGCTACATCTGTGACAAACCTGAGCTGTAATGCAATCCCTCCCAGCCCTGAAATCCATTCATTTTAGTGTTGTAAAGTGGACACCAAAATCTGTTTTACCATCCCAAAAGCAGGGCAGCCCTTGGGCTCTATGGCAGTTCTAATGGCTTTGAAAATGACTTTGAAATGAAAATGCTGGCTGTTTTTGCATGAAATGCTAGTCTTAAAAAGATCTGAGAATGTTCTCCCATTTACCTTCAGGACAATGGGTTGCTTTTGTCCTGGATTAACAATCTAGAAAGTATTAATTATCTCTCCTGTCTACAGTATGGAAGTGCAGTGCTTTTAACAACACTCCCAGGGAGCTGCCCTGCCTTGGAAAATCTAAGCCAGAAGGACACACTTGTTCCATCCTTGGCCCAGGTGTTCCCAGGCAGAATGGACATGGGCTGACCCTGACACCAATTCGCATCTCCCAGACCCTTCTCTCAAGCCCCACAACCTCTGGGGAGCCTTCTCAGCAGTTCTCCTTGGAGTCCTCCATCTGCCACCAGAGGAGGAGATAGCTCAGTCCCACAAGAGAGTGGTCTGACGAAGAACTGGGCACATTCATCAACCTGTGGGGCAGTTCAGAAGAGCAGGTCCATATGCCATGGCAGGCTCTTCCTATGGTTTTCCAAGCAGCTGAAAAAGGAAGTCTTCCTCTGCACCCCAGCCCTGCACATCTTCATTAAGCTGCACAACATCAAGAAGAAATTCAAGGAGGTCACCACACTCAATAAGTACTCTGGGGAAGACCTGGGAAACCTTCTAGGACAAGCCTGCTACACCTCAGGAAGGCCCACTGCATCTTCCTTTCAGCTCCCAAGAGTGTGCATCCATGCCATGACAGGCACTCAGGCACCCTCTAGAAAGTCCCATCTCCAGAGGGATGGAGCCACCTGTCATCTAGGCAAGCAGAGCCAGTAGCACTGCTGTGTGCGCTGTGCCCTCTGCCAGACCACTAGAACCCCCTGCCAAGAGAGGCTAATGTCCTGGCACTTCAAAATGAGCTCAGTCCTAGCCTTCACTCCCCAGCAGCCTTGCCAGCTCTCTTCAGGCCCCAGCTTGCCTGCCACATCATCCTCAGCACCAGCAGCCTGACCTATGTACCCCCTGTGGTGAGGAAAGGAGGGATGTGGTCTGCAAAGGCCTTGCGTTGGACTAGAAGGAAGCAGCCAGTGCTGCAGGGCCTGTCCCCCATATGCAGGGTAGACTGCAATGACCAGGGAATGGCATCCGAAACTGGAACTGGTGTGGGAAGGCCTGGATATCCCATCTCAGCTGCCTCCCATGCTCCAGCCCCTGCAGGCAGCTGTCTCTACGGAGGGACTCTCTAGGCAGCAGGCACAGCACATAATCTTTGATCTTGGCAGGACAGTGATCTGCAACTTCACTGGCATGGAACTGAGCCCTTGGCACAAGACCGAGGGGACTGCTGCATTTCTTACCTCCTGGCTGTGAGGGAACCTTGCCAGAACTGAGACTGGATGCAGGATGCTTAGTATGCAGGAGGAAGTTCCCTTTGGCATGTTCTATTATTGGTGTAATAATAGAAAATTACAGTCAATTTGTAAACAAACAAACAATTGCTTCAACATCTTCTGAGAGTCACCTCTTTCTTAGTGTGCAGAGGGCTGGTGAGATAAGTCAGAAGAAGTTTCCAGTAACCAAGAAGAGTGAAGAAACTTTTCTCAAAATCGTTTGGCCAGTTTAAACCAAACATTAATGTGCTTATTTCTTATTCATGCTTATCTACTACTAGCGCATGCACACATTACACAAGGATGAACATTAAGTAGCTAGAGAGAACACAGCAAACACCACTGATTTTATTTCAGAAGGAATATGGGGAATTCTGGTTCCTGGCTCTCTTTTTTCCCCTTAGCTTTCCCCCCTTAGTTTTCTTCCTTGTAACACATTCCTTGTACTGCTAGGGCCGTGTTTTAACTTTCTGGGAAGGCAGGAGAAAGCTCTGGTTGTAACAACAGACCCAGCAAGTTAAAATCAAAAAAGAAGCAGAAAGAATGGACTGAGAATGGACCCAGAAGAAGTGGTGGTGCCCTGCAACATCTGTGAAAGGCTTGTTTTCTTGCCTGTGATCCACATGGCCTGCATGCGCAACAAGTGCAAGCTGGTAACCCTGTTAGAAGAATTGCTGAGAGCTCTGGACCAGTGAGTGTCCACCCTCAAGGTAATAAAAGAAAACGAACAGTTTTTGGACAGAGTGGTGGAAATGCAACCACTAAAAGTAGCGCAGAAGGTAGAAGTGCAGCAGCAAGCTGAGGCAGAAGAGGAGAACAATGAGGGAAGGGAAAATGAGGAGGAAACTCCCTGGAAAAGGGTGACAGGTGCAGAAGAGCTAGAAGACACTCTGCAGCAGTGGAAATGGTGGAACTCTTGAACCACTTTCAGTTACTCATGGATAAGACTGGAGGGCAGCCTGCTGTGGAACAACTGCCAGCCATCCCGTGCAGCTCAGAACAGGAGGCTGCAAGTACTGGCGATAATACCAAGGCTTGCAAGAACAAGAAGAGAAGAGTGCTAGTTGTGCAAGGCTTTCTGCTGCATGGGATAGAAACACATGTGAGTCAGGAAGACTCATGGACTCATCAGGTTTGCTGTCGATGGAAGACAGGTTAGTGATATAACCAACCACCAAAACATGTTGGCAGAAAGCTAGAGTATAAAGCAAGTGGTCTTTGCTTTATACTATGCTAATGCCTGGAGCATAGGAAACAAGCAGAATGAATACAGGAGGGTGAATACAAGCTGATAGATATATGTGAAACTTGGTGGGATGGTTCCCATGACAGGAATTCAACAATTGAAGGATATTCCATGTTCAGGAAGAACAGAAGGAACATAATTGCACTTTTTGTTAAATGTACTTATCTCTTCACAGAAATACAGAAGGATGAGCTTGATTCCCATCTAGAGCATTTGGATGAGTATACATGGAGCAAGGAATAAAAGGAACAGTGGTTGGAGTCTATTGGAGTCTCCAGCAGTGGTTCTAGTGTATTACCAACAGCACAGTCAAGGATGAGACAAGGATGAGATTTTTGAAAAGCAAAATGCCCGTGTTTCGATGAGGCATGATGTTATTATTATGGGGGTCTTGAACTTCCAAGAGATTCCTGACAGGTGTAGCTGAAAACTTCCTTCAAAAGAAAGTGGAGGAAGAAACAAGAAGAAGGGCTATCCTTGAATTGATACCAACCCAAAGGGAAGACCTAGTGGGCAAAGTGGAAGCTACAGGAACTTTGGAGGAAAGTGACCATGCCTTACTTGACTTCTTGATTCTAAAGGAAGCAAAATCCAAATATAACCAAACATGCACCTTGGATTACAAGAAAACCAATTCTAATGAACTCAGAACAATGATAAGTAAAGTTCCATGGGGAGTGACTCTAATAAGAAAAGGAATCCAAGATGGGTGGAAATTTTTTTTAAAGAGATAGGTTGGAACAATGGGCTGAAAACAGCACAATGAAATTCAGTAGGGACAAATGCTAACTACTGCACTTAGAAAAATGAAACCAAATGTATCATTACGAGATGGGTTTACTTGACTGAACAATATTGAAAGTGAGAAGGATCTTGGAATTGTTGTAGATCACAAGCTGAATGTGAGTCAACAATATGATGTGACTACAAAAAGGGCAAATGCTATTTTAAGCTGAATGAATAGAAGTATTACTCCCAAATCAATAATGCAGTTTGCCTTTCCTCAGCACTGGTTAGGCATCATCTTGAGGACTGTGTCCAGTTCTAGGCACTGCAGTTTAAGAAAAATTCAGACAAATTGGAAAGGGTTCAGAAGAGAGCAACAAGGATGATCCAGGGAATTAAGCTAAAGTCCTGTGAGGACAGATTGAAAGAACTGAGCATGTTTAGCCTCAAAAACAGATGACTGAGAGAAGATATGATAGCACCCTACATAGACTAGAAAGGCTGTTACAAAGAGGAACATTCCAAAGTGCAGTACATGGAATAATGGACTCAGGTTACACAAAGCCAGCTTCCAGATGGATAGCAGAAAAAATTGCTGTTGAACTCTTAAAGCAGCACACAATGGAACTAATGGCCTAGGGAGATTGTTCCCTAACTGACCTTAACCCTAACCCTAACCCTAGCCCAGCTCTGTTAATCTATGATTCCATGATTATATGGAAAATAAAAAATTAAACACTAGGTTTACAGAAACACCAATTCCTTTTGCAATATGCAATGGAATGCATCTGGCTACAAGGAAATCCAGCTCTGATGAAGCTAAATTAAGCAAATTAATGCTATTTTAGTTGTTTATCCTACAGGTCCCATCCCTAAAGACCTCATTTAGCAGAGTCAAGTACTCACAGGTGGGATACTTTAACCTTTGCTCATCCACCAGTACCAAACATGTGCTACTTTAAAATGGTCAGTGTGCATAGAATACTGAAAGCTGATGAAAATAGATTAATGCCATGCTGTTGTTTTTAACTCAGGGTTTTTCTCTCTTTTGACACACAGAAGTCTGGCTTAACCTCATGGGGTATGTTAAAAAGATGAACTGCATCTCAGAAAGATTATTAGTGAGCTTTATAAAAATGCACAGTGTTTAAACAGGAAAATTAAACTGAACTTGAAAAATATGAATACTGAACAGTAAGAAGTTAATATACTTTTAGGTCTAAATATGTATTCAAAGCTGTTTAATTTATATTTAACTGCATCTACTGCCAACATTTTCAAAGCACATAGTCCAGAGTTATTTAGCTAGTCCAAGAGGTAATCAGCAATGACACTGGGAAGCTGTTGCTACTGCTCATTAGATTCAGTGGCATATGACCTTAGCAGGACCTCACTTCCGGAATAAGCACTTGGAAACTATAGATAGTCTATAGATGCTTTTCTATACAATCAAAGAACTGCTTTATCATGTAAACATTTATTTTGAAAAAGTTTTTCGGTTTCTCATATCATATTTAAACTGCATGTAGTGGTTCCCTCAAAAAGCTATCTATAGGTGATAGTCATATCTGGAAACTTTGAAAGCATTTCAAAACTTTCCAGTGCTTCTTTGATGATTGAGAGTGTTTTACTTCACCTGAGTATTGGGTCTTTTAAGATACCTTGTTACATCTTACCCAAAGAGACATATTTGAAATCCATGGAATTTCATTTCTTAATGTATCAGACAAAATAGGTGAATGTTATGTGTCAAATGTCAACCCCCAATGTACAAAAGTCAGCATCAAAATCCTATTTATTTCTTTAATTTGAGAAGCAACTGCAATTTGAAAACTTGCAAAAATTTATTTCCATGTTACTCTGTAATTGCCTTGTATACGTAATCATATCTACTCTGGCGCAGCACAATTATTTTAAACCCTGGACTTGTAAGTCTTATTTCTCCAAACCTAGACAGCCATATGTATCACTTCAGTTGTGGAATATACAATTAGCATGTGTTTTCTTCCCAGTTGCCATTCCATGCTTTACAACTGCTTTCCCACCACTGGCTTGTTAGAATGACAAACCTGCTGTGCCAGCCTTGATTGTAAAAATATTAATAGTCTGAGCATGGGCAGTTCCACATTTTGGACTCACTCAGATCAAGGCACCATCATGATTACACAATAAGAATGGAATTCGTGTTGGCAGGCCCCGTCACGTGACGTTTGGGCAGTCATCCAGGCCATGGAGCCCTGGACTTCGACCCAAGGCTTGGTGTAACTGCACTAATGCAGCTATTCATGATGGTCTGAGTGCGGTCGAACTTGAGCAAGGAAATCATTTCTTTGTGCAAAGGAGGGAAGTCACTGTTCCTGCAGATCATGCTCCATCAGCTAGACTCAGTGCCTTCTGATATATGTTGCAATACTGTGGTTTCATTACTGCAGGATATGTCCCCAGAGTGTAAAGCATATAACACCACATACTGAGGGCGAGTAAACTATGATCTAGCATATCTTGTGGGCAATGCAGTATCTCAGCTGCATGTTTTATCACAACACAGGCAGTCATTATTGCCAGTGCTGATTCTATTTTACAGCCGGTGCTAGAGGTGCATATTTAACAGCTCATGTGAGTAGTCTAACTGTAGCGGCACAGTCGCATGCCAAGGAGAGAATGCGTGCAAATTGGCGACACATTTCAGCAAGTGCACCTGGGCTCCAAAATGGGAAATCTTTCCTCTCGAAGCTGATGATATATGTTACATTGCTCACATCATCGGGAGACCTCTTGTACCTTCTGCTCAATGTGTATATAAGTGGCTGAAATGGATGCATTTATTGGCCCTTAGTGTTTCAAAGTACAGATCAATATTCAGTGGGAGAGCTGTGTTAAACAAAGCATTAAGCACCAGTATAGAAAAATCAATTAACTGAAAGATAAAATGTCTATCTAAGTAATTATATCCTGGGTGCATAACTAATGCACTTTTTATTAACCTGTTGAAAACAGATGGGTGATTTGTAAATCTAAATGTGACCTGGTTGCATGGAGTAATCAACACCATGCTAAATGTCAGAGGTTTTATGATATGTTATGATAGCATGATGATTCTTGATAAATGTATGGCTTCAGATTTGGTAGCCTGGATTTGATGCAGGGGAAGGGGAAGGGACAGGGACCAGTAGGAAACAGAATGGGCTTCGTTTAGGAATGTTCTGATATTTTGCTTAGGAGAAAGACTCAAATGCCATTTCCTGCAGGAATGATCATGTAACAGCAACTCTGCCTTCTCAGCATGCAATAGCTCTGCTGAGGGAACTGCATTGGCTGTGTATTTTTATGCTGCCAGGTTAAGGGTTTGCTATTGGTGTATAAAGTGCCTGGTCACAGGGGTTATCAGATGAGGCAGTCCTGGAAGTTCTACATGGGCCTACAGTCTGTTTGGATTCCACTTGGAGCAAAGCCTTTAGTATCCTGGATCCCTTGCCGCATCAGACAACAAGGGCTGCATGAAGCAATCAAGAATTGGATCAGGTTCGTCTGGCTTGCAGAACTCCTGCCCCATACCGCCTCCCAACAGTTGTACATCTTGGTTATTCTCTGCACTTATCTTGGCACCTGGAGAGAGTGGCCATGAGAGGAGCTCCTCTGCTTTTCTCATCTCAAAGTCTGAACCCCCAAATTTCTAGGTCCCCTGTACCTTCTTCTCCTCTGAGGAGTCCATAATGGGGTGACCTCAGAGTGCACACCAAGAACAACTGCCCCCTCACTTACAAAAACAAGATGTCTGAAACATCCAAAACAGAATGGCAAAAATTAGAGGCAAAGTCCTAGGTTTAGAAAATAAAGCTATATTCCTTGCAGCAGTGAAATGCATGTCAGCCGTGAAGCATGCATCTCTGGGCCTTCTTCAGGGGAGATTTTTTTTTTAAATGTAGCTTGCAGAGATTCCTGGAGAAAAACCCCATTTGTATCCAGTCACAGATATTTTTCTCCTCGCACCCCTGAGAACTGCTAAAACGAAGTGTACTTTTCTCTGGCAATAAAGTGGCAAACCATCCTTAACATTTCTTCTAAACAAAATGCTGTATTCAATGAATTCAGTGCTGTTTAATTTATGCATCTATTACCAACATTATCAAAGCACATATTCCAAAAATTCCAGCTGATCTCAGAGGTAACAAGCAATGACTTTTTTCAACTTTTTTTTGAAGGTCCCAAAATATGTGGCACAGGGACTAAATGTGTTTCTCCATCCCCAGACTTTCCTTCTGCTTTTTACTGATGTCAGAAGGCACCAATATCAGTAGTTTTTGGGTTCTACTGACACCATTTTTATTTAAGAAAGTCTTTCCTGACTAGCCAGCTATGGTTTTATTGGTACAATCTGATGTTAAGAGATTTAATTCTGCATTTGTAATATCGGTATTATTTTTCCCAATGTTTTATTGTTTGCCACTTGGATATTTATTGGATATAGAATGAGTAAGTGAGTAGGTAACTTCAAAAGATAGCATGGAACCCCATGGCAAATGGGCCTAATGTGGCCCATGGCTGGTGCTTTCCAACTGAGCCCTCAGACATTCTGGGTCCCTCCAAGAGGCCTCCAAGATTCACAGGTCAAAGACTGCAGTGGGGATGTGGGTACATGTGGCCCAAGCAGCCAATCTTTCCACTCGAGTGCAGTCTGCACAGCCATGAAATGTCTCCAGTGGAAGCTTCCAGACTCTTCTAAAAGATAGCACCATACACAGTCCCACTATGATGCTGATCTTGGAAGTCAGGATGGTGTGGTAGTTAGTCTTGGATTGGAACTCAGGAAATTTGGGTTCTGGTCTCTACTAGGCCCGAAGCTCACGGGGTGACATTTGAACCAGTCACTGATATTCAGACTAACACATTTCACAGAATTTACTTACTTATTTAATGCTTTTATAAACCATTCAATTAGCAACCAGTTTTCAGAATGGTGCACTCAGAATTGTTGTGAAGATAATATGGAGTTGTCTTGGGCTCCTTGCAAGATGAAAACAGTGGGATACAAATGCAATCGCCATCATCTTTCATGAGTTATGTAGCCTGATCCAGGACAGGTTGAATCTGAATTGACAGGACTTCTGCAAATAAGTTGTGTCAGTAAAAGGTTACACAATTCACTGCAAGAACCAGCTAGCAGCTTCCCTCTCTTTGTCTTTTGAGTGCTGTCAGGGTAAAAGAAACTGTACATTTTTCTAATAGTAAGAAAAGGGGTTCATGACTCACTTTATAACATTTGAATTAAAAGCAGGAAAGTGGTGTGTCTCGCCCTCCCTCTTGCTTTATCTTTGAATATTTCAAATATTTTGATTACAATCATACGTTTTTTTTCTGTTACAATTTTCATGTTTAGTGGCTTTTGTATTAAATTGTAAAGAGCTATTTTATTGTGAGATGTAAATGTTTTAAAATCAATAAACTATCTTTTCCACTAGACTTGTATCAAAAGCTATGCAGTAGCTGACTTTTCAATTCTAGAATGGCAGTGCTTATTTTCTTGTTTTGATTTCTGAGCCTCTTCAAAGGAAAAACATATTTCCTGAAGGATGCATTGAAAGTGAAACATTCATTTCCCTGCCCACAGCTTTCCTTATCTGTTGATACTTTGCTCTCCCCCCCCCCCTTTGTTACCAGTTCTTTCCTGTTCCTTATTTGATTACAAAGTTGATCATAGGAAATCAAGGACCACATTGTGAATGGGATGATAATCCTACACAGTCCTTTTTTGTAAGAAAAAGGGTGCCAGAACTCATGAAATTATTTACTTTTCGCATGTAATCAGTCACTGTACACACACCCACACACATCAGTTGTGTAACAAAACATATCAGTTACCTCCCGCAGTAAGCACTCAGCGCGCGACCACATGACCAATCACAAGCCAAGCAGCACCACGAGCTGAGCAGCGCCATCACAACCAGCACGGACGGAGCACGCATGCATCGGATTCGAAACACAAGCAGCCCGCATGCACCGTTTTAATGATTTTGCCGCCGACCTGCTATGCTCGACAGGGTGAGTCAAATCCACGTAGACCAAACATCAAATTTTCAAAAGTTACTTTTAAAACTTGGAAAATCTGTCGAAAAAAGGTGCCAGAACTGTGTTCCGGTGTGTTCTATGACAAAAAAAGCACTGATCCTGCACATTTTAGCCAGTCAGATAAGACCAAGATCAACTAACATAGAGAAAAAACGAGGGCAGTGTAAATGATTAGGTGACCTTTTTCCAGGGGCTGCTGGAAAAAAAAATGTTCAGAGAGGATGGTATAAAATTGTATTTATACAAAGCTGAAAAGGTTTCTAGTAAACAATTAAATTCTCAGTCCAGTCCTATTGACCTCAGTATATGAAATGTCCTTGTTGAAGTCAAGTCTCTAGGAAGAACAAATGTTCACTCTGGAAAGCTCACTGCAATTGATTTAATTCACTCACTAATTATTATATTTCTGAGTGGTTTCATGGCCTGCCTTGGCTGTTAGCTGCAAATTTTACAAAACTAAAATAAATGTTTACAACTAAGAACAATATATTTCCCTATTACATCTATACAAGTGAAATTGCCATTCAGCATAGGATCATGCACTAAAGTCAATTATCTGCTAAGAGGAAACATTGATTTTGTTCTTCTTTTCACAGCAGGACACCTGAAATTATGTTTCTCCATTTTGTTAGTATTAATTGTATACATGCACTGGGAGCTGATAGTATAAGATTGATTGTAATTGAGCCATAAATTTGGCAGAGAGAAACACCATCCATTTGGCTAGACAGCTTTGTGATGAAATGCATTTCCCAAGCATGGATAGCCAGCACTGTGTCTTAGATACCAAATGATAAATGTCTTCTACCCAGATCTACAGTGAGGCAATCTTCAACAAGAAAGAAAAAAAAACTTGTAAGCACTGGGAGAGCTCACATAAGTTATTTCTCAGTGATTGGGCATCAGAGCAAATTTGGAAAGTTAAAGTATTTATTGCTCAGCAGCTTCAGCTGATGAAAGTAGCAAGCAAACATTCATAAAATTCGAAACCTTTCTGTTATCTGGATGGTGTTATACCAGTTTCAGAAACAAAGGAATATAAAGATGCCTCAGGTAACTGGCATTTAAATAAATATGACCAGGACTAGTGAACGGCCCAATATATAGACTGGATATATTGAAAATAATTGATGACATTGATCAAGTTATTGACAAGTTATTTCAACTCTCTTGATTTACACACATCAAAATGACCTTTTTGCTTCTTCGGTAAGAAAAAAATAATATTAATTTCACTGCAAAGGATAGTCATTTTCCTGCTACAAAAAAGTTCACATTGTTTTTAGCAGCATATAACTTCTGTAATTGCAAGTTTTTAATTATCATTCACACCTTAGAGTCTCTCTCTAGTTTTAAAATACAGTTATTGATAGAGTAAAATAGCTTAATATAGCTTCAAGTTGGGTGCAAAGCATTTATGGAACTCTAGTCAAGGGTGACACGAAGGAAGTCTACTTTGAGAAAATGTTCACACTTTGCATAAAAAATGTAGCTATCTCCATCTTTCTCTACCTGACGCTTCCCAGATGTGTTGGACACCTCTTGCCAACATCCTGTAATGAGAAGAGTTTTTTCTTTACTGACACACCTTGAGCATTAAAGAGTTGGTAATACGAGGCTTGCAGTAAAGCCACTTGGCTTGAGAGGCTACAGAAGCCTGTAGGTTGTTTTTCAAGCGTTTTCTTAGATTCTTAAATTAAAGCTATATTTTAATTTATTCTACATTTCTTTAGCCTGTTTTGGAACCAGAAATATTACCTGCTTTCAGAAGCAAAGAATGAGAAATATGTATGGTACAAGGGGTTCTTGGATGCCCCTTTAAATAAAGTTCAGATTTTAAATCTTATGAGAAACTGGGCAGCATCCAATACCCACAAGCAAGTTCCACCATTGGTTCTATTCCACCGGCACCAGCCCCACTGATTCCCTTGTTCAAGCAAAGCAGCATCCATCACTTCATGAGTGCTTCTGGGGTGACCAAAATAAGCAGAATGCTTATTTCTGGAATGGGACAGGAATTCGTTTAAGGGGGCTCCAGCAACCTGCCTCCATTCCAGAAATGAGTGTATTCATGTGTTTCGGCCCTTGTTCCCAGAAGCACTCGTTTCTGTTGTGCAGATGCTGGGCGCTGCTCGCATGATGGAGCAGTGGCCTTTTGGGGAAGGAAAAGAGAAGAGGGCCCCACTTCTGCACAAGCTGTATTAAACACTGCCCTCTGGGCCGATGTGCTTAGAAGAACAAGATGGACTAAAATGGCAAAATATTTTTTTTCTGAGCAACTCAATAATTGCATTCCTTTCTGCAGAACACGGGCAAGCTAGGAAACTAGGACACCTGTTATTAGCAGTGCCAACAGCTGCTGCTAAAAACCATAATATTTTTTAACAGGTACTTTGTTTTGACTTGTTGAAACTTGCATCAAATCTGTCATGTAGCTCAATATTCTTTCCATTTTACAAATGAGGTTGGGATGTAACAACTTCCCCAAAGAATATTGGGCTTTTTAGTGTTGTCATGTCAGCCTTGGAATAAACTTCTACTAATGTTATCTGCATCATTCTAGAGCTGGCGTTAAGGTTTTGGTGGTTAATATGCAAAGCTCTAAACAACTTGGAACCAAGATTTGGTTCCAAAAAATTGCTGTTTCATTAAAGATATTCTTTCCAGTCTGCCCACTCACTGAGTGGGACATTAGAGGGGCATTTTCATGGTAGTTCCACATGGACGTAAGGACTTAAGCATGGTGGCTGCACATCTAAGGAAATTCCTACCTCTGGACCTTTTGTTGTTTTCAGTGTCAGCAGAATAAACCTTTGTTTCAAGAAGCATTCCTTGCTGACTAGCCATGATTTTAAGGTTTTAATATCCTGTTTTGATGCACTATCCTATTTTTAAACCTGCTTTATCTTTTACTGTTCATGGTGCCAGGATTTGTGTAGATATGGGGCAGTTTGCAAATGCTGTACATAAGTAATGGATCAGCATTTCAGGTTCAGTACCTGCAAGACCTGACCTTATGTGGTGGTGGAAAGAGGGATGGGATAGAGGTGCTGTGCTGGAAGGAGGGTTGCATCTGCCCTGCAGGTCCTAGTTAAACCATTGGAAAACTCCATCATCAGTTGTAGCCCAGTTCGGCCATTCCATGGACCCAAGGCCCTTTTGCTTGCGGGAGAGGCCCTGTGCTCAGCTCTTCCTGCCATGCAAACCTGAATCTGGTACAACAGATCCCATCTCATGGATGGACAGAGAAGAATAAAGTGAAATGCATGGGACAGGGACAGGTAAGACCTCCACCTCTCAAATCTCCTACTGTAGGTAGTGTAAGCTGGCAGAACTTTGAAAATAGTCATGGATCTTCCTCTTAGACTCTTGAAAAAATGATTGCGATTCTGCTGATAGAAACTTACTTGGTATCATTAAGGCAGCAGCTGGAAGTGAAATATGCCAGCTTCAACAGCACAAAGATCATCACTATTAATATCAAACAACCTCTGTGTGCGATTCATTAAGTGCCTCTCCATGTAGCCTGAAGTGCTTGATCCTTCCTAATCTTGGTAGTTAAGCAGGGTTGGGCCTGGTGCAAATCTGGATGGGTGACTTGAGTCTTGCATTGAGCAGGCAGTTGGGCCCAATAGTCTGGTAGTTCCCTTCCTACTATATGATTCTATGAATCACAAAATCAAAATATGGCTGCAGTGAGGATAACAGCAGATGGGAGATGGATAAATTAAAGTAATGATGAGAATGTGTCATTTTTAGTCATGCAAATATTGCCTCCCCCCCCCACATTAAAATGGATGACAGAAGGGCCATTTTCAGGGGCATTACTGCATGCATGGGGGTAGTACTGATAAATCTCTCCCTATGTGTCACCATGTTTGCCATTTAGGTTCAAAGGGGAAAGGTCTTATTTGTATGAACTGAAGCTTTGTCTCCATCTTTGTCTTCTGCTTTGGTAGGCCAAATTGTTGTGGTTGAGCAGGAAAGCCACTGTTCCGAACCAAAGCCCCTGAGATTCACATCCTACCTAAAAACTGGCAACAAAACCAAACTAAATCTAGCTGGAAAGCCCAGACCAGAGACTCCTGGACAATAATCAAATATTTATTTTTCCTTTCCTTGTTATGGTTGTATGTAAAGAAATTCTTTGCTGCAGTTCCTTTCTTGACTTCTACAATATAAAGCCAAAATGGAATGGAAGACATTTTAAATATTGCTATAGCTTCCATTTGGGCTTGTGGGGAGATTGGTACTGCAAGTATGCGCGCTAAGAATTTACATTAAAAAAGCCTTCTGGTTTGCCTTGCTCTGGGTTGTCAATTCATACAGAGCTGTAGAGGATCTCTATTTTCATGCACCGCTTCCCCAAATTATTTTTGGATAATTAGTTTGCAGCAATAGTCTTTCTTTTCTTTTTTGTGTGTAGAAGACAACTGAGATGTTATTTGTAGTTTCTTTCTGTGCGTTTTCTATCTGAAAATTAGGAAGCAAGGGAGGCATGTGAAACTCTAATAGAAAATATCAAGTGGTATCCTATGAAAAATGAAAGAAAAGCACCAGCCATGCTTTTATTCTTGCTATTATTCCAAACTCCTCAGGAGTCACAGATCTATATAGCAAATTGCATCTATCAAAGCTTTTGTGAGGCCGCCTCCTCTTTGCTGAATAAAAGGGTTGTGGGTTTCAACACAGAGTTCCTGGGAGGTTTGATTTTCTCACCAAAGACGGGGCTGTTCTTTGATTTTGTATTATCATCATTGAAATATAATAATAAGACTGCAATTCTATACACACTTACTTGGGAGTAAGTCCCATGAAACTCAATGGACTACTTCTGGGTAGGGATACTTAGGATGGTGCTATAAAATTTCTCATTCTAGCCCAGAAGAAAAATATAGAGAGCAGAATTCTTCTACATGAAGATGAATTAGCCAATGTTGCAAGGCAGAGAAACAAAGAACCACAAATACTGCAGCTCTGTGTTCAGAAATCATGACCTGCTGGCTTCAGGCATTTGGAATACATTGTCTTTATGCTGTTGATGCCGCTGATAAGGCACTTAACATTTTCTAGGCATAGTGCAAAGATCAAAATCCTTCGACTGAAGTGATGTCTCAGCCTGCATTTACCTACACAGGCACTGAGATCATCTTCTAAGTCTTTTCTCCAGATGCACCCACCAAATGGGATATGGCAGGTTGCTTCAAAAGATGCCTTTTCAGTCATGGGAGCCTCAGATGGGTCAAACTGCTTCTTGACTGCTAAATAGTCCAGGTGCAAGATATGTTCAGGAAGAAATCAGTGAAAAAATAGATTAAGCATCATTACGGCTGCTGTCATGGAAAGCTATACTTACACATTGCTCAGCATTAGCACAGTCTGCACTTCTGACAATCCACAAAAGTTTATGCTGCAGTGCATCTGCAAGGCCCTCCCATGTGGCAATTTTAAATGTGTAGTTTGGCTCTGGGAGCAAGCTCTAGGTTGCATGCCGTGACTCTCTTTCTCAGTGGTTCAGGAAGGATTTTTAGGTGCGTCTACTTCCAAGACAACTTGGTTAATGATGAGTTGCGAAAGGACAGGGGGAAGCATAAGCAAGTAAAACCCATCTGTTAGGATTTTTTTTTCTACCCTGCAATCTAGCACTCTGTAAATCCTAGGAAAGTGTATCAAAGTCTATAATTATTTTGTTCAACCAAGCAGAATGAAACAGGATGCAAGCATGAATTCTATTCTCTTGTCAAAAAAACAAAAAACAAAAAAAAAAGTCAAGGATGCCTTTAGTGTAGATTTCAAAAGTCTTACAAAACTCTAGAAAATCCCAGGTGGTCCTGAGAGGATGTGAAAGAATGCTTCATGAACTACGGATGATTATTCTACATACTCATTTCTGTTAGGTAGGGCTGTTCTTCTCTTCAGATGTCTGGCCTTGTGATTAATGATATCTAAATGGAAATGAGCTTCATCATTGGAATATCATGGCTGAGTTGCGCTTATGGGCAATCATCACTCAGAGCAAATGTAAAGCAACTTTAATTTCTACTTCTATGAGTCCACACTTCTATATTCCATTTGCTTCTCTTAGTATTTATTTGAGATTTGTATAACTGTGCAAGGTCCTTGGCCTTGGGAAAGCAGAGGCCGTCATGCTAGCGTGGTACCCAACCAACTGTGTTTACGCAAAATGTCAGCTCTTGTTCTATAGAGCCGCTTATCTTCCATGCACATTAATGAAGGTAAAAAACCAACAGAGGGTGATCAAATGTGTGGTAGGTTATATTAAATAACAAAGTTACTTATTTATACCTATTCTGCTTGTGTGTATGCATTTCTTTTCTCTGTTGCAAATAAAATATTTTTTATATAAATTTTAGTCTTATTTTCTTCTGGTTAATGAACCTAAAAACTAAAAAGTCATCAATCATCAAAAACATCAGACCTACAGGGTCAGCCCCCCATATTTTTTCTTGTTATGGTAATCCATAAACATATTTAAATGTATGCATAGTCCCGTTTCTCTAGCCAATAATAGAAAGAATCCCAGGTTTGATAGAAGTCTGTATCTTCTTTCTCCTTCAGAGACAAAGTCTATCTGTCCATTTCTGCACAATCCAAGATCTTTTTTACAATCAGTTCATCGGTAGGTGGCTCTTCACTCTTCCAGTGTTGGGCAAATGCAATCCTCGCCACAGTAGTTACATGAAGAATCAAATGCATTGCTTGATTACCAACATCATCAGGTACAATGCCTAATAAGAAAACTTCGGGTTTAAATATTAGATGTTTTTGTAACGTTTCCTCAAGCCATTCGTGTATTTTAATCCAGTACTTTTTTGCCTTATCACAGGTCCACCACATGATAAAAAGTACCCAGTTTGTGTTTACATTTCCAACATCCATTTGACATATTTGGAAACA
This sequence comes from Varanus komodoensis, assembly GCF_004798865.1. NCBI lineage: Eukaryota > Metazoa > Chordata > Lepidosauria > Squamata > Varanidae > Varanus > Varanus komodoensis. The sequence continues at coordinate 33,121,521 of NW_025335568.1, read as the reverse complement.
TCTTAGCTAACCTATTTGCAACAAATACCATCTATAAAACATTTTATACTTTATATGAGGTTGCTAATGTTACTTTAATCTTTCTTTCCCACAGCTCTTGCTATTTCTTTAACTCAATGCTGTATCCAAAGTTTTGTGCCCATGTTATCAGAGTTTCCTCAACCTGTTCATCTTCCATTCTCCTATCCAGGAGGAAATTATACAATTTTTAAATCATTTTCTCATCTGATTTAAGAATCATGTGGTCACATGTTGTTAACTCCTTATAAAAACCCCATGTTCTATAGTCTTTAACATATCTCGATTGCATTTGAACCTTGTGCCACCAAGAAATATTAATTCCTTGTTCTTGTATTTCTTGATTCAATTTCAATCCTCCGTCATTATCCAAAATATCATCATATCTCACAATCGTATCAAAATTCAGTGTGTTTGGATATACAAGAGCTTCCATAGGCAAAAGCCATCTTGGTAATTTAGTATACAGTTTTGTCTTTAACTTTTCCCACACTGACATTAATGATTTCCTAATATAATGATTTAAAAAACAGCCACGTACCTTACACTTTTCATACCACATATAAGTGTGCCAACCCATGTTACAAATAAAATATAATTATTTAGTTACTTTCACACCCAGCATGATAGCTCCCTATAGCCTGAATATCCATCAATGCCATATCATTTGACAAATATTGATTCCAAATTTGGATTAATGGAGTCTGGAAAGTTTATGTTCAGATGTTTCTTCCACCCCACAGTTTGAAATCTGCAGTCATGGATATTTACTTATTTATTACATTTCTGTGCCACCTATTAGTCAAAGCTCTCTGGGTTGTTCACAACATTTAAAATTGGTCTTCATTCACAGCTGCCTTGTTCTGGATCATTTGAAGAACCTGGAACATCTTCCAGGAAAGTTCAATGTATAGTGCATTACAGTAGTCCAGTCTGGAGGTTACCAGCACATGAATGACTACCCTCATTCTGTAGCAAGAGGAAAGTCATAGCCATGCGTCTCTTCCCCAGTGGAATCAGTAAGTTCTTCTGGGAAATAGGTATGCAAGGCTGACTTTCCTTGCACATCCATGTCCCAGAAAAAAATCGTTCCTGAGAGCCTGCCAAAAAGCTTTCCAGCCCACTGGTAAGGAACCTGAATTTGCTTTGCCCAGGACTTGCAAGGAGATTCATTCCCACGTGTTTTGACAGAAGGCCAGTTTTACAAGGGTTTGTGGGGAAGGGATTTCTCATGGAACTGGAAGCACAGGGCAGCAGCAGGAGGAATATGCTTAGTGGACGTGGCTCCCAGGACAAGTGACCCAAGCAACCCCTGTGGACTGCATGATGCCCATCCCTGTTCTTCCCAGTGACCCAGTCAGGAAGAGGCAAAACCCACTCTGCAGATATCATGATAGAAAATCCTGGTGCCTGATTCTCATTTATTACAGTGTTACCCACTTTCCTGAAGAGAATTTTGGAATGCAACTCCAATCATTCCTAGAAAGCATGGAGATGATGTCTGGAGGTTAGGGGAGCTTCTGTCCAGATGTTTTGGACTGCAATAGATCAGGCAGCATTGCCACATAATCTGAAACCAAGTTCTTATTTGTTCGATGACATGGAATAATGTAAGGAAAAAAGGAAGCAGGGTGGACGATGAGTGTGGCTGTAGACACTGAACCCTTGGGCTCAGAGAACTGGAACAGTAGTAGATCCCAGAGGAAAATGGACCAAGTGAATGTACTGCTTCTAAAAGTACAAGAAGCCATGCAGTGGGTTCACAGAATGGCTTACCACTGACCCAAAGATCACCCTCACCCTGACCGAGAAGGAATCAGGTCTGCAGCAGAAGACACTGCTACTTTAAATAGGACAGAGCAGCATTCAGAAGGTGAGGTTTCACTCTGCATCCTTCAGCTCGACTATAAAAAACGAGGAATTGCAGCCAGCTGATGCTGAGGCCATTACTTTTCTTGCTCCTATCAGTAGGGTTGCTGTCTTTGGTACTGAAACCGTTACTCTGGAACTCTTGCATCCCCAGTCTTGACCAACTCTTCACCTCCTGGCCACATTCCATTGGTCTTGAACCTGCTTTCTGTTGGGGTTGTTGTCTCCCTGGCGATTACTATAGATTGAAACAGATGAAAAGAAGATTCTAGTTGGTTCATGCAATTTTTGTCACAGAGATTTGCATCAGCGTAACTATTGTTAGCAACTATCTAACACTGGCTCTGTTTTGGCAACCTTAAAAGTGAGGGCCTATAGAAAGCTCTCTGCACACAGTAAATTATTCACTATCCTTCTGTGTTTGCATGTAAGAATGGCTGAGCTTGGGCAATCATCCAAACTCTGTGATCATGCCTCCTCCCTCAATTCTTTCCTGAACCACGAGAGCAGGCGGATGGATAACTGATCCACGTTCAGGCAGGGGTGGAATAAGTTGGGCAGCACAGTGTAAAGGAGCTGATGGCCCCACTGTAACTCCTGAGGAAAGTCCCTCAGACATGAAAGCCAGAGAGGGGAGAACCACCTGGGAGCACAGCAGCTCTCCCCGCTCATTTGCCGTTCTTGCTCCTGCTTGCTGCTCAGGCACCTTTCTTTGAAAACCATGCACTGCCAGCTGGCCGATTAACCAGTCTTGCCCCAAAGAAGATTTTAGGGCAGGAGGCGAGCACAGAAGGGAGATCTCTCACAGCCTGGTTAACCACTGGCCAAGAGTTGTAATGGGCCATCATTCTTGTCAATGGCTTTCTGATTTTGGCCTTTATACTACAAATGGGTTCTGCTTTCTGAGTCTGAATGACACTACAAGTCGTTGTACTACTAAGAAAGCATAGAAGATAATGTTTGCTCTCTTTGTGTTCTCTGTAGTCCAGACCTTCTGGCTGGAATACCACAATAAGGTTCTGATGACAGAAGAGACCAACAATGGTTAAAAAAGAATGAGACTTGTTGTGTTCTGTGTACCTTCCTTATATGTTTTGTGAAGTTGATATTGCTTAGCTGTGATGTAGTAGCCTGATCTTTTCTTTTTCTTTTTTTTAAAGAAAAAGTTATGACAGGGAAAGGCATCAATTTATTTGATCTCATGAAGGCAGATTAAATCCTCTGGCTCATTTCCTTTAATGTCTTCATCTCTGGCATAGTGTTCAATATGACTTACAAAATGGGCCAACTTACTAGTATTTGGAGAGCAGCCAGGAAATGTAATTCTTGATGGGGGTGCATCTGTAAAGGCAGACAAGAGTCACATATGCCGGGAGACAAGAAATATTCTGCGACTTTCTACAGCAATTCAGCATTGCTGCTTCTATGTTTATTTATTTTATTTATATATTTTTTGATTTATATCCTGCCTTTTCCTACAAAGGGCTCAAGGCAGCTTACATCATTCTCTTCCTCCATCTTATCCCCACAACAACAACCCTGTGAGGTAGGCTGGGCTGAAAGTCTGTGACTGGCCCAAAGTCACCCAGTTGGCTCCATGGCTGAGCAGGGACTAGAACCCAGGTCGTCTGAGTCCCAGTCCCAGGCTCTTAAGCACTACACCACACTATTCAGGATCCGCTGGGTTTCTGTGAAGTTGCTCAAAAGGATGGACCAGAAAGATTTTCCCATATTCCAAAACTGAATCATGTGATTAAAAAGTATATTATAGTTTATAACTAATATAAAATTTTCATTTACAAGAAGTTTTCCATTCACTGAATGCATAGCCATATTTCTATATGGTGCCATTTAGGTTCTTGAACTGTGTATATACATGTAGCAGAGTATACCTGGGACAAGTATGTATAGGTATCCAAAAGTACTCAGGCAGAAACTTGGGAATAGGACAAAACCAAAAATTCCCTAAGAGGATGTTTTTTGGCACCCACACCCTGCCCGCCCCATAGCACTTCCATTAAGGGTGTGTTGTTGTTGTTGCTGCTGCTGCTGCTGCTTCTGCTGTTGTTGTTTAAAGGAGAACTCAAAATTTATCAGCATTATATTTGATTTTAGATTCATAGATATATAAAGTCAAAGACCTGATGCAGTGTTACCCACTCACAGCAGCTGCATATACCATGGGGTGTGAAAACAGTTTTCCTTATGTAAAGTACCAAGTTATCGGACTAATCGTCCATATCTAAAAGCAGGACATGTTTAAGAAAGAAGGACAAGAGGGTCCCACAAGCCTCAGAAGAGAGAACTTGGATACCTATGGTTGCCTATTCTGCTTCTCTGAAGCTCTTCACAAGCAGCTGTCCTTCCCAACAGACAAGGTCAGACAAGGTCGCTGTGTTTTTGTTGGTCACAGATTGGTTAATGAATTGTTTTGATACTGATGATTTATCATGTACCCATTAGGAATCATTCTGAATGTTCTTTAATATGGCTAGGAAAAGATTCCTTTTCATCACACTCTGTTGTGAACCACTTTAGGAGAATCAGGTATGGACAAGCATTATACAAACTGATTAATGGATTAATTGATTGAAAAGAAATCATTGCTAATGGCCTTGGTATAGACTTAGTAATGTTCATAGTAGACTCACTGATGTCAATAAGATAAACAGTGCAATCATCTACATGTCTACTTAGAGGTATTCTTAACTGGTGGCAAAAGACTGTAGCCTTAATTTAATCATGCCTAACTTGAATTTGAGGATACCACTCTAATGGCAGAAAGTGAAGAGGAACTAAAGAGCCTCTTAATGTGGGTGAAAGAGGATAGTCAAAAGTTGACTTGAAACTCAACATCAAGAAAACTAAGATCATGGCATCTGGTCCTATCACTTCCGGGCGAATAGATGGGGTAGAAATTGATGGAGTAGGTATAGCCAAGGCTATGTTTTCCCAGTTGCAATATATGGCTGTGAAAGTTGGACTATAAGGAAGGCTGAGCGTCAAAGAATTGAGGCCTTTGAATTGTGGTGCTGGAGGAGACTCCTGCAAGTCCCTTGGACTGCAAGGCGATCAAACCGGTCAGTCCTAGAGGAGATCAACCCTGACTGCTCTTTAGAAGGCCAGATCCTGAAGATGAAACTCAAATACTTTGGCCACCTAATGAGAAGGAACGACTCCCTGGAGAAGAGCCTAACGCTGGGAACAATTGACAGCAAAAGAAGAACGGGATGGCAGAGAATGAGGTGGCTGTATGGAGTCACTGAAGCAGCTGGTGTGAGCTTAGGTGGACTCGGGGGATGGTGGAGGACAGGAAGGCCTGGAGGAGTGTTGTCCGTGGGGTCGTGAAGGGTCGGACGCGACTTCGCAACTAGCAGCAGCAGAACTTGAATATATTGCAGTGACTTTGTTCAGAGCATGACTAATACAATAAAACATGAACACTAAAAACAAGATGGTGCACCAACTATATTCCATACATTCATACAGCTACGTTAACTCTGTGTGTTCTGGTACAATTTTGGTATGTAGCCAATAATTGGATAGACAAATAGCACTGCTGAAAATTGCAGGTCAAAACATCGGAAGGCCACTCTGATCTGGATTAGGTTTCTTCCAGTGTGTTTTTTATTTAATGAATTAATTTATATACCTCCAATAGCTGAAGCTCTCTGCTTCATGAATTATCACCACTTCGCAGAGTTATTGTATTGCAGGTCAGAGAATTAGGCATTAGATATTAGGCCTTACCATACCGCAAGACTTCACTATAAATTTCAAGATAGCAGAACGGAAGAAAAACCTTATGCAAATAGGCAATCAGAATATAAACAATAAAGTTTCTTTTCATTAAACATGTCTAATTACATCTCAAATTTTGTTATATACATCACGTCCACAAATGTTCTAGGTTCTGGAATGAGTGGTTTTAATCAATCACACTTTCTATAAACAAGATCTTTTTCTGCATAAACAGTGCAATAGTAACTTACTCACAATTCAAGAAGACAATGCAATCTGAAATTGTCAGATTATATTTTGTTAAATTATTGGGATTTTGCATATGTGAACATCTTCAAATTATGGGTGTTAGAGATGAAAATGGTATTTCTCCATATTTGTTGTTTTGTATGGAAAACCTTAATCTTGAAAATAGAATTTCATAAGTTTCAACATTATGATAAATATTTGCACATGTTGCTAGAATTATTTCAGTCTACTCATCTCCTGAGGTGTATAGCTTTCAATCTAATGCTCTGCTTCTCTGTCTCTTTTCATTCTTTGTCCCTCTTATTTCCTTTCCCTAACTTCATTTGCACACACTAATATTTTCTTTCTTTGTATTTCATTACCTTCATTCTTTGCAGACATTTTCAAACATTTGCAAAATTGAGTGCACTTTATCCAACCATTCTCAGTGTTTGTATAGCAATCAAAGGCTTGTAAGTGAACATGTGCTTATGTTCAGTAATAAGAGATGGAACAAGTAAAAAATTCAACTACTGCCATGTAATCATTCTGGAGTACTACAGTTACCATTTATATATTGTTCTACACAGGTAAAAATACATGCCTCATTTTTGCCTTAATTATGAAATGCAGATTCTTAGAAATGTTGTAGATAATGCCTGTTGCTTTAGTTTCTACTTCCAGAGATATGTCATTCATTTTCTAGCATGCCATCCTGTGCAGGGTAAGGCTAATTGCCCCATTTAAGCTCATTTGTTAATATCAGTCAATTCCCTTACCAGACAAGAAACCTCTTTTTCCTGTGTTGGAAGTGGTTAGCATTTTGCAGAACAGGGAAATATGCCAAAGAAGCACTAATAGCCTGCTTTAGCAACTAATTATAAAGAATTGTTATGAATCTGAATCAACAAGAGAAACTAATGATTTCCCCTTATCGTGAATGAAAATATCTAATAATGTTGGTCCATAGAAAACTTAAGGTTACAATTATTTATCATTTGTTTGTTTGTTTGTTTGTATTTTTATACCTTCCATCAGCTCAAAGGCTCCCTGGGCCCTTCACAGAATCAAAGTACAATAATAAATATTTTAAATCATTATAAAATCACCATAAAAACACAATAATGCAATATTACAACCACGGTACAGTAAAAATATAATTAAAATGGGGAAAAAATCTAACTATTAAAGTATTGGGAAAATAAAAATGTTATCACTGGTGCCAAATGTAACAAAGAAAGGGTGCCAGGTGCACCTCTTTGAGGAGCTGTTTCTGCAGATGGAGGACCACAACTGAGAAGGCCCTTCCCCGAGCAGCCACCCTCCTTGCTTCCTTTGGAGAGGCAGGGTGATCTCAGGGTTTGGGTAGACACATATGGAAGGAGGACACATATGGTTCCTCCAGCCAACCTGGCCCCAAACCATTAGGGCTTTAAACATTAATCAGGCCCAGTCGTCAACTGGTAGACAGTGGAGTTGGAAGAGGACTGGTGTAATATGTTCTTGTTGGCCAGTCCCCATCAGCAGCCCTGCTGCCTTATTTTGTACCAACTGAAGTTTCTGGACCATTTTCAAGGCAGTTCCACCGAGACTGTGTGGCAGTAGTCCAGTCAAGAGGTTACCAGAGCACGGATCACTGTTGCTAAGCTCTGGCTATCCAGGTAGGGATGTTTTTGGTAAATCAGGCTGAGCTGATGAAAGGTACTCCTAATTACTGAGACTCCAGTGGCAATGAAGCATCTAGGAGCACGCCTAAACTATGAGCCCTGTCCATTGGGGGAGCGCCACCCCACCCAATTCGGCTTAATATCACTCAACTGGACACATGAACCCCACCCCCAACAATAGCACCTGGACTGAGTCTCAGTTTGTTGGTCCTCACCCAAGCCATTATCTTGCCCAAACACTGATGTAGAACGGCCACTACCTCACCTGGGTTTGATGAAAAAGAGCAGAAGTGCTGAGTGTCATCTACATATTGGTGACAGCCCATACCTCCAGATAACCTCCTCCAGAGGGGAAAAATAGAGCCCTGTGGTAGCCTATGGCATAACCCCCATGGCTCAGAGCAATAATCCCCCAGCACCACCTTCTGGAATTGGCCAGTCAGGTAGGGGCAGAACAACTGCAATGCAATGCCTCCTACTTCCTACCCAGCCATTCTATCAAAAGCCACTGAGAAGTCCAGGAGAATCCACAGTCTCACCCTCCCTGTCTTTCTCTCAGCAAAGGTCATCCCCCAGGACAACGCAGCCAGTTTCCATTCCAAACACAGGACTGGAACCTGACTGAAATGACTCTAGATAGTCCATTTCATCCAAGAGTGTTTGAAGCTTCTTGGCCATCACCCACTCCAACACCTTGCCCAGGAAAGGGATGTTACTCGTAGCTATGTTAGATATCACCTGCCAGAAGACTGAATTGGGCCCTTTAATTTTAGTGTGCATAAAACTGTAGCTGATGTAAAAAGACAGTGGTTAAATTCCATTTATTGTTACTGATTCTTATTGTGTGGCAGCTTACTATGATGTCTCAGTATGATGCAAAATGTTCAAAGATTGGGTTAAAATTTATAAAAATGTATATGAGCTGCATGTGTTCTAGCATACTTGCCTAAAGTAAACAGAAAACTTGTGGTCTTTACAAAAGATCCAAGATATGAATTCACAGTCATTACCATTTTTTAAAAAAGTCTCATGGATAGTAATCACATTTTTGGGCTACAAGTAATAGCCTCCTATTGCAGTGTGGGATTGGGGTGTATTTCCATTAGAATTCTAAGCAGTTCCATTTGCACACTCATTCCTTAAATACTGTCCATGCCCAAGGGTAAGGTGGATGGGCCAGGGCATATGCAGTTAGCCTTTGTGAGCATTTCTATAGGAGTAGGAAAAGCAACCAAGATTCTTAGAAGCATAGAATAGTAGAGTTGGAAGGAGCCATGAAGGCCATCAAATCCAACCCCTGGCTTTTTCATGTCATCAGTTTACACCTCCCCACTCAGATGACTGTCCAGTTTTTTGTCTTTTTTAAATGTCTCTAGTATGAGAGAGCCCACGACCTGTCTAGGCAACTGGTTCCACTGTCACACTGCTCTGACAGTGAGGAAACTTCTTGAGGTCTAGTCTGAATTTGGGTTGTCGCAACTTGAGATGATTATTCCATGTCCTACACCCTGGTATCAGCAAGAAGAAATCTAGACCTTCCTCTTTGTGACAGCCTTTGAGGTACTTATAGAGGGACATCCTATCCTATCCCTCCTCAGCTTTCTCTTCTCAAGGTTGAACATACCCAGTTTTCTCAGTTGCATAGGGCAGTGTTTCCAAACCCTGGATCATTTATGTTGCCCTCCTCTGGGCCCTTTCTAGCTTTTGCTGCCTCTTTCTTAAACCTTGGTACCCAGAACTGGACGCAATATTCTAAATGAGGTCTGACTAGTGAGGAGAATAGGGGAAATATTACTTCTCATGATTTGGAAGTACAGTGGTACCTTGACTCACAAAGTTAATCCATTCCATGATTCTGGTCACAACCAAAATTGGTCGTGAGCCAAGTCAAATTTCCCCATAAGGTTCAATGTAAATGAGAGCAATCCTTTCTGTAATTTTTTTTTTTTTTTAATCGTAGGGAAGATGGGTACGACTGGGGGCACACTGGGGGGAGGAGACGGGCATGATCACGGGCATGCTGGCGGGGGGGAGACGGGTGCAATTGTGGGCACACACGTGCAGGGGAGATGAGCGCGATCACAGCCACCTCCCTCCGCCCCCCAGCACGACTGTGATCGTACCAGTTCAGGGAAGACGGGTGCAATTGTCACCCGATGCGAAGTTTGCGACCTGAGGAATTTTTTTCTGAAATTTCTGTTCACAATCTGATTTGGTGGTGAACTGAGGTGTTTGTGAGCCAAGGTATCACTGTAATATTCTATCCCAAAATAGCATTAGCCCTTTCTGTGGCTGTCTCACATATAAAGAGTACTGGGCCTAGAAATGGACCCTGTGGCACCCTACTAGTTAATTCCTCCATTTTGTGGCAGAGTAAAAACTTTCATACACTATGTAGTGCAGTATAGTCTGTGAAAATCTATGGTAAAATATACATGTTAATCTTTTCATGCTAGTCCATGAAAACCTATGGTAAAATTACCATGTTAATACTACACTGGTATTCTTACTTAATTCTGTTCCTCCTTCCTTCCTTCCTTCCTTCCTTCCTTCCTTCCTTCCTTCCTTCCTTTCTTTCCTTCTATTTTGATTTGTATGCAGTTCCAATAGCCCCTATCTGGACTCATTGCATGGCTTACTAGCAAAACTGAATCAGCATCCAAAAGCAACCCTCTTCAGCCACGGTTTTTCAAAAGTAAATTATCTCACTCTAGTCCTCCTAGCTTAGCTTACCTTTTCTGCATTCCATGACCTGTTCCCCCTTCCACTTCTAAAGAGCTTTCCTGGGTTTCGAAGCCGAACATCATACAGATAATTACATCCTAACATCACACAGATAATATGAACACACAACGTTCTGCAAATGGGCTGCAGAGTAGCCCTGAACTCTCTTTGCGGCGATTGTTTTCATTAACCAAACACCCTTCTGAACCGTTCTCATTAAGCATGGTTCTTCCATTATGAGCTTTTAGTGGTGATTATTTAAATGTGGAATGTTGGCATTTTCCCATTTACACTTCTATACTGGCCAATTTGTTTTAGCAAAAAGCTAAACAACCTTGCTACTTTGCAGTCCGCTTTTTAGTTTCCTGGACCACCTGCTTGTTTTCCTCAGCATTCTCTCCAAAACCCATTATGATTGGTATAGGTTATGCAACAGCTTTATTGTCTAATGAGAACAAAATCTAAAACTGTGCAAAATACCTGTAGGAACACTATATAACATATATAACACTACTGGGATGGTGAAAACAACAGCACTGGATGGTGCAACATGGTGCCCTGCAAGAGCAGGGTGTTGGACCCAATGTCTTTCATAACCCCTTCCAACTCTACTATTCTATGAAAAATGGGAATCCAGACTTGGTGTGATTCCATTTTAAGGCTTTGGGGGGGGGGGGGGTGTCTAGGTATCCTGATATGAAACAAGGGCTTCTGTGACTGCCATTTTCTCCTTTAAAATACATGTGAAGATAAAAAGCTTTCCCCTCCTTTTATATTGCCACCCATGCACATTTTAAGAAGAAAAGTCTGATTTTTTGATGTGACAGATGCCATCTCATCATTTTCCAGCAATGCCCTTCTGCTATTTACATAAGCCAGCAGAGTAGTTGCTACATGAGAGACACATGGACCAAAATTTAAAATGGCAACCTCAAAAAGCCAGTGGAATATTCCACTATCCCAAGGCATAACATCTCTGACCTTAAGAGTCAGAGTGCATAATCAGGAAGTATTCAGCAGTGGCCTAGAATGTGAAGCTGTTGCTGAGTGAAAGCTGATTACCAAATTCAAGACTGCATCCTTTGGCTTGGATACACTAGGTATAGCTATTGCAGTGTGGAAAGTAGTTGTCTCCTATAGCAATGAAATCTGTATTTTCACTAATGCAGATTGAACTTTTTTGGCACAAGCTGAATGGATCCATTTAGCTTTCACCTGGTAACTCATACCAACAGCAATAGGAGAACATCATTCTAACTGGATTTCATCTTTGGGAGCATTCGGTCTTAGATCTAGTCATGCATCTTAGTCTGACCAGGCATCTTGTTCCTGGCATTTTGTCGGCCTTTTAGCCTCCTTGTGTAAAAAAAGATTCCTCAGTCACTGCATTTATGAAGCACTGCCTGAAGAACCCTAGACCATTGCTTATTAAAACTCACACTACATCAACTTGGCCAATCTTTATAGTACTATGTGATGCTTTCTCATTTTACTGTGAACTGTGATCAAGTAAGAGGTTTAATAAAGCCAGCTGTGGGTAATGGGAATCTTGTACATTAAAACTTGGCCAAGGTAATAAGCACACTGCCAGTTCAATACTCTTTGTTTTAGGAAAAAAGCTAAAATTCTCAGGTCCTTCAATCCAAACAAAAAGTAACAGACCCACTTCAGATTAATTTTCTAGAAGGTGTAACTTGCCTGCCATCAGTCTGCATCAATTTTGAACCCCTCCAGTGCTCCTGAAACTGGGACAGTGTGATATGAGTGATTCTGGTTTTTGAGGTAAGTCACAGGGGGCAATACTCAGATTTTATTCAGGCTATCTGTATCCAGGAAGAAATCTTTAATTGCTTTCTCCTTGCCTTGTTTCCTTGATATAAACCAGCCTTTCCCAAACCAGTGTTAGAACTAGTGCATGTACCTGTTTCCCATTGCAGATCTAATAACACCTTGAGGGATGATTCCAAATGGAAAATGTTAGGGGAAATGGTTAAACAGCTCCCTCCCTCCCTCCCTCCTCCTCCTCCTCCTCCTCCTCCTCCTCCTCCTCCTCAGACCTACAGCATTGATCAAAATTGGAGCACCCTGGGGATGCTTTTAAGTGAAACAAAAATGGGGTATCCAATCGTGGTTCTCCCACATCACATCTGTTTTGGTCCCAAGTTAAAATGGTAATATTTTCTTTAATTGCAAATGGAAGGATCATTAAGCCAGATGTGGTCCTCAGAACATTCTTTCCTTCAGATGTTTCTTTTGAGGTTTTACTGGTTCTTCTAATCTTAAACTGCATCAAAAATGTTGTTGCTTTTTTGTTTTACTTTCAGGAAAGCCCCCATAATCATGGCCACAAAAGTAAATCAAAGCATAGCTAAGCAATGTCTCACGCAGTCTAAATCCATATGGAGTACCAACAGTTTTGACCACATCCATAAACAATGGTGAAATGTGATTCACCTATCAGACTAACCTGTCAGCCCATGCAAGAAGGAACAAAGCATATTCTGTGATGTCTTCCAGAATGTCTAGCATTCCTATTCACAAAACAGCAAGTTTTACAGGAACCAACAATAAATCTCTTCAGGAAGACTTCAGATCGATAGACTTTCCTAGTGGAATCCTGGTGTCAGACAACTGTGGTCCCAGACAACTGTGCCAGAAGCTTCATGAAGCAACTTGGTACATTCATAGTTAAATGTTCCATTACATTTCTTCTCGCTGTACTGCTAAAATATACATATTAGGCCTTTAAATTTCATGTGGAAATTATTAACTAACTATTTCAAATTAAAGATGGTAACTTCTGGCTTTCTAGTGGAAAACACATGGTTTCAAAAGAGAATTTGCCTTTGAAAGTTTCTGCCACAGAGTTAAGGGGAGCACACAGCTATTGGGACAGACATCCATGGGCGTTCATTGCTTTCCATAATGACCATTGTTCATTGCAACCTGGCAGTTTGCAGATTTGAATGCAGTATGGGATCTCATGTTCCAAGATGCTTACGGTTTGATATGTTGTTCTTATAAGAGAGGTTTCTAGTCCTTATGGTTCTATGAAGTACTTTAAAAATCCTTGTCTTATGAAATACATAAAAGGAGTAGGTAGGTATTCAATATCAGACCTATGGTAACTTGCCATGAGTTTCATGATGGAAGTAAGGCAGGTATTAAATGTTGTAAATTAAATTAAATTAAATGGTCACTCTTGCATTTTATGAGGAATAATCCACATGTTATTACATTTACAGCAATATTCTTGTCCCCCATAGTGCGAATGGAGACCTCAGAGAAAGCTAAGCATCTGTCAGTCCCACTGTGTTACATTCCTCTCCAAACTGCATCCTCCCAAGCCTGTTTTGCATTATAAAGAAAAGCAACAGGAAACATTCATGTGACTGTATCTTAATCCACAGAGTATGAGCTGGGATGCTATACTAATACGTTTGCCACCCCTACCTTCCAAAAAAGAAAAATGAAAATATTTTAGCAGATACAATAAAAATGATCATCCATAGTAGAATATTACAATAAAAACTGTTTAAGAATCCCACAAAACACATTCACATTCTTCATAAAACATAATGTTTCAGGCAGGTGAGGTAGGGGAAGAACATAGATCCAAAAATCTATGTACAGCCTGGTTACATAAATCAGAAAATAGTATCTGTCTGCACACTTCAAAAATTGCCCCTGCAAGCTAGTTCAATATTTCATTTTGGATCTCCTTTACTCAGAGAACAATCATCTACAAGAAACCCATAAGAATTCTTTGTAGTCAACATGGAGGAACAGTGTCTTAAAAGTGCCCTAGGAAATGCTTCACATTTTCCAGATATTAAACAGGATTAAACAACTGAATTTAAGTCTTATCCTAACAACCAAATTTAATAAATACTTTGGGAATTAGTAGTAGCAACAAAGCTGCAAAATAATGGGGGTGGACATATTGATTTTGCATTTATACAAAATATTTACATTTATATTCCCTGCCAAATTTTTGTTCCTGTTTAATAGGCCCAAAAGCAGAGAAGGGACATGTAGGCATAGGAACTGAAGAGGTCATTACTCCTCAGACACCTTGAAAGAATAAAAAAAACCCAAGAAAAAAAGAGAGAAGAGTCAGCAAGTAAGCTAATTCAGACAACCCAGTGATCATAGATTCCACCCACAGAGAATGAACCCGTGACACTCAGTATGTGGTCCAGTATCAAATGCAACTGATGATCTGGAACCTTTGCCTTCTTTGCAGTTTGAAATGTTCAGGTTTGTAATATGTCTGCTGTGCACACTGTTCCCAATTTGCTAGCTTGTGCTTTATTATGGACTTCAGAATCAATAAGACGGCCCCTGTCTACAGATGCAGATATCATTCTGACTCACACACATGGATAAAGATTAATCATGACATACTAATCCAAACTTCAGTATAATCTGACCTTTGCTGGAAAGGTTTCCCATTTGATGTGATCTGAGGACAGAAGGCTTGATTTGCTTTCTTGTTTTTCCCTAGCAAACTCTTGTGCCTTTGCCTTGTACTGAAAACTAAAAACTAATTCCATTGAATTAAGGCAAAACCCCCTTTCCTGAATAATTCATTCTCTAGCATCTGGTTGGGTCTGGGAGGCTTTGTTGCTGTAAGTAACTTCTAAACCTGATTTGTTTTGAACGCAAGCATTATTCTTTGATTCTTAATATGATGGACAGATTTCACACTGGGTTGTGCCTACATAAGGTAGCTGTGTCAAATGAAATTTACTCCAAACTTCTCTAATGTTGCATGAGCTACAAGTCCTCTTCTACCAAATACATTATTTTCCTTTCATTGAACTTGAGACTGTGAACAAATCTGATACTCATGACTAAAGCGGCTGGCCTGATTTACCATAAACTGCTTTAAGCCATATGATAGCTTCCTTTAGAGCTTCCAGGATTTCAAAAGTTTATTTCTAGCTGAGAGCATATAATTTTATTGCTCATGTGCAGCAGCAGAATAATCCTGTTGTTCAAGTCTATTAAACAGTGAAAAGTAATATTGGTTATATATTGATATAGGTATACTCTGATATGCAAACCAGTGTGTTTCCTCTCTCCCCACCTCAAATGAGAAAAAGCTGCCTTCTTTAAATATTACTCTAAATGGTATTTCAAAATACACATCTAGGTTTATTCTACTCAGAAATTAAAACCTGACTGTCTTCTCTTTAGCAATTCTCTGCTGCATACAAGCATATTTTCCCAATATATCTTTAAGCTTTTTATATGAATATTGATTGTGCAGTAAAAAAATTAAATACAGTATGCAAAGAGTAGCAGATGAAGATAATTAAAAAGTGAATGCAAGGTGTGAATATGAAAGAGACTATAAATATTAAAATTGGGGCTCTACATTCCCTTCCCAATTAAGGAATATAAGCTGCAATATCAAGCTTCTAATTCAAACATAATTGTTACATAATCACTATGACCTTGATTTTGACAAATCCTCTACGTTAGATGTAAATGCCGATATAATTAGAATGATATTGAAAAACAGATCAAAGCACTGTTCCTTTTGTTGAAGGGTTAACCATTTTTGGTAGACATCGGTAGAACTTCCTCATTGGACCCATGGAAAGTAAAGTCTTGTCCAGGAGACTAAACTTGCAAGTGAGGGAAATCTGCTAGCGCTTTCCCCTTTATTCTTGCTTTCATTACCCTCTACATATGAAGGGCAACTCACACCTACTCTTCCTGTGTTCCTAATGAAGCTCGTTACAGAACAAAAAGGAGTAAATGCATGCATGTTAATTGCAACCACGCAATTAGCATCCTGTTGAGTCAGGTCCATGAGACAGAATTCCTGGCCTGAGATCGCTCATGGATGAGTGTAGATTTGAATTCAGACCACTCCAGCCCATGTCCGATGTTGTAATCATTCTAGCAGTTCTCAGTTACCATATTTCAATACAGAAATTGTCCTTGTAGTTTTATTTTTTTTGCTGAATTGGCATGGGATAGTTATAGCTTCTCCTGGCAGCTTCCTCTGCATCTCCTGCCAGTTCTGGTGAACAGGAGTCCCAAACATGTTAAAAAGCAGGGAGATTTGCTTCTGATGCAAATAGGAGCTAGAGGGGGATTAATTGCTGGGTTTATGGTGAGTTCTGTCCAAAGGCAGGACAATTTGCTCCGGGCTCTTGTTCTGACAAGGGGAATCTTACCTCAGTTCATATGTATTCCACTGGTTTCAACCTCGCACATGATTCACAGGAGCACACATGTGACGCGACAGCAGGCAATGCCACCACTGTTTCGGAAGGTCCTCCAGCAAGACTTCACTTCCCACCACAATGGTCACTAACTGCTCTTGCTCTTCCTCCTTTCCTTACAGCATTAGCTTGCTTGATAGGCAGAGAGGCAGTGAGCAAATGGACAACAGCCCTGACCACTCTTCCTTCTTACCACCACTATTGTCTGGCCCAGAATGAGAAGCAGGCGAACAAACAGGTTGTAATGGGAAAGGGGAGGAGCAGTTTCAGGGGATCTTGTTGGGAGGCACCTGCGGAAGGAAGGAATCTTCCTTGGGGGAAGGAAGCATGTTGGAGGAATCTACAACTGATTCAAATGAGGTCAGATTTCTGTGGCTCCAAGTCATGGATTCCACAGTGGACTGACTGTCTCCAGGTGACAATGTGCATTTTCCTATATAAACTAGGAAAATTGGGAGGGATTTGAGAACGCACATGTTTGAACAAAGGTGTCCTTTCCAATGCAAACATGTTTGGGAAATTGAGAAAATTCTTGATGTTGATGAGCAGACAATGGGATAAAAGACATCTGACAATCCACAAAACAAAGATGGAATGGAGATAACCATCCATTCCAAGATGTGGGCCATAGCAGGTGTGTGCCCACACTGACCCTGACCCTGGCTTCTAGCTCTAGCTGCAACCCAGCTCCATAAGCCTTCCGGGTATTCCTGATCATGGCAGGTAGTGGAAGAGTTAAACTCTCCCTTGCACAGTCTGGATGCTTCACCTTTCAGTTTGGAATCTCCACTTGCTATCTAGCAAACTTAGAATTCACACTTGCTCATGGTGTGAATAGCTTGGATATAAAGTCATCACTACAAAAACACCCCTGTCTTGCATGGAAGGGCAAGAGCCTGGACATCCATCAGTGCCATTTCAGAAAATTCATGGATGAATTCATGTATAGCTAAGGTGTGTAAGAAATGAAAGTCCATCTAAGTCCCACTTCCAGCATCTTCCCATGGATCATCCCCAGTAGGGGATGTGAGCACAAGAGGGTTTTGCCAGCATTTTCATCTGAATGTGCTTACAGAGTTCCTGCAACTGGCATACCTAATAAGGCAGGACTCATGGTAGCAGGAACTAAATGTACTTGCTCAGTCCTCAGCACGTAAAAGTTTAGCTTGGTACTGGGCACACGGGCACACTGAAATTACATGTATGCCAACACTCCCCTCTACACAGGGTTGCACTGGGCTTCTCCATTATTCAAAGAAAATCCTGAAATGATCCAAAAATCCTAACATAGCAACTGTGCTGTGCACCCATTAAATAATGTTTGCCTGATGAAAAGTGTATTGATTCATTGATTTACTTCATTGATTTATTCCATTTATATACTGATCCAATAGCTCAAATGGCTCTCTAGGCGGTTTACAAACATTAAAATCCCATATACAACAATAAAATACCCAGACAAAATGCTAAATGCTAAAAAGAACACTAAAAATGCAAGCAGCAATAACTTCATATAGTACAGCAGCAATAATGCAGTATTAACATATAAATACATAAAATTTTCCAATTATTAATTTTTAAAATAGTTACACTTTTACATGCTCTTATAAACAGTAGAATTAAAAAAGTGCAGAACAAGGAGCTTGAAGCAAATGAGTCCTGAATATAATCCATTTCCAAAATGAGTTTTGACAGCCTCCAATGAGAAATAGAAAGAAAGAAAGAATGAGAAAGAAAACCCTTCCTGGCTTTACAAAAATCTCCACCATTAATTATGTCTAACTAGGCAGTACACAGAGGAGAAATATTATCTGCTTTCCAACATATTTCACATTAGCAGGGTGAAATAAAATGATGACTTATGACTTTGGTAATGCATGATTCCTCAAAAGACAACTGGATGCATCAACCAAGGGCCCAGACTTCTCAAAGATTCTGGACGCATTACAGGGATCAATCAAAAGTCAACACTTAAGTCAACATAAGAATATAGGAAAATATTCTGGACTGTGCTATACCAATGCTCTGTCTAGGCCAACTTTGTTGATATACCTGCCAGCAGCTCTCCAGGTTTCCAGGCAAGGGACTCATCTTGAGATGCCAGGACTGAACTGTGAGCCTTGTGAATGTGCGGACGGTGTTCTATGCCTGAAGTACAGTCACAAGGCCCTCTTCCCATTTCTCTTCAGCTCAGCTCTGAGATGTACAATGAAGAAGAGAGCAGCCCAGAACCACCTCACATGTTATACCAGATTTGAGACTGGATAGACACTGAACAGGAAGTTGTAGCCAATCATAGCTTTCCAATTAGTATACTTAATCGATATACCTAACACAGTGTTGCAAACAGTCATCATATTTGCAATTTACCTTTTTTGATGCAGCTATAAAACGTTCTAAAAAATAGACTGGTAAGTGCCTGTTCATTAATTCCTTTTCTTAGGAATTAATTCTCTCTGTTCTACTTTGGCAGGGCAATTCTACCCTAACATTTTTGTGTATGGAAGGGATTTTGTGTGGTACAACAATCCAAAATTGGGAAAAACACACAACTCAAGAATTTGACTGTTCTAAATATTGTTTTTTGTTTAGTTTGGGGTGTTTTGGGTCTGATTTATGTCTGCAATCCTAATTTGAATTTGAGGACATGGCAGAAACGGTGTCAAGAGCAGGCAAGCAGACAGGAAAGGATCCCAATCAGGAGTTATCATGGGAACAAAGAGGTAACCGGTTTCTTACTTAAGCAGTGGTTCTTTGCCTGCCCACTGCAAACATGAGATCATAACAAGAATAACACTCCACAATGTGGTCACTCCAAGTGCCTAGTCTACTGTTTTATTCCTACAATGGCCAACCACATGCCCATGGGAAGCCTACAAGCAAGACAAGAACACAAGAACACTCCAAGAATTCTTAGGTAGGCATTTACAGGTTGCCAATTCATTAAACGTATCGATGTAGTTATCTATTTTATACTGCCTTTCCTCTAAAAAATGGGATGGGAGCTCATCTGAAAAGGACCCAGGCAAGACGACATTCACCGGTTTTCTGAGTCAAATCTGTAGCATGAGCATAGAGTAAATGGTTTGGGTTCCACCATATAAAGATGAGAAGTACCACATTAATGTTCAGCTACCAAACTAAAACTTGCTTCACACGGAGAAGAGGTAACCGGGGTTATTCTGCGGTAAATTTCAATGGCAGAACTCAGTGGTCACCCCATAAAAAGTGCTCCTTTAAGATGCAAGTTGAGTCCTTCTGCCCTAGTCACACAGGTGCCCAGTGGAGTCAAATGCCTGCAAAGACAACTTCATCAAGTTGCGCAGCTCATGCTAACCTTTTTTGTAACTTCTCCTCTAATTTTCAGAGCGAGGTGAACTCTAAAGGAAATGCCTTATCAAGTTATTTTCAAGCGAGCAGACTGAAGGGCAGGAAAAGAGGTGTGAAATGTTCCAAATCGGTTTAATGAGGTGCCAACTTAAGAATCATGTGGGAGTGATGTAAATGCCAGCAGAAGTAGAAACGAAAGGCAACATCAGTTTTCATTTCTTTTTTAAAAAGCAATAACTTCTATGGAAAATAAAATAAATTTATATTGGCTACTATGCAGCATTGTTTGCTTCTCCCTACTACTGCCCCAAGCTGTGGGGAAAATATTCCTTCACTCGTCAGGTTCACCTGTGGATTTTCTGATTTATAGCAAAATTAACCACTCTCACAGTTCCACAAGCTGATACTTTTCCACTACAAGTAATTCTGTTAGAATACTTTATTTCTTTATTTTATATCTGTGTTCACTAACAGCTGAAACTCTTGCAATGGAGTACAACACTTTATACATATAATAAAATACAAATAAAAATATGAATAGCAATAAAAACATAATTACACTAAGCGTTTTAATCTACATTTTACAACTTAAGCCATTAAAACACGTGCATACTGCTAGAGCTGCTAAAAATAACTGTCAATACCCACCCTCCACTGCTGTGTGCTATTTGGGATTGCTAAATACATCAGCATAGAGAATGGTCTTAACTTGGTGCAGAAAAGGTGGTGAAGCTGAAGAGATCATTTCATAATTTGAGACTAGCTCAGAGGAGACCTTCCTTCTAGGCATCACTCACCAAGAGCAGGGCCTCAGATATGGAGCATTGTGTCTAGGTAGACTGGAAGAGGCACTCTGCCGGGTATTGTGGTTCCAAGCTGTTTAAAACTTTGTAGTAGCATGACAAAGGAACCAACAATAAGGGCCAGATCGACAATTAAATTAGTAATTTATTAAGGGATATTATGTACATGATGGATTAATGGTACTTACTTTGCCTCTTTCAAAGTCTTCTTGCTAACAGTTAGGTGGGACTCAGGCAACGCTATTTCAGCTGCAAATATCAAAGGACTTCTTTACCTCCACCCCAGCCAAATGCAAGCAGGTCCAGTTTTAGGGTACCGTCTTCCTCAGACACCAAAGCTTTTTCCATTGTAATTCTGGATGCTTGGACAAGTTATCTGGGTTTTTACTGCCAACACAGCCACCTGCTTCCTTCTCCTGCTACCCAGGATTATCCCAACAGAAATAATAGCTTATTCCCTTCCTCTTCAACTTTCTCTTAGCCCTTCTCAAACACCACATGCCAGCCAGTTACAAACCAACTGCCATAGCACCTATTCATTTAATAAAAAATTACTGCAGAAAATTGTCATTCCATAGAGAGAGAAGAAGTGAAAGGGGGGAAAGGGCTGCCTCCAAAGCATCACTATAGAGAGAAGGGAAATGAAAGGGGTAGGAGGAGGCCTCCGAAGACCTGTGGCTCTGCCATCACATCTAGCTTGGTTTTGCCGAACAAGAATTTTATTTAATGATCGACTTGCAGTCCTTTGCTACCACCATCCCCCACATACCATCTTATGGATTAAATTTCCTCCAGAGGATGAGGCAGATGAGCAGACGGCTTATGTAACGCAAATCCTTGGTAGAACTTGGAGTGGCTAAAACAGAAAGGCTTGTTAGCCTAAGTATCACATGCTCCCACCCTGACAACTCGGTGCTGAGGTTCTGGGGAACAAACAGTACAGCCTACCTCCCTTCTATAATTGAGAAGAGCGATGCACCACCCTCTCTGTGTGTGGCTGCCTGGCTGGAGATCTGTTCTACTTGCCTGGATTCACAGAGCAGAAGAGGCTCTTTCTGAGGACCTGAAAATGTGCACAAGGCCAAATAAAGAGTACGCTATGCCAACAGTGGCCCCTTGCTGGTACTTCTTTTTCAGTAGCTGCCCTGGTGTACTAACAGTTCTACCAAGGAAATAGCCCTGAGTTTCTAAAGTATAGATGAAAGATAATTGTAATAAAACAATACCATTTGCTTCCTGCATTTCCAGTAGATCATTTCTCAGGCAATATACTTGTTCCTTTTAGAGACAGAAATAAATACAGCCGAATGACACAGCAATGGAAGCTTTGCTTCTCAGATAGTTTGGAGATGTAGAATTCGCAAATTGTTCCCAAGGAAGCAGGCTGCATCACATGGAATGAACTGGATGCTACCTGCAGTATGGAGTGGGGAAAGGAGCCATATTTAGTGGTCTAATGAGGCTAGCAAGCCATATGTCTCCGCTTGACTGCATTACATAATTTAAATCTATTGCCTGGCAACGTATTTACCATTGAATGATTTTTGGCCAAGCTTTGGAGAAAAATATCCAGTTGTACATTAATTAAGTTATCCCATCTAAAGCACATGAGATTTTTAAAAGATTGCTGGATACCTGTACTATATTATGTCACTGAGGTCCATCTGGATATTTTGGCATCGTCTTCAACTGGATGAATTAACAATCTCAAGAGAAATTTAAACTTTAAATAAAATATGCTCTGCTGGATGAGAACAACATGAATAGTTTGCACCAAACATAAAATATTCTATAGCTCCTTGATTCCCACTTCAAAGGTCACTCAAATTTTATAAATAAGAGGTGGGAAACATGCACAGAGTTAGTGCAAATAGACAAGATTTATTTAAGTTGAGTCCAGAACTATATCACCATCTCAGCAATATATTTTCATGACAGTCTGGTCTGGTTCAGCTTGAAATGACTTAAGGCCTGCAAGAGGTTATCGTAATGATATGAGCCCTCTTAAGATATTCTACAAATGGGTAGACTAAACCAGAGTGTGCTAAACAAGTATCTGCTCTATTTGCTACCTCCATTTATTTATTTATTGCATTTCTATACCATCCGATCGCCCACAGGGCTGTCAGGGCAATGTGTAATTTAAAACATATACATAACAATAAAAAGCCAGCAATAAAACAAAACAACAACAAAAAATACTAGGAACACTAAAAACACAACAAGAAATAGCTGCAATAGTCTATAAATTTATAGCAGCAATGATAAAACAAGTCTAAAATTGTTTATAATAGAAATATTAAGAGGTCTAGTTTTTTAAATGTCTGTTGGGAAAAATGATTTCAACCATGCACCTAAAAGAAAACAGAGAAGGCTCCAAGCATACCTTTCCAGGGAATATATTCCATAGATGGAGTGCAACCACCGAGAAGGCCCCGATCCTATTTGCCACCCCCCCCTTACTTCCTTAGGGAGTGGCTCTCTCAGAAGCACCTCTTCAGCAGATCTTAGTGTTCAGTGGGAAAATATGGGAGAAGGCATTCCTTCAGCTGTCCTGGCCTCAAGCTATTTAGGGCTTTATATGGCAAAACAAAGACTTCGAATCGGGCATGGATCTCAACTGGTAGCCAGTGCAAGTGATAAAAGATATTGTGGGTATGTGGACCAGTCCTTAAGGACATTTTCTTATTTGTCTTCCTCAATTCATGGTGGGCGACTGTTTGAAAATGTGACCCCTGAAGAGGGATGGACTCCATGAGATTAAGAACATTGATTTCCCAAGCCCTCTATGAAATTAAAAACGATGGTTTACATATGGAAACCTTCAATGCATACAGGGCACTCAACCCTTCAGAAAATCATTCTCTGCAAATAGATGGTGATGAAGGTGGGCCTAGCTCACACATTTAGCTCTAATTGTGGAATACCTGAATGGGGCTGTACTTGTTTTTCAAATCTGGGAATCCAGACTGCTCCATGATCATTGGGATGAAAGAATGGAACTGTTGCTCAGGATTATTTTAGTATCAAAACTCCCTGTTTTCCATCCTAATTTTTTCCTTGCATAATCAAGTTGCCCAGGCATTTATTAATTTGCCACATAGTATAATGCAATAACTAGGATAATGCATGACACTAGATCAGAGAAACAAAAATAATCAAAATCAAAATGGAATTGATCCAGTTTCCAGCACTGTAAACCTACTTCAGAGAAAACATGGAAACAGAATTATAGAAAGCTAACATAAACTTTCTCAATTTCCTATTATTTTTTAATGCAAAGGGGCAAACAAAACAGATTTAAACCCAGGTATGACCTATTTGTTCAACCATCCTTTCTTTGGTGTGATGGTGATACAGATCATTTTCTCATAGTTCTCTCACATGCTATAATGTTCCATGTACTTCCATGTAGTGAGCAACCTCTAACCATTGCATCATAGACTATAGATTATGTTAACTTTATTTTTTGCTATTACATTTTAATCCTTTTCAACAGCTGGTTCCATTCAGAAAATTTTGGACCAAAATATGTATATTTTATTTTTGAATATTTAATTCACTATAATTTATGCAAAATGTTTAAAATCAGCAGAAATAATCTCATGTTTGCTCACATGTGTCCCTAAACATACAAGACCTTTGCTGTGGTGTGCAGTAGCAGCCGCAAGGGCCAGCCAAAACTATTTTTCCGCAATCAATATCTATCCACCCACCCACCTACCCAGTCAGCCCAAGAAAAGGTGCATGGTGTTCAGGGAAAGCCAAGTTCATTTTGCATCCCAACAGAAAAACCTACAAGTTCTTACTTGCTTCTTAGACAATAAAAACAGGATGGTTAATTAAAGAACTAATGTTTTTCTCTCTTGTTATGTTACTCCCAATCCGTTGTCCAAACTGGCTGTCTCACTTTGCCTAATAGCAGGACTCAGACTGGCAGCCATGAGTGAGCAAGCCCTAAAGGTATAAGGCTGCCATCCCTGAAGGTAGTTCAGTAAATCTTACAGCACCTGGTGACACTGCTGCTGGGTAT
Organism: Varanus komodoensis; assembly: GCF_004798865.1. NCBI lineage: Eukaryota > Metazoa > Chordata > Lepidosauria > Squamata > Varanidae > Varanus > Varanus komodoensis. The sequence continues at coordinate 33,096,866 of NW_025335568.1, read as the reverse complement.
ACTGAGTATCCTGAAAGCTCCTGATGAGACCCCTGGCCCTTCTGTTTGACATCTCTGTTTAGTTAATCTGTAATTCCAGCCAAATTGTTACGTATTCGTTCCAGCATTTTAATGTGCTGGTTATTTGCATCAGTGACATTTCCAATGGGTAACAACAGATGTCACCTGAAAAAATTAGTTTCCCACGGGTCCTTTTAAAAATGTCATGTGTGTGCCGATGCCGTTCAGTTATCATTCAAACCAATCTAGCATTTCCTCCTGAATCAAACTGAAGTGTTTGATGTGTCCTGGAGTTTTCTCTTAGCTACAGTCTTGGATTGCTGCATAATATACAATATTTGTGTAGAGACTCTCCATAGCAACTAATGAGCTCCTGAGGGTAAAAAATGCAATGAAGCTCAGCTTTGATTTACAAAGAAGAATAAGTCATTTTCTCTCCTTGGTGATGGGTGTGCTGTGATTCAGGATAGTTGTCATTTGTTTGTTTTAAAATCACCTGGAAATTTTAACTTAACTTTCAAGAAAAACAACACAGCACACCAAGAGAAATATTTCTCCATCCTTCATATATATCATGGCATGTGTGCTTTCTGATCACAATGTTAGTACACCGATCAGGTTTTACAATCAATACACATCAACTGAACTGTATTATTGGGTGGGAGGGAGCAATCAATCACATTAATACCATCATTCATCATTTTTAAAAGCCAATAGTTCATTTTGATCTTTGTTAGAGCTTTCCCCTGCATCCTCTCTCTCTCTCTTCTTTGTCTTTCATCTGAAATGTAAAGGTAACCAAAACAAAACCGATGCAGGTGGGCATGCAGGAAGGTTTGTTAAGCTTGTTGTAAGAATAACCTTCCTGATAATTAGTGAAACAGACACTGCAGGCACTTTCTGTTCATTTGCTTTTTATTCTGGCCTATGGAAACAAAGGCTTTAGCATGATTGGCAAAGCACAGAAGCAATTAAGAAGCATTCCTATCATTGGAAAATAAAATGGCAGGCACCAAATGTTCTATTTCTCCGTCCTTATCAAATGTAACAGTGAAGTATAGAACATCCCGTGATCATGTTCTTTCTACTTTCTTGTGCATATAGCTTTTATATTTCACTCACCTTCACCTTCCATTTTAAAACATTGCCATTAAATGGGATGGTGACTTGAAGGCTTTGGTTGAAATCCATCAAATATTATCCCATTTGTTCGTTCATGTAGAACAGGGCTTCCTGGCCTGGGGTGCCTGCACCCCCAGGGGGTGCAAGATTGCATTTCAACAATCAAGGCATACAGCAAAGGGGAAGGCCACTTCACAATTTGCCAAGATTGACAAATTGCAACATTTTTCACCAAAAATTATCCCAGTAATAAATTTGGTTTGCATTTGGATTCAGTTCTCAAGACAAAATCTAGGAATTGCCTGAATTCACAGTGAGGTTTGTGGATCACAATCAGTGAAAAAGTTCCATGTTTTGACAAAATCATGAATGAGAAGCAGGAGCAAAGAAGTAATTGAATTTTATGGTCACCATTGATATTGATTTTACTATGTTTTTAATTGCTCAATTTATATTTGAATTTTATGCATTGAGTTAAAGCTTATTTTTTTAGTTCACTGTATTCACCGGCAGTACTATGTGTGCTTCAATTCGTCATTCAAAAATTTGAAATGTGACTTCTTCACTTTCAAATGTGATATTACTTATGTAGGGGGTGCAAACACAAATCAAACATTTTCTAGGGGTGTGGGCATAGAAGGGTTAGGGACCACTGATGTAGAATATTATTTAATGAAAAGTCAGGCACATTTTGCATTCTCTGTAGAGGTAGAGATGGATGTTCAAGTGCTTCTTAGCCTGAGTACATGCAAAACTTTGTCCCTGCAGTTGTCTGAACTGTGCTTGTTGCTCTGAAAGTCCGTACAGAGTTTCCCACTACAACGAAAGTATGAAAACAGGCATTTCTCTCAGTCTCATCATGAATATGCAATGTCTCCAACTCATTTCTAAATTAGAACAGGGTTTCGGCCTCCTAGTTCTCACCACTTAGTTGTGTGTACACCTCCGACACCTGCTAGACATGTTTCTCAGTAGTAAATCCGTGTCATGAGTATGGGTTTGTTTTGTATGATGTAATTTGTATGGCATCACATGGCATGTGTTAGGCAATGTAGCCAAGATAATAGGAATAAAAATGCTAAACATCTGGAGAACTGGTACCTATGGGAGGGTACCTATGGGACCTATGGGAAAGAGAGGGTGGACTAGTCAAAGTATCTTATGCTATCAAAAAGGAAAGCAAAGGTTAAGATAGATGGTCTAATCACCTGGCTAGTAATAGAGGTAAGACACCTGTGCAGATTGTACAAATGAGATATGCTCCTTTAGCATATCCAGTCCACATAGTTATAATTATCATGTTAGAAGTTGTGGTGAGTGATTTGATTTTTGTCCCTTCAGCTCTCCTAAAGAGGACACACACTTAGATTTATATTATGTTGTAAGTATGGTATGAGCATTCATGTTTTTACCACATGAATGGCTTTGAAAAGATCATGTACTGTGAGCTTATATTATCATTTATCTCAGAGCTGACTCAAATGTTAAGCAGAGCATTCATCCAAATCTGTACTATCTCAGATATACAGTGAATGCTCCTATATCAAATTATTTCTGTACGTGCAAAGTGGAAAGTCAAAGACAGAAGGAATAGGAAATTTCTTCTTATGGACTAACTTTGTATGTTCAAGGAACCTTTCATACGGAGGCCCATATTTAAATACTCACCAGACCCCCATGTGCTATTTAGAGATGACATCTTACCTTATAGATGACAGTGTGTGAGCCACATCCAACTTCAGGGTTGTGTCTAGTGTGAAGGGATTAACACTGGTGCTTACATGAATGCAATTTCTCAGTTTCTGGCATATGTTTGGCAATGGAAGGTGGGTCTCATGTATATCAATTAGTTAAGGAACTGCAACATATTACTGATTAATTTATTCATTCTGTAAATTACACCCTCCATATATCAGGTTATGTTAAATGAAAATACAATTAAGACTTCCACTATAACCAAGGAAAAGAGAAGCAAACAAAACAAAAGACAATCCAGACAATAAATCTGAGAATGAGATTAAAAATTATGTTGAATAACAGCAAATCTCATGAAGTACCAGTTCCCATTTACTCAGCATGGCTTAGGCCTCCTCTGAAATACTGTGTCAAGTTCTGGGCACTACAGTTAAAGAAAAATGAAGACAAACTGGAAAGCGTTCAGAGAAGGGCAAGAAGGATGATCCAGAGACTGGAAACCAAGCCCTGTGAGGAAAGATTGAAAAAACTGGGCATGTTTATCCTTCAGAAAAGAAGACTGGGGGAAGGTATGACACTTGAAATACAAGTACAAGTACTTGAAACAAGTACTTGAAAGGTTTTCACACGAAGGAAGGCCAGGGTTTCTTCTTGAACATCCTAGACTGCAGGATATGAAATACGAAGTTCAAGTTACATGAAGCCAGATTGCAACTAAACATCAGGAAAAACTTCCTGGTTATTAGAACAACATGCCTATGGAACCAATTACCTAGGAGATCATAGGCTCTCCTACGCTAGAGGCATTCAAGTTGGAGCTGGACGGCTATCTGTTGGGGATGCTTTAACCTGGAGTCTTACTTTGACCTGGTTGGACCTGGTGGCCTCATGGACCCCTTGCAATTCTACTGCCCTTTGTTTCTACAGATTCAAAAGCCTTAGCAGTAGAAGAGACCTTAAATTAATGAAGGATCCCATGTCACATTTCTTAGGAGGGAATCGCACTATTAGGGTACTGCTACCTGAAAAGGCCCGGTCTCAAGTAGCTAGCAATATGCCCTCTTCAATTAGTGGGACAAACAGTGTGGCCTGAAAGGATGATGATAAAGCTGGTGTTGGACAAGACTCTCTGGCAGCAGTCTCTGATTTCTCCAAGACAGCATGAAAGACAACCAAAATTCAGGTGAATTTCTGAAATCAAAATATGTCATTCCGAGGGTGCCAGGAATACTGATAATGGGAACATAATAATGGAATGGCTTTTGCTTCTCTTGCTTCATGAAATATCTTTCCATCTTTTTGTTGTAACATTCTGATTTTCACAAGAAACCTATTACTACCTTGTTGCTGCAAAATGCCACTACTTTTTGGCACAGCTGTGCATCAGTCCTCTCTCTCTCTCTCTCTCTCTCCTTTTTGAAAAATACAGGTGCATAAACAGAATTCTGCTTTCTCCCCTCTTTCTTCTTCATCCTTGCCTTGCCAAAAGCCATGGGAGAAAATGTCAGAGATTTTTCATCTCTGGGATCTGATGAGATTATATGCAGTTTCTTTCCTTTGAAGAACTTGAGAGATGAAAAGGAGAGATAGTGGGAAAGTGTTTACTGTCTCAGATCTTTAGGAAAGGACTTCCCTTTGAGTCAGTTTACTTTGTCAATTATAATTAGTGATTAAAGCCTCTCACATTTGAAATGCTTTGCCACTGTTTTCTCATCAGTATTTCTGGAAGTACACTTGTATGGTGTGTTTATGCATGTTGCATTTCTGTATGTGGTTTGTTTATTTATTTATATTATTGATCTCGGTCATCATAGAGTCATGTTTCATTATAGGGTAAATTTTGATCTCAGCATTCAGATCAGACCATTCACTCCACTAAAGATGCACACTAGAAAAGAGGAAGGTCAATAAGATGGGAAAGCGAAGATCAAGTGAGTCCCATTGTCCTGGACTGAGATGCCTCAGTGGTTAAACATGTGTTTACATATCCTGCTTTGTCATCACAAGATGACTTGGCTCTTGCTTTACTTGCACAGTTATGCGAACTGAGCAGCTCCACTGAAAGCAGCCTTTCAGGTGGATTCAAGGCAACGTCAGTGGGCATTTGATATGAGATGAGATGGCACTTGATGTGTGCAAGTCACATGCTGCAGTCATTCGGTGATAAACATGCAGCCATTCATTTGGTATTGCTCTTTTTTCCCTTTGTGGCAATCTCCAGAACTGCTCCATGGGACCTGGTCTTCATTACTGCTTAGCAGCTCTGATTCAAACTTTATTTCTTTACAGATTATGTAGTGAGTTCATACTCAATCAAGTAGAATTGCTTTAGCTCAGGTGTTCTGCTGAAGGAAAGGCAGGTTAGATGTCAGCTCCATCCTATTCTATAAAACAAATTATTATTCAACAGAAAGAATCAGTCAGAAAAGAATGTAGTATAGGTTTTGCCAGCTATATGCACTACACACAGAGAGATAATCCATCAACTCAGTGTTGTTTATACTGATTTAGCAGCAGCTCTTCAGGGTTCTGGACAGGAGCTTTCCCAGCTTCACATAGTCAGCTGGGGATTAAAACAGGGATGCATTGCATGGAAACATGGGTTATATCACTTAGTAAAAGCATGTCTGCATAGATAAATATTTACTCCTAATATCGACTGACCTTCCTATCACCCAATTAATGCATAGAATTGCACCCTAAGTTGATAAATTACCAAGTTTTAGTTAGCCAACCGGCAAATCAGTACAAGAAATATACATAGATTTGCATATGAATAAAGACAAAAACTTCACTACCCTTGTCTGCAGATAATTTGAAAAGCAGCCATCATTCTAGAAGAGATGTGTGAAAGAGAAAGGTGAATACCTTTTTGAAGACACTGCCTTCCCTTTAAAGTTTTTGAAGGCTCTTATGCTAAAAATAACTATTGATTTTGAGGGTGGTGGGAGGGAGAAATTGCTGACAGATGAAGGCCCTTTTTGTAGTCAATAGGTTATTAATGTTGTCTGGTAGCGAATGGATTGTTGCCAGTGGATTATTCCAATCCACAGGTAGGAAATTTGAAGTGGACATTTTATCCCCTCCCTCCCATGGGCTGTACTTTCTGGGATACTGTTGCGCACCTGCAACAGCAAAAATGGTTTCAAAAAATTAAGCCATTGTTGCTACGGACGACTAAAATGTTCAAATGCATTCAGAAAAAGCTAAATTTGATCCATCTAGCTATGATTCATGACATAATATATAAGCCTGAATGAAGAGTCTTAAAAATCCTTTCTCCCCTCAAAGCAAGAAACACATTTACCAAAGCTGAAGCCGATTCTTGTAAAGGTTTTATGGAACACGGTGGGCAATTCTGGGTTTGGAGAATGCATATCTTGTCTGGACTCACTGCATTATGCAGAAGAGCTGCTTGGAGGTCTGTAAGAAGCTTCCTTCTGCTGGCAAGTAAGGTGAACACTCTCTGTGCACCTTGCTTTCTGGGAGAATCGCAGGAATTGGGGCAGGAGGTGACAGGGACAACAGCCATGGCAAGGCCAGGGTGCGGCACCAAAGAAATGGGACAAGTTGCAGGGGACACGCTGCCCATCCCTGGTACAGAACATCCACTGCATCTAACTGGGCTACAAATAATAAAAAAGACACAGATTTCATTTTTTAAAAACTTTGCCCATGCTTTTATCAGATGCTGTGGATAATTCCCCACCTTTGAATACCATGTGAAATTAAAGGGTTTGCTGCGCATGCTAGTAAAATGCAAGTTTCCGAGGAGGCAACCCAGTGCCTGTTGCCAGCAGAAATAGAAACAGTGACAGTTTTGCCTTTTATCGCAACACTTCTCTGTCATGTTTTTATAATCAGTGTTTGGTTTAAAGAAAAAAAAGCCTTCTCATCCTCCTACACACCATAGCACAGGGAGCAGTGCTGTTATTAGATTCTGCCTTACTCTTTCTACTCAAACATGCAGCTTTCCAAAACCAGGCAGCCAAAAGTTCACAGAGAGAAAGAAAAAATTAACAGCTTATTTCTCATTATTCTTCTTTGGGCAGTTTGAAATAAACCAGTGTAAAGGCCTGGATCCATTATTCTCAAAATAGTTGACAAAGACCGGAGGAATATGTTCACCACACATATTGGCAAAGCATTGTTTGTAGATGCATAAAGGTGAGATATTCTCTGCATAAAGAAGCATAGCATTTCCCTTTTTATCACAATTCTATTGTATTCTCAATTAGCAGTCTTGTTTATTTGTTACCCAGATAATAAATAAATAAAACTTGCAAGTTTCACCTTAGTAGTGATACATAAGATGCCAAAGTCTGCATACAGAATAATGCATGATTACAGTGTCGCTTTATCTTATGTGCATATGAATAATTTCCTAACAGCATACCTGAAATCTAAAGGGTACATCAATAAATGTTGGTGTATTTGGAAGTAGAGACCCTGGATTTACCTTATTCAACGTATGTTAAAGACATGCAGCTTTTTAAATTTGTGGACAGTATCCAAATTTATTCATCTCTGGAACAGGCATTGATATCAGTGAAAATTTAGTTTCTCAGGACGAATGTAACTTCAACTGAATTTGATGGAACTGCTCAAAGTATGATCCAATTCTTGGACCCATCGCACCTGATGACACCCATTCACATTATGGACTAGAGTATCCAATAATCAGCCCCAAGAGGAGTTACATGGCAAAGCAGTTTATGTAACAAAGGCAATTTCCAAAAACTGGAAGAAATCACTACAAAGACAAATGAATCACATGAGAAGTATTAAAGGACTTTGCGATCAATGCCAACTGATAAGCTGCTTCCCCTCCCAAGTTAATACCGACTCCACAAATCAAAGGCGCGTAGCACAAAATGCTTCAGCAAATTGTTTACATTCCAGACATATGTGGCTTAAGTTGTCAAAAGCTCATTAGTGCTAGAAGAAGGTAAATGTGGGAATGTGCACCGCTCAAAAGGTTTAGAGTTTGGATTTTGTTCAGATAAACTCCTCATAGTGCAGAAGATTATATAAAGCTTATCAAGAAACCCTTGATTCTGCAAATTTAGCTGAAAATCTCAGAGGAGCAGGTTTTTCTCATGGTATTTACAGCCAAATGTTACAGAGCTGCTTTTGGGTAAGATCATACGGGCCTATGAGCACTAATCCAAATTGAACCAACCGTTTCTAACCTTTTGAGGATTTCTCATCACTGGTTAACATTTCCAAGCAGCAAATTAAAAAGGAAAACAAGAGTGGAAGAGCCAGGCTACCAAGGAAGAAAGGGAAAAGAAGACATGTAGTGCATATGGAAGTACTACATGGAGTGAAAACAGGAGTAAGGATTTACTAGGTCTGCAAATACTGGTGGTGAGAAATAATGTCAAGAAACAGAAAACTTGTTTGGAGACTGAAAGCTAGAAATTGGTGGTGGGTGAGATAGTATGTCAATCATAACAGCAAAATAAATAAATAAATAAATAAATAAATAAATAAATAAATAAATAAATAAAAGTATCCTCATGTAATTGTAACTTTTTAGGCTGCCAAGATATACAGTTTATTGTGAGTCAGCTCCATTTGGGCATACTTCTGAATAAATACATATAGAATTCTGTCCTTCTTCTTTTAACAAATTAGCTGAGCATAAGGAAGCCGGAAGGCATTTTGGACTAAACAGCTTAGCAACAGAGTTTTCTCAAGGAATTTTCCATGTCTGCTTTTTATAATCACCTTCTCATGTTTGCAAGATGTTCTTATTAAAAGAGGGAGCGAGAGGGAAGTTTTTCCTAGTCTTTTTTTTTCTAATGAGCCTGCTTTCATCACTGTCCTGTCATTGTTGGTTAAGGATGCAACAATCTGGCTGGATTCCAGTGCCCTTGTGCTTCCTGAAGTTCTTTCCCATGCTCAGCCTTGGAAGTGAACTGATCTGGGATTAAGTCTCCGAATGCTTGGGAGCACTGGTGGACTCTTTCTTTGCACAAAGTCTGCAAGTCACGTGTGTGGAAGTAGAATTCCATTTGCACAGTGGACATGCAAACAACATGCGCATATCCAGAAGCAGAGCCCTGAGGTCTCACATAGATTGACTTTGCTGGTCACTCCTGCAAATGCTTAGCATAAGATGGACTTAGGGCAGAGAGAAAGCAGGTGGGAGTCCAGGGAGTCAAGCCAAGGAGATCCACTTAGCTTTCCAACCCCAACTGGATTTCTTACATATTGCTAGGTGGGATTTTCGAATAAACCGTGGAGAGAACAATCCACATATACTTCATACATGTTATTTGCTATAGCTATTCAATTGCTCCAGTATAATGGCAACCCCTGGCGAGGGACAACTGTTTGGCCTCAGTATCTGGCATTCAGGATAGCGTGTCTCTCTCTTCTGCTATTTTTCTAGGCTTCTTCCAGTGATACAGAATGACAAGGCATCAGACAGCAACAACAGTTCATCCTAAGCTAGTGGCTCTGGTTGGTTCTAAACCCTTATGAGTAAACCATTTTTAAATGTTAGATGTTTAGTGTTCCTCCTGCACAACAGATAGACGGAACCAATTTCCTCCATCACTGAGCACTGTTGCAGACAATGCGTCTGCTTGTACAATGGAGGCCTTGCATTGTTATAATCAACTGATAGAATTTTGCTTTCCTTGAATGGTCCAAAGTTTATTCTCATAAACTGGTGAATATAGGCTATAGGAATATATGACTGCAGTAGGAACTATCTCTTAATAAAATAAGTGGATTTTTCTTTTATAGTCAAGGCTCATATTAAAACTGATCTGTTTCACAATTTCATAAATATCTTCATTTTTATTACAACTCCATCCATAGCTATTACAAAAAGTTGAATATAAGGTTTCTGCAATAGAGAAGCTAGCTCTTGCAGGACTAAAGTTGAATTTATTTTGTTGGATAACGTTTTTTGGGATAGTTGGATCTTCCAAGAGGAATAAACTTGCAAGGTTTCAGAAAAACATTTTAAGAGGTATTACAAGACATGTTCTGTTTTGAGAAGATCTGCTTTTCGTCTTGTGCTCTTTTAGACCATTTTATGAAAATGACAGACAGCATAAAGATAGCAGATGGGTAAGGAAAAATGTGGCATTTTAGATTGAAGGGTTCAGCTATTTATTTTTAGGGGAATCATCAGATTTGAATGGGATAAGCAATTCACTTTCTCTCCCCCATGGTTTTCAGGTTACTTGAATGAAAATAGTGCAAATCATAGAGTGCTTGTACTCATGAGGCCAGCAAAGTTTCAGGAGAAGAATGAGTGAAAACCAGATTAAGGCTTTTTTATGCTGAAGCTGGGTTACAATGAAAGAATCCCTTTCATGGCCCCATCTTTGCCATCTTCCAAAGCACAGTGATTGGTGCCCCCTGATAACTCATGCCTTAAGATTTGAAGGTGAGCCTGACAGTCTCTCAGCCCCACCGCTGTCCTCCTCTTCTCCATCAGCTCGTAGAGAAAGAAAGCAAAGGACACTCTTGAGATGCACAGTCTCCCTTTCCAAAGCTGGCTAGTGATGGAACTTGACACAGGAGACAGCTGTAGTTCTGGTCGCCTCAAAGAGAAACCCAATTTGCCTCAGGAGCACCAGAAATGATCCGATGGGGGACAATTCAGCTCAGGCTTTAGTCTTTCATCATACTGAACATTTGATCTGTTAGTGGGTCAAACTAACGGTGATACAAACCACCCAGCAATAATACCTCCATCTTGTCTGAGTTTCATTTTAGTCTGTCAGTCTTGCCCCAGAGCTTCACTTGACCTTGCTGAAAAGGAGAAACAGAATGAGATGTCAACAGTACACTGATGGTGTCTGACACCAATTTCCCAGATGTTCTCAAATGGTAATTAGCACAGAGGGACAAAATGCAGCCATGGAAGCTACCATATCATAAATACTATGGGCCAAGACAATACATTCTCAGCACCATCTTCTTAAACTGGCCTTCTCAGCGGCTTGAACTTCCTACTTATACGTATATTGGCCAGAGAGCCCAATGGGCTACAGAGTGGCATAAAAGGATGATGATGATGATGATCATCATCATCATGGGCATCATCATCATCACCACCACCACCACCGGAATACTTTATCTTCAATCCCCGTTTCAGATAGAATGGTAATAAAGGCGTGGAGAAGGCCATAAGAATGAACAGTATTGTTATTAGCCTGTCCTTCTAGGGTCCATCAAGGCTACTAAAGCAGTTTCTATGCCAAATCTTGCTCTGGATCCAGAATCTCTCACCTTGCTCTTTCTAAGGCAGACAACAGTTTCCTAGGAAGTTCTCTTACATATATCCCTTTGCTATAATGAGAACTGTTCATAAGCATTGCAGCAATCTTGCGCTTGTTTCCACTCCATTCAAGAAACCCCATGCAAGAGAATTTTCCAGCAGATGGAAAGCACACGTTCCAGTGATAGCTTTCTGTCATCTTATTCCAATAATAAGAGCAAAAATGTTTTTATTCTTCTTTTTATAGTGAAGGCAGAAATAAGGATTCACTGATTTGCTTCACAATTTAATGAATGTTTTCATTTTGTTACAAATACATACTGAGTCAGAGAAGGGTCTAAAGCATCAGATTCTCACAGCATATACCTTTTCATAATTTATAACCATCTGGCTGAATTTGCCCATCTTGAAGATGTAATTTGCTATTTTTTCCTTCAGCCCTTTGCTTTGATGTGTTAGTACTGAGAACAATTTTGTGATAGTACTAAGAACAGTAGTCTGTTGCTAGCACCAGGTGAATTATACCATGTTTAAGGAAAACTTTCCAAAAAGCTGTCCTCATCTTAGTTTTTGGTCTCCTGGGCCAGGGAACAAACAGCACTTACAGATCCTGACAGAGTGAAAAAGAATGCAGCATGTCTCTGGAATTGACAGGAAAGTTGGAAGGGTCCCAGAAGGAAGCTGGTTTAAGAGGAACAGTATGTTCAGAAGTGTCTCCCCTGTGCTCCCACAAGTCATCGGCACCCTTGCAGTACACCACAGGCAGTTGCCACAGAAATTGTGGGGATAAATCGCTGGAAAGAAGGAAATGGGAAACAAAGAGAATGTTTGAAGTAGAAGGACTTGGAACACTTTCTCCATACAGATACAACTCATTTAGTATAATTTTTACAATTGGGAATGTGTGTGGAGATACAGGGCTGGTGTTTTCTTGCTGATCCCTATATGCCCACATTTATCTTTTCTTTTGTTTAAAATGTTTATATTCATCCCCCCTCCCTTCTCCTCCTCTTCCCACTAAGGCATCTGTCAGTGAGTCAAAATGAATCTATAATAGCATGGAATAAGGCTCTTGAAAAGGCAGTGGTGACCAGGGTTAGAGGATTTGGTGGTGGGGATGATGGAAAATTTCCATTCCCCAGCAAGTAGCTGTTGCTACTGGTGCAGTGTTGCTGTTTCATCTATTACATTTTGGAGATGTCATGAAGAATGTAAGGGAACATAACTCCGCCCCCAGATGTGTTGCCTAGCAAGCAGGGTCAGTTGGCAACTGCCGTTTTTGCTTCCCGAAGAGAGTGTCTGCTGGATGCCTGGTAACTTCTAGTCCTTCCTAGAGGTAGGGCGGTGCATCTGGCAAATGCTCTGGGACATGATGACAGAAAATTGCCATCCAGAGTAAAGTCTTTTCTTAGGATGCTTTCAAATCAAGCTTCAGTCACATCCTTGCTTTGCCCCTCATTGCTTTCCATTCATAGCCTTCCCATGTTTTTACACCACTTTTTCCATGCTTTCTCTTACTGTGGAGAATCTATTCAGAAAGAAAAGGTGGAAAGGTGGCACAATGCCTCCCACTGAAAGGGGTCCGATTTTATGCACACAGGTAAGTCTGGGATGAAGGACAGGTCCAATGACTGATGCTGTTGGTGTGCGTAAGCCCAAAATACACAACAGGGGAAGATTTTCTTTTAAAGGATTAATTGTTGAGAATAACTGGCTGGGCTGGGCTGGTGTGAATTGCCCTTTGTGTGAGCTGCTATTATCTGTCAAGGGCCAACTAGCTTTCTCCGGACTGGTCAGAGCCAGCTACATTTCAAGGATGCACACATGCTGATTTCTAGAAAAGAGGGTTTTTCTCAGGCCTGGTTATGATTGCATGATTTAACCAATGAAATTTATACCTATTGATTTGTGCAACACTGTCATGAAAGGCATTGATGGCTCCATCAAAAAGGAGAAAGCAGTGCTATTACTCGGTGCAGTTCCCATAAGAAGCAGCATTTCTTGACTCTTCTTACCAGGTGGAAAATGACATGGTTCATGAGCAGTCTTGTCTCTCCTCTTCTCTCCTTCATTGAACCTCACCGCAATATTGTTCCCTCTTGTCCTGCCCCCTGCAAAAAAGGAGGTTATGGGCAAGACTCCTAGAGATGAGTCAATTATTCAAGTTATGAAGAATAGTTTAATGCCCAAGACAAATGCTTGTTACCAGAATGGACATTGTACTAGTTGGTTAAATATATGAATCTGGAATTGTGAAATGTACATGTGGCATGTGTATAAAGCCATGGATTAAGCAGTGCCTCTATTTTGCAAGTATACTGTGCAAAATCCAAAATAGTTTTCACCAAGCTCCCCTCCATTCGTAGTCTCTTTCAACTTCTGTCCGTTTGCTCTTCACAAAGCAAAAGCAAACTCTCTTCAACATCACAGGAGGCTCCCAATAGTTTGTAAAAGAACACGACGTAACAGGAAGTGATTTTGATAAACCCCAATTCGCTCTACACAATATATGTTCTTTCCAGGTATGTCCTTTCAGCCAGCTTCTTTTTCCATTCCGCATCCTCCTTCACTCACCAGCCTCTCTCTCTTTTTCTCTCGTCCTGGTGAAGGATAGTGTGGGCAGAAAGAACCAGTACAAATGAAATGGGCTGAAGAGTTAAGAGTAAAGGGAGAAAAAGGTAGAAGAATGTGATGCATTTCAGTTCAGTTAAGCACCAAAAGACATCTTCCGAAGGAGTGCCAATTAATCATAGGCATACATGATTGGCTTTATTCGTGTTGTAGCCCTAATTACAGTTCTCCATCCAGTTCAACGATCCTTTAATGCACAGGGATGAACAAATCAGTCAAATTCCTGTCTGTGTGAGTCTCATACGTGGTGAATCATAAGGCTGTTCCATCCCTTTCCTGCACCAATCTACGATTTTGTTTTTTAAAAGTGTGAACATGTACCTTTATGTGCCTCTAAAATATTCTGTATGCAATTTCCATTTGCATTAATATGCAATTTCCTATAAAATATGCACTTGTATATGTAATTTTCCCTAAAATACGTATTTTATATGCAGTTGCCACTAATATATGCATGTTGTTTGCATATCTTGAGCTGAAAAATCACAAAATTCAGGGAAGGGGTCAGAAAAGGAGAACTGCATACTTGTCCAGAATGCGGTACTTGGATTGGTTCGCATAAAAATACAGATGGAACTAAATTGTTCCCCATCTTTACAGATAAGAAAGCCAGCGGGGCACAGTGGACTAGGATGTAGGAGATCTGGGTTCTAGTCCTCACTGAGCCATGAAGTCTATTGGATGAATTTGGGCTGGTTACTGCCTCTCAGGCTAACTTACCTCACAGGGTTGTTGTGTGAAGGATAAAATAAAGAGAATGTCTTGTAAGCTTACCTTATAAATGCAATGGAATGTGCATCTAGAACTTCCCAGTCCACATGGTTTTAAGAAAAGGAATTTTCATTCATACAAAACATACGCAGAACAGTGCAACTTGTTTGCTGTTCCAACATCTCATATAGTGTAACTAAAGAACTGGGATTATGCTAGAGAGTCTTGCCCAAGCTCAATTATTTAAGCCCTTGTAAAGATTTAATCTTGAAACTCCTAATTCCAGGTACATAAAGATGGTGTCTGAGTTAAATCTGTATGTAGCCAAAACAGCACCATTCACAAACAGGATGGATATTTGTCGGTGTGGAGAAATTCCAAGGTTTGAAGATGTTTTTAAAAATGCTTAGAGAGAACACGTGCTAAAAAAGTCAGAGGAGGGAAGAGGTAAAGCAGCCCAGTGCTAGGTTGCAGCCTTTAGATCAGTATAAAAACAAATCTGAGGATTTTTTGAGATCTGGCATAGCATAATGATTAGATTGGACCAATCAGCTCCTTACCCCTTTCATCCATGAAGCTCACTGGCTGTCTTTGGACCAGTCACTGGCCCTCAGCCTACCCTACCTCATGGGGTTGTTGTGAGGACAAGATGGAAAGGATTGTGTAAGCTGCCTTGGCTTATTTGCAGGTGGGATATAAATGGCATGATAAAATTAAAATGTATGCCCAATTTAGCAAGTAGCAGAGAGGAAACGTTTCTACCATTTAGAATGCTTCCCTTGGTGGTGCTGTGGATATGGGATGCAATCCTGCATATGACTTTCCAGAACGCAATCCAGTTGAGTTGCATAGGACACCAGGGTAAATAACCTGCAGCCTCCGCACCTGAATGGAAACGAGTGAAGCAGCAAATGCACACCCTCGTCTTGACTCACCTCTGATGGGTGACGCCAGTGCTTTTGGGGGAACTGCCAATTTGCCATGGAATCGGGTTCAGAGCACGGGAGCCCCCGAGAGATTGTCAGGGCATTGCAGGACATGCATTTCCGCACCTGTGTTTATTGCACCGATCCTCAGATAATTTTACGATCCTCACATCGTGACCTGCTCTATTTAACCTCATGATGCAGGTTCTGAAATCTTTTCAGAACCATCAGTGAAATTCCTCCCAGTATCAGGACTTTCCCCTTTTGCAACCTTTTGTAGGATCTGTGGGACTTAACATTTTTCCATGACTTCTAGAGGTTCAATGTACTTTGGAGGCTGATATTTTGGCGAATCCTCATAGAATTGGTCATGACTGTGTTTCTATGGTTTGCAATTCTTGTATAGTTGTAAGTTTCATTGGGTCCAGTGATATGCATTTCAGAGTATAAATGTATATGATTGTGCTATAAATATAATGCATTTCACAAGTAGTCTTTCTTTGAATTCACTTGCCTTCGCTTATGGCCAAGTACATACATATTTTTATTGCAAGCTTAATTTGAAATCATAGATCAGTGATAAGGAAATCTTGTCTTGGACCATGAACATAGCACAAGGGAAGAGGAATCATTTCCAACTACCGTTTCACATGACTGTATGAAAGCCTGCAAGCCACAATTTTTCCTTTTGCTCCTGGAATGCAGATATGACTATATTTTCACCTCCTATTTCCACAGCTCCAGCCACAGATTTGTGTTGATTGTTACAGTGTGAATTTGCATTATTAAACAGCCAAGCTGGTTCAGATGGAAGAGTGATTACAGGACTGTAATTTCAACCATTTAATTGGATTCTTCTTTTTTTGTATTCTTCTAGAAACATGTCACTGTTGAATAAAACCCATTTTAAATGGAAACTTGGATATAATTGTTCCACAAAACAGTGATAAGGTTCTGAGGCTTAATGTTGGCAGCCATAGAAAAATATACTAAAGGTACAATGCAATGCATGTTTAGAAAGAGTCAAATCATACAACTCTGAGCATTCTCCAGGCAGCATGCTGGGAACTGTAGGTCTTTCCCCCTATCTAAACATGTAGGCATGCGTCTAAGGCTGCAATCCTGCACAAACATACCTGGGGATAAATTCCGTTAGACCTGATGCTTAGCATCCTACTATTGGACTGCCTCCCCATATACTTCATCATTTTTGAAGTCTGGAGCCACTTCTGCAGTTCAAGCATATAATACAAACAAACAATAATGCAAAGACAACTCCATAATGCTACAATGTTAGGAAACTTGGTGTGTTGTCACTGCATTCTTAATTCACATAACTACACTCAGCTTCCTGTGCTTGGGAAAATGTGTAATGCTGAAATCTTTCGTGATGGAATGGAGGGGTGGGTGGGGGGAAACTGAATCTTATTTACAATGAATAACTTTGTACATAATGAATCCCTTATAAGTTCAAATTTGAGAAACTAAACATGGTAGTATAACACCATGTTATTCGAGTGAAAATGAAGCATTCTGAAGCACTATTAAATCGTAAAGTAGACTGCAACTTATGCAGAATACAGCAGTCAGATTATTAACTGGGAACTGTTGGTCAAAATGCATAAGACCAGTTCTAGCCCAGCTGTATTGGCTGCCTGTATGCTTCTGGGTGCAATTCCAGGTTCAAGTTCTGACCTACAAAGTCTTACATGGCTCCCGGCCAGAGCACCTCTCCCAGCAGCAGTCCACCCAGACACTAACTCAATTTCTGGGGATTTCCTCTGAGAGCCCACTTGGAGGAGGCCCAAAGGGTGGCAGCAAGAGGAGAGCTTTCTCTGTGGTGGTCCCACCTGCGGAACAACCTCCCCACTGCAGCCTGCCTGGCAGCATCCTTGTCATCTTTTTGGTGCCAGATTAAGGCAATCCTTTACTAAAGGCTTAACCACTACAGGCTTGAGGGGAAAAACACACAACCAGATGTTTTTTACAGGATCATTCTTTACTGTGTATTTCAGCTCTTTAAAAATTTTAAATGTTTCTTTAATTCCAGTGGTATTTATTTTGTTATCTAATTTTTATGGATTGGTGTAGACTGCCCAAAGAGCTTCAGCTATGGGATGGTATAGAGGAGATGATGATGATGCTGATGCTGATGATGATGCTGATGATGGGCATATTTTAAGGGTGCAACACTTACTAGGTAGTAAGATGAATTGAACAAAGGGACTTACTTCTGAGTAAACATATAAAGGTATTTTCTGCACATCACTCAAACTGAAATCAGTGTACCTAAAGAAGCTGATCTACTCCCACCTGCATGGATTAGCTTTGCCTGCAATGTGCCTTTCATTAGCATTTCTTGAAATTTTGTACTTAGATTTGTCAGTTATATTTTGGGATATCTTCAGGCACAGGGTATAAATTCTCTTTTACATAAATGTCTTCATTCAATACATACACACAGAGAAAGTAGGATTATACCTTCTTGTTCTTCTAAGTTGTTGATGAGTTCAGTGGCTAATGGCCACATGCCCTGGGGGGAGCAGTACAATTGGTGTTGGGTGCAACAAATATGTACAGGAGCCCTACACCCTTACAGCTGGGAGCCCTGGCTAATCAGAGTCCCGTGTCATACAGCAAAGCAGATTAAATGTATATACCACCCAACTCTCAGCTACTTCCCAAACAAAATGAAAACAACAAATATAGAAATCCAAATATTAAAGATCCAGCAGTATAGATAATCAGAGCAACAGATTACAGATTCAGTGCCTACTGGAAAAGGAAGGTCTGGTGTCAAAGCGTATACAGTGAAGATGCCAGTCCGATGTCCCTGGTGAGGTCATTGCACAGCTAGGAGCCACTGTAGAGAAGGCTCTTCACCCGGCAACCACCCACGATTGCTGAAGGTAATCTCAGGAATGGATGGGGGAAAGTGTTTCTTTAGTATGCTGGTCATAAGCCATTCAAGGCGTAAAAGCTCATCACCAGCACTCAGTTGGGTTGATGTAGTGTGCAATAGCACTTTTATTCTAATGCGGAATGTTCAGCTTCTGGGGAATGTAGATAGAAGGTCCATCTGCATAAGGGGGTTGCTAGAATTGATCCCTGAATACCAAGGGAGAGCATAACCATTAGCTTTGCAGCCATTAAGACCATTTCCTCAGCTCACCGTGCAATGAATACTGCTCAGCAATTACTTACTTGATGTCTGAATTTGGCTGACATTCCTAAAAGCAGCATCCTGCCATTGGGATATCACATTGTAGTGAGCCAGGAGCTGCAATACATTGTTGCTGGAAACATGCAAACCCTTCCCAGCTCAACCACCTTGTCATTTGGGTTTCTGTTGAGTGGAATGTAGCTGGACAAGACTCACAGACACAGTCATTTAGGGCTTCTTCCTCCCTAAGCTGTGCTCTGTAGAACGCAGGGGAGTTTTCTCAGAAAATCCTAGAAGGGAAGGACCATAATGCAGAAGCAGAATGCAGGCATTGCATACAGAAGAACAAGGGACCAGCCCCTGACATCCCCTTTGCCATCTGCTTTCAAAGCTGGAATAGTTTCAGCAAAACCATCCACGATGATGCCACCAGGCCAAGAGTCCTGAGCACTATGACGGTAGTCAGCAGTGTGATCTGGAGTCCCAAAGGCTATCCCAAAACCTGGTTCTCTGCAGATTTTTACTTTGCTTGAGGAAGATAAAAATTTCTGGCAGTCGTTATGGAGAGTTACTTGGAGAAAGAGGGAGGAGGGAAAGAAGCAATGTAAAGTAGAGTATAACCACAACAATGACAATGTGACAGCACCAAGAAATGCAGAGAGAAGGAAGGAGACACTCAAGGGCAAGAGAAGGTCCACTGCATGGACAGCAAACAGCCAAGGCAGAAGCTTCCAGCATGGCAACAGAAGGTGGGAGAAAAAGGAGAACTAGTCCTGTGAGCAGGAAAAAGTAGAGAAAAGAGCCATGAATGAGGAGCTCACCAAATCTGGTGAATAATTAGTTTGAGTGGAAGCATAAGAGGGAGAAAGGGGAAAAAAGGAAAACAGATATTGGCAGGGAGCACAGAACAGGCTAAAGAAGAGTCTTCCCTGATCCCACTCTAAATTCATCTGGATCTGGGAGTTATCCTGTAGCTACTCACCTGTATCGCCAAAACAATTCTTCATCTTTCACTCAACAGGACAGAGATGGAGGTTTTGAATTTACCAATAAGATTGGGCATAGCTTTGCAGGAAATCCCAATGGAGAAGAACTGACAGAACCAACTTGTACTTAAGTGCCTAGACCAGTGATGGCGGACCTTTTAGAGACGAGTGCCCAAACTGCAACCCAAAACCCACTTATTTATCGCAAAGTGCCAACATTGCAATAACACCTGAATACTGAGGTTTTAGTTTAGAAAAAACAACTCATAGCCACTCCAAGCAAATATATATATCTCCTTGGCAGCGCTCTGCCAGCCATGCGAATGTTTGGATGAGTCACGGCTAATGTGTCGCGGCTTGTGATGTCATTGCCTGGCACCGCTATTCCTTTCCGAGCATGCGCATGGCCCCCATGTGAGCTGTTACCCAACGTTCGGCTGCCGGGGTGATGCTGGGGCGCCTCGGCTCGCATGCCAATAGAGAGGGCCCTGTGTGTCCACATAGGTTTGCCACCACTGGCCTAGAGAGTCTTCACTAATGGTCTAGACACCAGACAGTCTTAAAGGAGGTCTCTCTGTAAGAATAAAAATGCTGGAGGGAAAGGGTCGTAATGCTGAAATGCCATTAGACTATCAGTATATTGATATGCATGCTGGACTGAGTTTAATCAAATCTGATATATAATCAATTAATAATGATGGATAAGGGAGGATTGGAGGCTCAACTAACCCCTGAAGACATCACACGAAGTTAAAAGTCAGTGATGTGAAGGAGCTACCAATCAGAATAGGCAGTACTGGTATGGGAGGGCATCTAGCCTGACCTGGAATGATGCTGATTCCTACAGTCCATGCTTCTCTGAAAGAAATTGAGTCTCTCTGTTGCAAGTTTTCCTTGCAAAGTAGGATGGTTGAGTCTGCTGTAGCTCCTGCTGCCAACTCAAGTGAAGCAACAACGGAGCTGAACAAGCCGTCAGTCACACAAAGAGTGTGTCTTCCGGAGTAGTCCCCAGGATCTTCCATTAGAGAAATCAATTGACTAAAGGCTCTGGCTGAGGGTGCATAGTGCAAAAACTTTAAGGTGCAATTGCATGCATAGTTGGACAGAAATCCTACAACCCCCAGCAAGGCTGGCTGAGGGTCTTCCAGCTTTTCCTCTCCAAACGGGTTTAGGATTGAGACTTTAAACAATTTTGAATGGCAGTGATGGGCAATAGAATGATCCCCAAGGTCATGCCATAGTGTAAACTTCTTTTCATTTTAATTGTGCAAATTATTCTTTTTTTTTCTTACAAGACTAAGTGGTCTTTTGCTGTACCAAAGAAATGCACTGTTTTTTGAAGGAAGGAATAGTAGTAGACCTGAAGCACAAAGACCAGACTTTCAGAGAAGTATGGAGTAGATAACATTCCTGGGCCCTTGGCACATTTTCCAAATTAAGACACTGCTCCAGGCACCACCACAATGTGGCTGCCATGGAAGGCATGGCTAAAGACAAATAACCTGCTCCAAAGACTGATCATAAGACGTAAGGACTGTCTGAGGCCTAAAACACTAAAGATCTTCTCCAAAACCTGCTTTTAGAACGAGCAGCGGCCCATATCAGAGCAATCCAAGATTCCAGTAAGAAAATGTTTTACCTTTGTTAAGATGGAAGGGTTGGGCATTTGGGTGAGTTGTGGGAAGAGTATCTGGGGACACACTAATTTCCTAATCCTGCCCTACATGTTGGAGGGGCCTGCCTAGATTTGAGGACTCTGGGGTCTTAGTCCAAAGGTAGCCCTTGAAGGGGAAGGAAAGTGCTGTATAAATCCTAAAACACAACTTAAAATATAGGTATATGATTCCTCATTAACTTTCTGGCTCATTCCCATTGACCAACAAGGCAAGCTGGATAAATGTTATTCTGAGCACATTAAACCTTTTTAAACTTGTTTTGACCTCCTGCATCACATGGATCAATAAGGCAAGAAGGTCACTATATTTCAATTTGCTCACCACGAGTGGATAGTAAAGAGCTTCGTCCTTTCATCTTTTCTCTCACACACATGACCTGGTTTCATGCAATGTAGATGAAGACCTCAGAGGATTACAACAGCTTAAAGCTTGATAGAATAGTGTGGAAGGTGGATGAGGGGGAAAAAACAGATCATCTTATTTTGCTCTAATGGCTCCCCATAATCCCCACATTGCACACCAATGACCTTTATGGAGAATTTAGTAATTATCAAAACAGTATTTTGTGCAATTGCCTCTCTTCAAGTTGCATTGTAATTGCCTCATGTGGGTCCTTGCCATTTCCTATTTTCACCTCTCACTAAGCAATAGCTTCCAAAACATGCATTGGAAAATATTTCAGAATGTGCTGTGTTTCGAACTTTCAGGGTTAACTCCAGGTCGGAGCCCTTCTGTGTTGGTGGGGCAACACCAGCAGCGCTCCGAGCTGGTAGCTGGTTCTAGCTGTCATTTTAATTTTCCACAATATACCTGATCGAGCACTGCAGGGACATTGTGGGGAATCAAAATGGTGGTCGCAGGCACAGGGAAAGAATGCTGCTTGCCTGCCTTGGCTAATATGTTCAGACTAGCACGGAAGTCATTTTGTATGAACTGCAAGTCCTGCTAGCTAAATCAAAAGGGCAAGGTTTCACTCACACCCAATGGGAATCTGTGGACACACCTGCCACCCAAACTATTTAGTTCAACATCCTGCTCCTATAGTGGCTATCCCATGTGTTCCTAATAGCCCCAGGCATACTGAAAGCTTGCACCGGCTTTCAGTGGTATTGGTGATACATACAAAACATACTCATAGGCCCTTCAGTGTTTATTCCTGTTTCATATATTCTAGAAAGTTCCTGATGTGTGTCACATTCTGGTTTTTATTTCAGTTTTGCTTGGGATGGATGGATAGACAGACAGAGACATCAGCAAAGAGGCCATGGTAGCTTGTTTAAATCCTGTGGGTACCATTATCCGAATTACCCACCAGGGTACATCTTGTTGTGCCTACAGCACGGCAGGTATGAAGAGGAAACAACCCACAAATAACCCCCAAACAGCCCTGGGTTTGGATGACATGGCAGGTAATTGGGCCAGCTGTGCCCAGAATGGGCCAGTGCAAGCCACCCATTTAAACAAGCCAATCTGGCTTGTTTTGACCATGAGTACTGAGTGATACAGACGCACACTCTCAAACTAAAATTACCCAGTGAACTCAACTCAGTACTGAATACGAATTACAGGGGGTATGAAAGAGCAAGTGCTGTGGACCGCTATTGAGCGAAGGAGTGTTTTTTTCCTCAGTACAAAGATGTAACCTAAAAAATATTGCAGGGAAGGAAATCAATCTGCATTTATCAATATTTGAAATGCACCTACCTCTCAGTCTAAATGCATACTTGCAATGGGGCAAAGAGCTAATCAGCACTTTGCTGACTGAAACTCTGAAGAGCTGCATTCTGCAAAAATTAGCATCCTCCTGTAAGTAAATTGTTACCACTGAAATAAAATCAATGGGTGCGTTATCAGCTGCTGACAGGAAGTAGCTGCAAGCAAAATAATGCGCTAGATTCTAGTGTGAGACCTCGGAAATTTAAATTTGGGAGATTGTATTTCAGCAGTATGGCAAGAAAAAACCTTTGTTTCTGCACATTCAGCAGAGCTCTCCAGAGGTTTAATATCCTGCCCATATAGTTCTCCTACAGCACTGGGAAGCATATGTCAGGGAACAGTATAATGAAGGTCACTTGATTATCCACTAGATAAAGAATGTAATTTTGGACATGTCACTGAAACAGAAGGACTGTTGGCTTCTGTGTAAACAGCCTGGCATTGGTTCAAACCTCTGTTGTGAAGCCTTTTTGAAAAGCTGACATTCTTGATCATTTGCCACAGCAATTTCTGGGATTCACCTACCAAGAAAACTTGATGCTCCTTTTATCAACATCACAGAAGTCAGCAACAGGCAGCTGTTTATTTCTGCTTTTCCATAAGGGTTCCAACGGGGCATATCTATGCTACATATTTATGTTTGTTTTATATCCATTTAACATTCCTGGCTTTTACCAAAG
Organism: Varanus komodoensis; assembly: GCF_004798865.1. Taxonomy (NCBI): domain Eukaryota; kingdom Metazoa; phylum Chordata; class Lepidosauria; order Squamata; family Varanidae; genus Varanus; species Varanus komodoensis. The sequence goes on along the minus strand of NW_025335568.1, from coordinate 33,073,312 downwards.
CATCCTAGGAATTGTTGCATGACAAGGATGCTAGGAAACCTCTTAAAGACTCAGACTTTGCTACCCACCCCTGAGAAACAGGATGTTTCAAGCCAGTTTAAATCTGTCAAAAAAATTTAAATTTAGATCTTCTCCTAAGATTTTATTTCTTGTAAATGTTAAGTGGGTTGATATTTTTGCACACTTAGCCTAAGTATGTATATGAGAATAAACCTGTACTGATGGATATGCAATCTATCTACACCTTTTCATAATTCTGCTAGGAATGGGACCATTAGTGAGGCAGAGACTCTGAGGTCTTCCAATTTCCACCCAAAACCTAAGTCCACATTTTCCCCATCCTGAACATTTAAAGGATGCACCCAAATGTATACAGTGAGCCAAGTGTGAAAAAGCCCCCTGCCCCCTGCAATGCACAAATTCTTTCAGCACCTATGCTCGGGAATAAGTAAGCTTCATTGGACAAATCTACTCCCATTCATGTTAACATCTGGGCTGGTGAACATGGCAAATTCTGACACTTAATGAACTGAAACAAAAGTCTCCTGTATCCCTGAAGTCTGCATCTGACTTACACTGTCATTTTGGCATGTTTCTGAGACTGCGTCCTTCAATACTATTTTTGCAATTTTCTGGTGCTGCACATTAATTAAATTTGTTGGCTGCCATCCAAAGTGCTAGAGGAATAGTTTGCATAGATTGGGTGCTTTCTAAGTCCTCTTCCCAACAGCAAATTCCAGCCCATACCCAAAAATAATCTCAGGAGAGCCTCACTAATGCAATACCCTGCAGTACCCTGAAACGCAATAGAAAGAGCTATTGTTCAGAACAGAATGATGCGGAACCCACAGTGCATGTGGTGTGGAACAGACCGGAGAGGATCTTTGGATCCTGGCCATTGGCAAGACTCTAAGAATTGCCTTCTCCATCCAGTGCCTGCGACTGAAGATGGAGGGAGGTCTCGGCCAACTGAGGACTGAGGGGAATGGGGAAGACCTATTTCCATAGCTGTTAACAGGCTTCCAGGCAGCAGCTTGAGTTTCTGAGCACAGTCTGTAAGGATCTGAGTCAGACTGAATCGGGGTGGGAGTGGGGGGCTGGGCAAGATGGCTTCCTTCATCCTCATTTAGGAACTGTTCTCACCTGTTGTGAAGCCAACGATTTATATGTAAAATATCAAACACATGACCCCTCATTATTCTCCTAGTATTGGCATTGTCTGGAAAAAGAGTGTTTGAACTGATAAAGGGGCCATCGTCTGCATGATGCGCCTCATAGAGAGCTGAGAGCTCAGATACGTTTGAGATCTTCCTTTGAAGGTGCATCGACTCTGATCTTAAAAAGAAACCTTGGAAAGGAAAAACCTCTGATAAGTTTCCTTTCATATCAGTATCCAGCAGTGCCACACGACTCTTCCATTCTCACTGCAAGGTTTCTATTATAATTGATCTTCTTTGTGTGGATATTCAAATGAGAGGAAGAGAAGCAAACATTCAGATGTACCTGGTAGGTAGTTGTGTCTGTGAGCAGGCACAGTAAACATTAAACCCTGCAAGGAAAACCAATTCTCAAAACATCGACAGTTATGTTTGCCTTTTCCGTTTGATGGAGCTTAGGACCAAATTAGATATGAAGAAAATTATCTGCATCTCTGGTGTGTCGATTTTAAAGCTCCAAAGCAGCCACAGAGAGGGCGCCTGTTTGGATTATGTGATGCTGGGTGGGCAGGGGTGGCAAATTTCCCCCATGGTTCTCACCAGGGGCCTGGTTCTCACCCAAACGTTTGCCAAAATCTGGCTATGGCATGACAAAAAGGCATTGATTTCTCCTTAAAAGGAGGTGTGTAAGAGTGTGCATTTTGAAGCACTCTCTGAAGTCTCTCGGGGATGTGATTTTTGTTGAAGATGCTGAGGCATCTTGTCTTAAAAATGAACTGCTGTGTTCTTTGCTGCCATTGTGCTGCCAAATTCGGTGGCAAATCCAACTGCATGGAGGCGGAGGTGGAGGCAGGCCGCAGGACATGTTCTGCTGATCCCTGAGCTAGAGGGGAAGGAGTCAACCTTTTTTCTCCCAGTGACTCTCTAAGTCACTAATGTGAGAGGAAATGGTTAAAGCAGTGCCAGTCCTCCAAGCTAATCGTCTCTTTCACAACTTTAGAAAAGGCTTGTAGCTGTCTTGTATCTCAGCTTATTTGGCCCATGGTCCTAAGAAAATCAGAAAATTGTGACTATTCTCCGAGACTCAGGAAGTAGCAATTACTATGGATAGATGGGATCTGGCAGCATCCTTCTGAGCTAGAGAAGTCTGGGAACATCTGGAGGTCACATCTGACCTTCACTAGTGGACAATATTCCTGCAGCTGCTGTGCTACCAAAGATGGTGGGGGCAGCAAGAAAATTGGCTGAAACTCAGCAACAAATTGCTGATTTCTTTTGCGGCCTACACCATGAATGTTGGCCATGTGGGCACTGGCCTGGAGAGGGGTGAGGGCCATATGCCATGTGCAGGCCAAATACGGACTTCCATTGTTTTCTAAGTAAGTATTAAGTCTGACTCTGGAAGTGTTTCCTGTTTTTCTTAGTTCTTTCCTGTAGAAACTTTTGGAGGCAATCCAGAGAGGAATGGCGGAATTATAAAGGGCATCTATCTCTATAATTTACCTCAAATGTGCATATGGATAGGAGAAGAAGAGGATTTCAGCTGGACAGGATCTTTCCTGGTACATCTTTCTTGTTTCCCAATTTCCAGATGAGCCATTGCATCAGTACTTGTTTGGGTTTTGGTTAATGCATTCCTAAACCAGTGAAGAGCACTTTCTTCCAAGCAACTATTTCAGAGTCATACCACCTTCCAAAACAGAGGTAATATAAGCACTGATAGCCTTGAATGTGTCCAATCCTTTTTTAAAGCCATCCAAGTCGGCAACCATCACTGCACCTCATTATCCAAATTATAATAATTGCACATAAATTACATAATACTACATGTAATATACAAATGATCCCAGCACTTCTGTGCAAACAGCTGATGGAATAGGCTTGAAATGTTCTTAGATGCATTCTTAAGTGATATGTGGATGGCTACCTAATTCGATCACCCACACAGAGAACATGGGCAAATGCATTAGCCTAAACTGAATAGAGATTGGTGGCAAAAGAACCCGCTGTGCCTGTAATGGGAACCTAAATTAATTGACACTGGGAAATGTTGCTCTCCATCTTTTGTCTGATTAGATCTCCGCTACATTCACTACCTTCAATTCTATAAAGGAATGATGACAGTTTGGCCAAGCATGCTTATGGTCTAAGAGGTTGCATATTATTCCCAAACAAAGAAATTGTCACAGGGAAACCATTAAAATCGGAGATCTGATGCTATCTTTGCCACTGTCTCCCACCCACCCCAAGCAGCTATGAGGGATAGGAGAATATAAAAAAGGCTACACTACGAGAATAAGCAGCACAAGCAGATAACAATGGTTCTTTGTACAGATATTCCAGAATTAAAGGATCTAAGGTTAGGCAGGCTGTCTGGAGAAAGGCAGCAGGGTTCACAATTATCGGGAAAAGGTGGTTGTGCCAGGAGGGACATGTGTTCAGTTTGTTACATTCCGGCACCTTGATTGATTGATTGGATTTCTAACTTGCTCCATTAGGCACATGGCTCCTTGGGCGGGTTATGACAACAAAACCATAAATACAATATCAAATACAATATAAAAACAGAGATTACAAATAATACTAAAACATTAAAACCAACATGAAATGTGCAACTAACAGAACTGATAACTTCATAAAAAGGCATACCCCACAGTTAAAGCTCTATTAAAACAAATTAACAATTAAAACACCATTGGAATAAAAAGGTCTCCACCTGGTGCCCAAAAGACTGTAGAGAGGGCACCAGGCTAACCTTTCTGGAAGGTTCATCCCAACTCAGGGTGCCACTGCATAAAAGGCCCTCCTTCTTGTCACCACCCTCGTTTCCTGAGGAGGGGGCTGCTCCAGAACAGCCTCAGATTCACATCTAAGGCGTTGGGTAGGTTTGTGCAGCAAATGGTGCTCCTTCAGGATCCCTGGTCCCAAGCTGTTTAGGGACTAGCTTTAAATTGGGCCTGGACCTCAACTGGGAGCTAGTGGAGATGGTAGAGGACTGGCTCTATTTGATCATATCTGCCAGTCCTCGTTTGCAATCTGGTCACCCCATCCTAGACCAATTGCAATTTTCCCAGGGAAACCCCATGTAGAGCACATTGCAATAATCAGGCAAGGGGTTAGCAGTGTGTGGATAGCTGCTCCCAGGTCCTGTCTTTCCAGATATGGCCACAGCTGATAGTGTTCCTGGCCACCAAATCCACTTGAAATTCCAGGGATGAGTCAAGGTCCAAAAATACCCGCAAGCTGTGAACCCTGTGCTTTAGTGGGAGTACGACCACATCCAGGACAAGCAAGACGTCACCCATCTGAACAGACACAATCCCCACCAATGGTCTTCGCCTTATCTGGATTAAGTCCCAGTGTATTTGCCCTCATCCGATCCATTATTGAGGCCAGAGCCCAATTCAGAACACCCAATGCCACACCCATGTCCAAGGAAAAAGAAAGGAAGAGTTGAGCTCAGCCCACACCTTCTGATGACCTCACCCACCATTTTCATGTAGATGCTAAAAAGCATGGGGGATAAAATAGAGCCCTGCATAAATGCCATGGCAGAGAGCAATAATCCCCCAGCACCACCTTCTGGACATGGCCAGTCAAGTTGGAGTGGAACCACTGCAAAGCAGTGTCCTCTACTTCCAACTCAGCTAACCTGTCCAGAAGGATACCATGGTTGATGGTATTAAAAGCTGCTGAGAGGTCCAGAAGAACCAACAGGGTCACACTCCCCCATCCCTCTCTCAGCATAGGTCATCCCACAGGGCAACCAAGGCAGTTTCTGTTCCAAATCCAGGCCTGAATCCCAACTGAAATGGATCGAGATGGTCCATTTCATCCAAGAGTGCTTGGATACATGTTGGATAACATCAGCAACACCCCCAGCAAAACCACCATACATCAAGTCAGTCCATTGGCAGTCTGCATTGCCTACAGTAGGTGCCAAAGAGTCCCAGGAAAGTTTCCCTGCCCTACTTGGAAACACCAAGAATTGAACCTGGAGCCTTTCACATGCAAAGCAGAAGCTTTTCTACCAAGCTTCTAATTATCAACATCAAAAGCCACTGTGAAAAAATGGGTCTCACAACATTCATCTCAACTGATTAGACTTAAGCTCTGGTGAACTTCTGGGGAGAGCAAATTCTCCAACTTAATCTGGGGGAGCAGTCACAGTGAATCATATCGATTCATATTTTCATTTGCAACAGCTGCCAAAATATGGAACTGCATTCTTTGATCACTTTCATCCACACCTCTGCAGCCTTTTGCTGCAGAGTTCATGATGGTCTCACAAGGAACATCTATTAATTCCAGCCAAAGTTTGGCCTAGATTCATCATGTTTTAGAATTATCTGGAAATCCATAGTTCTACACAGCCATGATTGGGAGAGGGAGGATTCTATTTCATTTTAAAACCCTTGGTAAGAGTGTCCCTGACTTTAATGTATGGAATTATCTCCAGTGTAATAATAGGTGAAGATATCTTTGGCAAGCTCTTACAGTTTCCAGAACTGAAATAACTGTTAAGTTATAAAATAGCATGCTTTCTGCTATTCGAGATGGGTGCACATTTTTCTGCCATGTTTGGCATTATTCTCTGAGCAAATAAAACACCTGTTCACCACTGCAGCTAGAAACCTGTTTGATGGCACTAATGTAAAGCTGGTGATTACAATCTCATTGACCCTATTACAACCTAAATCCTAGAGCAAAATTCCTATTGTTCATTAAACTCCTAATCCCTTGAAGGAGAAATCAAAAGGAATTGGTCATCCATGTAGAAAATCCCTGATTGTTTTGCTATTGAGTCTGTTAGAATGTCGTTTCCTTTAGGGATATCTAAAAATAATTGTTATACTGAAAATTCAAAAATATAATGTTGGTAGTTCTACAATGGAATGCTATCTATATGGTTTTTTGTTTCCTTTTTGAAATGCTTATATTTTATTTGAAAATAAAGATGAGATGAGATCCAGCAAATTCCAACTGTGGGGTGGGAGTGAGTTCACACACATGAGTGTGTGAGCCTTGTACTTTAACCTTGAAGACAAGGTGGAATGTATTTTGTCATAATTAAAGAGAATACATTTCTGGAAGTAACTGGGCAAAAGTATAGTGCAACCTTACTTGTGTCTACTCAAAAGTCAGAAGTTAGTTGGTACAGGATTGAAGCCTTAGAGCACAATCCTATGTACCTTCAGTTAGAAAAGGTTGTACAACTCTCAGCTACTAGCACTGCTGTTCTCAAACAGACAACAACTTAATTCATGGAATTGTTAAAAAGAGTGTTTTCTATGACCCCTAAATGTCTGAAGGGCCAGAGAGACTGAGGATCTCTGAGGACAGAGCTACAACCTCAGAATGGACCAGGGATGGTCATCTCTGTCCCCTGCAGAACCAGAGACATGTCCATGAAAGCTCTTCTTCCAGTGTTGGTGCCATGAACTTAGATGAAGATGGGAGATGAGAAGGGAGGCATGTTGTTGCCAAACTGATAGGGTTGTACCTGAGATTCAGCTTCCTGCTAGATGGAGTATCAGATCGAGCTTTGGTCAATTATGTTTATTGCCTTCTGTAAATAACCGGTGGTAGTACACTACAGCTGCAGAGTAACTTGACCCAAATGTTGGCTTGTAGGAATCTACATTCTATAGATTTGAATGGGTGTACTTTTTTCCAAAAGTTTTTCAAAGTTAGTGAACTAAAATACCCATGAGATATTCTTCTTTAAAATGGGCAGATTCATTTTTAGAGGGTTCTTAGATGTCCCATTCTCCATAATTATCAGTCCTTTCAATCCTGGATAGCCTATTTTGTAAGGCAACAGGGATCATATCAGGGCATTTTCCTTGTTCCTTCTTCAAAACACATATTTTTATCAGTTTCTTTTAGAAAGTTCAGTTCTTCCTGCTGATCCACCTTTACCCAGGTCATACACTCACAGGTATTCATAATAAATTCCTTTCACAAAAAGGCCACCTTCAGTTCAGTTCAGGCCACCTGAACTTCTGTTTAATTTATCATTCCAATCCATATTCACAGTAAGCATGTCAAATGATTGGCGTGCAGGAAAAGCACAGAACACTGTCCAATCCTATTTCACCTTTTAGGCAGTACAGAGACTTCGCTCAGATCATCTGTCCTGTTTTAGGCTGGGAGGGGAAAAAGGCAGCCCCCAACTCTTTGTCCACTGCCAGTTCACAGAAGCATCTTTTTGAATTTAATGAAAATGCACGGGTCATCAAATGGCTCTTGCCTGTTGACAGAAGCGGGCCAGATCTCCCCCACCCATTTTTTAAATGCTATTCCACCAATCTGTCTGGCTGAGTGTGGGAAAGAGTGCAAACTTCAATAATGGAAGGGATTAAGAGTCTGGAAGAGTAATGGAAACAGATTATGGAATTCAAATCACTAGCACACAGGGCACAGATGAACTCTCTGAGTACATGGAAGCACTTTAGAAGGTAATCAAGAGAGGTCAAAACATTAAATTACTTCCCACCCTGTTCATAGTTTCATGCACATACAAGAAAGCATTACAGAGCCCCATTTTTCTGCTCCAGGCTGTAACATTTTCCTCATTACAAAACCACCAAATGGAATTTCAGAGTACATTTGGCTCGACTCCGAATACATCAGTGACTTCAGCGAGGTTAATCTTAGGGTTATATCTGTGCAAATCTGCTTTAAGTGAGACGAGAACCGAAGTCTATCCATGTCAAAGAACTGGCTTGAAGAGACACAGGTGTGTTTTTTCCGTCCATAAAGTCAGAGGCAGAATGTTTGCAACCCTGTAATTGTTCATCTTTAATCATTTGTGCTATGTGAACACTCTGCAAGAAAACAAGTCCCAAATCTATTGCTAAATTTGTTTTCTGTTACATTATCTACCAATAATTTTTGACTGGGGATTTGAGGATAAAAGATATTGTGTTTTGGCCGGTAACAACTGTATGGAGTATTTCAAAGGAACAATATCAGTAATATAACAATAGGTTGCATACTGTTTATAATTTGCAGTGCTTCTGTGTATTGTGCCTTAAATATTATACCAAAAAATAAAAGCAGGACAATAACATGGTGCTGACGTATTATAATGAGGGGTTTTGTTGTGGTTGCTTTTTTGGCAACAAAATCATTCTCCAACTGCTCATCTGCTAATGGCCCTGCATATATGCCCAGTTTTAATTTGCTGTCTTCATCTAATTGAGCCCCTTTTAAAAACTGCACAGAGGCATGGAAACAAAGACCGTGACACCATGTTGTGCTCTGTGTTAATTACTCTGAAACAATCACCTTTTGGAACTTGTCAGGATGCAAGACTTAAGCCCTGCTCAGACTTAGAATCTCTGAAGAGGAGTAAAGGGAGCAGGTTTCCACATTGCTAGTGCCCACACCCAGATTCCTCACCAGCTCCTCTGATTCCCTTCAGAGCCACCAGGTCCAGTGACCCAGGCCTCAGCTCTTGCGAAAGCTCCTGAAGGCACTCGCCTTGTTTGGGGTCTGGCTGAACATCAAGAAGGAGTAAATCTTCTGCATAAGCTGTTAATGTGAGATCATTGAGTACGGAAGCAACAGTGAGTGTCCTTGCATTCTAAGCCTGAACTGAGGAAGCAGATAATAACTGACCAAAGGTACTTGGCAAGGGAATGGCAAAAAGCACACGTTTTTGGTTTTCTTATTGTTTGTGAAATGTAAATAAATAAAACACAATTGCAAAGAGCAGGGTATTTTCCACACTTTTTGTGCGTACTTCTTTACATATAATAATTGTAACAATAGTTTTAATAGGATGGCTTGTGCGGGACTGGTATCCTCTGACCCTTTCTATTAATAATATAGTCATCCTGAAACATTTAGGGATCACACAGCAAATCCTAATAGCTGTAGCCACAAGATTGCTACAATATTGTATTGTTGAAAGGACAACAGGTCAACTATTAATACCCATCACTCACTGCTTTTGTAGTTCACATACAAAGAATTTTGTGGAATGATACTTCATGCTGTGTGAACAGGCCTCCAACGAGTACCATACTGCACCTGAGATACCCTTAATGAAAATGAAACAAAACAAATATCCAGCAGCAATCTCTTCTCCTCGCATTATCATTCCTTAGGAAAGGTATTAATGGACTTCCACAGAAACGTGCATCCCTCAAGCGGGAAATATAAGGCTGCCTGCCACCATCATTTTTGTCCTTGATCCAAGGGTTACAGAGGAAGCAAGAAGCATTTGATGAGGCTTCCAGTGTGACAAGACTGATGCACAGGCAGCTGCGAGAGGTGAGCCAGGAGTTGAGCTACAGCTGACAAGCACAGAAGAACATCAGAGCCAGGAAGAGGCTGTTGCTCAGCAAAGCGAGGACAGCATGTGTCCCCTTTTGCAGGGGTCACTCTTCTGTTTCAGGGCTGCCAGGTGTTCTCTGTTTGAAGCGCTGGCCAGTCCAAATCCATGTTAAAAGAAAAAATTATCAGAAGAAGCAGGCCTTGGAGTTGCCCCTCAACAGCACCTGGACAGCCGACTAAGCCAGGCATACTGGTCACAATCATCCACACTATCTAAACTACAATATTCATTTCTAAATTTGCATTGGTGTGTATAGATCAACACCAGCATATTATAGTTTATATAAGAGATAAGAGATACTATAAGAGATTATAGTTCTCTTTGTTCTTTGGCGATGCATTTCCTCTTTCAAGGTAGCTGTAAGTGATCGTCCCTTCCTGTCCAGGAAAGTTGAATTTCCACTCTGCCTTGAGGCCATTTGAAATCCCAAGAATAACTTTACAGAAGTTGTTTCAGGCTCAGATGTTGATAGCTCCTCACGCAGGATCCTCTTCATATGGTGCTGAAGTCCCCAGATTCTAGCCATGGCACCTCCTGATACAACCATATGACCCACGCCATATGGCAAGCTGTCCCAAATTCAGAGAATGTTTGGGAGCGGTGACAATATATCAGAAGAGCTGCGAGGAAATTTGGAGAAAAGAAATGGAGAGAGCCAACTCTTCACAAGTATACAAGGATCTATTTGTATCACAACACTTGTTTTTTAACATTTTTACTCGTGTTTAAATATTTTAAATACATTAGATATGTAAGAGTCTATTCTGTTCAACAAAGAGGAAAAGACAGAAAGATTTAGGAAAGAATGTGCTCTAGATAATCAAGGAATAGTTGTATAGGTTTCCACAGGCTACTGTAATACCAGTGTTTTCTTTGTGAACTTTTTTATTTTGGGAAATGTTAAAATAACCACTGTTAAAGCATAAATTAGTTAGAACTCAGCAGTAGCAATATACAAAGATTTACACTTGCTTCCAAAAATATATGCATTTTTAATTGTTGCTTGCTTCTGCAAGATCCCAGCTTATTAATTCACTTTTACAAAAAGTGTTTTTATCTGTCAGTTACATTAATTGTTTTGCCTTCTAGAGAAAGGCACAAGTCAGTTATCTTTACAATTTACAGCATACCATTTGGTATTTTATGGGAAAATTCATTACTTATCTATTCAGGATTGGTTTGGATTGGATTGAATTGGCAATGATCAACATGGCAGTCTTGGCAAGGTTGCATGTCGAAACTGGAGAGGCACAAATGATTTTGCAAAGGAATGTTTTTTGACCATAGTTTAAATATTTCTTGGGTAGTTCCTCTTGTACTTATTTGTGGCTTTTACGAGAAGCATAAGCCAGTAGGCTGTGCCTCACATGCTGGCTGGGGATGCTGGGAGCTGTAGGACACTTTTTCTGTCTAAGCATCCATAAGATTGTGCCCCAGAGAACTACAGAAAATGTTGATGAATGAAACTCTACTTAGAAAAGCCCTGTTTTTATCTTTGGCTTCATGTATAAGCAGACATTTGAAGAGGAAGAAGAATCGCCCTGCTCCTCCAATCCAACCCCCTCAGAGTGAATTGCATGCCCATACAACTGTAGGGTCTTTGCACACACAATCAGCAAACTGTACACAATCAGGCTCCTGGCTGTGAGTATTGCCACACTTGTGTACAGTTGTGGAAGCCAGTCTTGTTATTAGCTGTGCACAGAAATCAGAGCAGGACCTACCAGTCTGGTGCTGCTCCACCTTCATGTGGTCACTCAGTGCATGCAGCCAAAGCGGAAAACAGGGCTAAAACATTGCGTTTTTTTCCAGTACTACTGAGAATGAAATAAATACTCTGTAAGTAATGTAAATGTACTGAATCTCCTCAAAATTATTTAGAAAGAAAATCCCACTGAGCCTACCCTCATTACATTACAGGAAGTCCATAGGTTATGAGCGAGTTCCATTCCTGAGAAAATGGAAATTCGTCTTTAAGTTGAATTTGTACATACATTGGACCCCTTTTAGGTGGCCCTCCACATTCATGGGGGTTAGAGGTACAGGACCTCCGTGAAAGTGGAAAAACTGCAACTATCACTATACCCACTACCCAAACTCAACAGTTCTTCCTCTTTGCAGCAAGACATGCCAGAGAACTTTCCCTCTCAGGATGGGTAGGACTGGAAGGCCTGCTTTGGAGGCCTCCCTCCCTCCCCTTTTGCTTCCTCTCCATCTGTGGTACTGACCATTTTCCACAGTAATTTAAAAAAAATGGGCTTTATGTCCATTCATTCATAAGTATGGGTTGTTCTTAACTCAGGCGTCCATAACTCAGACTGCCCAAATCTTACTGAATTGGGAATCAGGGCTCCATGGACTTCAGAAGGTTCCGGGTTCAATGTCCAGCATCTGCAGGTAGGGCTGGAAAAAAGAATTTCTCCCTGATATCTAAGCATCCCATTACTGCCAATCAGTATCAACAATATTGGACCAGATGGACGGATTCAGTTTAAAGAAGTTTCCTATGTTTCTTCCACTGAATTTGGGTGGGTGACTGAGTATTGCGTCTGTTTCCAACAATACCATGTCACCATCCCCCAGTCTTTGGCCTGAATACTTAGTATTGCTGTCTAAAACCATATATGCCAGACAATTTTATAAAAATACAACCTTTTTTGTAATCTAATAGTCATTAGGATGTTGTTATGGCTATAGGAAGACTTACATCACAAAATCTGCAGGTGTAGAAGAGAGCCCTGAGTCACAGAAGGCAACGTTTTCCTCATTATATTAAACTCTACACAATTTTAAATGTTTGAAGGAGTTATTGTTATTGACCTTTATTTCTATAACACCCAATATCCAAAACTCTCAGGGCAATTTATAACAACAACATATAAATGCTAATATTCTGAGTAAATGTTGACAGACACACACACATACCAAGTACAAAATGCTAACCACGAAATTTGCTACAGGAATGCTTGTGATTATTTGCAAGTCCTATGTTTTTCTTCTTAACATTTTAGCTCCATATATTGTTACTAGCTGATGTGAAATATGTGCAAGAAAGATATAGGATATGCAGTGCAGCTGAATTAATGTTTTTGTTGGACCCACAGTATGTTTCTCCTGTAAAAGTGAATCTATAAAATTGCATCTGTAACTCAGCAAGTCTGTTTCTCAGCTACCTAGAGTTATATCTGTTGAGTTCAGAGCCAAACAAGGACATTTTTTATTTTCCTAATGTGGAAGCTGGGCAGTGCACTCATCCTTGTTCTGCACAATTAATAGACCCATTTCCAAAATGAAATGTACTCCCTGCTACATGTTCATTAGAGGTTGCACAGGTGGCTTTCTTGGCAGAGTGCTAAGATGGTGTGGGATGCAGAAATACTGCTGAAACCGTATTTTGCCATGCCAAGCCGCCAAAGGAAAAATTGCCTATGCAATCAGTTTCTTTGTGTCACAGAAGTAGGCTCTGAATAATCCTACAGCAGCTCAACACAGACATGATGGTAAACAGAGGAGGTTGCCCCCAAACACAGCAGAGGTGTGTCAGATCCCCACTGCTCTCCACACTAACCGTAATGATCACTGTGTGCATCTCCCTACTCCCTTTCCACTGCACGCATATGAGAAAACTTGGATTTTCACACACGTTAAAAAGAAGCAAGGAAGCACACGTTGGGAGTTGTCACTTTTGAAGGCAACGTTATGTTTGTCACTAAAGTCAATTAATCTGTCAATCTCTCTCTCTCTCTCTCTCTCTCTCTCTCTCTCTCTCTCTCTCTCTCATTCTCTCTGCTTTATGTTTATTCCATTCCATTTCTGTGTTAGTTAAGAACTTTAAAAAGTTAACTCTGCCTAAAAATGTGTATGCACTTTCATGTGCCTCTTTCTAATATACAGTTTGCCTAACAGACACATTTTTGTCAGTGGTTTTCCTTATTAATGTGCTTAATGTGTTTATTTTACCAAACGGATACATTTTCCTAGGTACCTACCCCAATGTATGCATTCATGTGCATAATAGATGAGATTGTGCCACCTGGGTTTCCTCCAAATTCTTCAACCTTTCCTCTACCACTTATGATCATGAGCAGATAGACCCAATCAGACAACCTTGATAAACAAAAGACGATGATGAGCAAGTTCCGCAAGCACTGTCTACATCCAGACGTAATGTTTGGTTCCAATCCAAAAGGAGCCAGTGATCACTACCTGTTCGCTTGATGTGATAAACTTGCAGGCCTATCCAACCATCCCTGCATTGCATTGCATTGCATTGCATTGCATTGCATTGCATTGCATTGCATTGCATTTCCCTCCCCGCCAACATTTTCTCGTTTTCTATCTTCATCCTCTGCAATGTGGCCCTCCCGACGTTTAGCTGAGCTGACTAAGGCTGATGAAACCTGTAGGATGACAAGTTGCCCACTCCAATCTGTATCAGCAGCTCCCATCCAAGCACCTGTGTGTTCTCAGTCTGAGTACACTGCACCTAAAGAAGACATCTGAACAACATTACTGTATCCAGTCTTTCTCATTTAAACTGAGAAATGAGAAAAATACTCCTGAGGCAGCTTAAGACCCATTAAGCAGGTTTCCTCATTAGCAAAGCTGAACTTCAGAACTTTGCTGCAAAATACCATCAATGTACCATCTGGATGCCATTTGTAAGCATTGTAGACATGGCTGCACAAACTCTTCCACAAACAGTAGGAGGGCCGATGAATACTATTGAAACAATCTATTTATTAAGGAATCCTAAAAGAAAGCTTAATTGGTTACATTGCTATAAAATTGCTTCTCCATAGCTCCGTTTGATTCACAAGCAGAAACAGCTGAAATAATTACAGGTTATCCACTCAGATGGGTAGCATAATAGAAGTTAAAACAAGAAATCAAGGCACTTTGAAATGAGGAAACACTTAACGGTAAGGCATCCATGTTTTTTCAGGTATTACTGTACACCTGCCAATTATACATGACTGTTTACTGCCATGCAGTTGGAGAAAACAAGTGCTCAAGTGCACAGGATGGCAGGCACAAGTGAACCAGTTCCTTCCAGCTGGAACTAGGTTGTTACTATGGCAACACCCATATGACAGACAGATTGTTTGAATGTGCAGGGGCTGAATGTGATAACAAAGCTTCCAGGATTTTTCTGCCAAATAGTTTGAAAAACCTGTGAGAAAGCAATGGTGCTACAACTGCCATGTGATTTTAGGAGCTGACTATCTTCTCAGTCCTTTGAAATGAAGGATTGCTCCCAAACTCCATCATCAGTGTTTTAAGTGATGTTGTTCTTTGTAGGCTTCCAGATAGTTTGCTGTCAGGTTCTGTGGGGACACAAATCAGGAGCTGATGGAACAAAGAGCTTATTCAGACATTACTTTAGAAGTACACCTAAAAGCTGTGTCATACTCCTATGCTGCATTTTAACCCTAGGAGTAGGAACAGCCCCTCCCCTCCCCATCTATCCTTGACACTCAGGGTGAGGCCCTGATTCTCCTGCACCTATTCTATACTGAGGGTCTCTTTTGGACCTCAGCATGGAAGGGGTGGGGGGCTCTTTAGACAAACAGGAGCAAATCTCTGGGAAGAAAGCTCTTAGGCTAGGGGTGAAATGCTCAGAAGAAGGCAACCAGGGGCCATTTTGGCCTATAGAAACCACAAGTTTTACTGTTGCTTTCAGTCTAAGAGTTTATTCATGGGAAAATGTTCAAGTGCCCCAGAAAGCCTACTGAACAGTTCCTGCCGCCTGGATAACTTCTAGGTGTTCAACCGGTCCTGCAAACTGACCAGTGCAGTCATGAGGAACCCAAATGAGTGACTGCTGTAGAAAAGGTTGTCTCCACGCAACCTTCTTATATAGACAACCTGAAGGCAATCTACTTTGCAAGAGGGCTTTGTTTATCCTGGACAGAGGTTTTCCAGGAGTGCTTGCCTGCCTGCCTGCCTGCCTGCCTCTCTGTTGCCCCAGCTGGCTGGGATTCCAGAGGGGAATCAGTACTCAGTGCCAGAAACCTTACCCTACAATCCTACAATGGATAGTTTCTTGGTATTGGGGTATACATCAAATCCATGCAACCTGGCATGAGTCTGAATGTTTTCTGTGCCATACAATATAGGGATCTGCCTAACCACTGAATATGTCAGCTTGTTTCTTTTTCAAACACCCCCATTTTTCGCAGGGAAGCCTACTGATAAATCTACCCACAGCAGTCAAGTTCAGCATATGCTTTCCTCCAGAAAACAGGCAACAAATTTCATCCTCTTACAGTGACCGGAAAAAGGAATCCGAGGGGGACCAAGGAACCTATGACTCAGGACACCATCACTACAGGGAACAGCCACCGTCCCTCCAAACCTCACATTTTCTTCCCATTGTTCCAAATTTGGCATGAGAAAAAGGTACACTAAGCAGTATAACCAGGATGCAAGAGATTTCTCAGCCAAGGGGAAAAGGCAAAGCTAATCTAAAAGCAAGAAAATGTGATATTTTTTTCTCCTCTCCAAACAGCCGAAAGAGGAATCATGCATAGTGATAGAATTTAGCAAGACAAGGAGTTGAACATAACAGTAGAAAGAACTCCTTCAAGAATAAATGAAGATGGAGTGCCATTTAGGTGAGGTCTTCAGATGTTTTGGACTTCAACTCCTAAAAGTCCCTCCCAGCAAGACCAGTGGTCAAGAATGCTGGGATTTAAAGACCACTATATTTGGAATCTACTTTCTGCCTATCTCTGGTGCAGCTGTCCATAGTATATCTTATTTATTCATTCATTCATCAGATTTATATCCTGTTTTTTTCTTTAAAAAAAAGGAACTCAAAGCAGCTTACATTATTCTCCTCCCCTTACTCCCAATATTATTCCCATAACAACAACCCTGTGAGGTAGGCTGGGCTAAGAGTCTGTGACTGGCCCAAAGTTACCCAGTTGGCTCCATGGCTGAGCAAGAGCTAGGACTCCAAACCCTAGAACTGACTTTTTATATCTTAGAATACTGGCACAGAAATTATTTTTTCTGTTGAAAAAATTCCTTAGGGCAATCTCTCAGAAATGTAGGTGATGACAGCCTATGAGACCAGAGGCAAAGTGAGTGGACCAGACTAAAGTGGGTAGTGCTTCAATTCTATCTTTCAGCCTTCCCTGCTATTCTCTGTTTTATGATTTCCCCTCCTTTCTTAAGCTTGTGAAGTCATAAAACAATGCCAGATAGGTAAAAATGTCTCATAGGAAGAAATGTCTCACAGTGCCTCCAACACAATGGGCTAGCATCTTTGTAAATATAACTAATCCTCTGGGGTATCTGTTTCCATCTGTGTAATCCTCTTAGAGTATATTCTTACATAAATATTTTTGTACACAAGTTTGTCTAATACATGCATTTTTGTTAGCAATTTTCTTATTGGATGTTGTGTGTGTGTGCGTGCGCACACACTCCAAAATGCATGTATTTTCTGAATACAATCCTCTAATGTACACATTAATATTCATAATAGATGGGAGGGTGCCAACCCAAGTGTTGTTCCAACAACTTCTCTACTGCCATGATCAGCCTAATGCAGACTGATCCAATCAGACAGCCAACCAATGTTTCAAGTTCTCACGTTTATATGTAGAATAGAACATAGACTGTTTTTGTCAATGATGGCACTGGAGCATCTCTTCTGTGAGGACAGGTGGCAGCAACTAGGATTCTTCAGGTCCATGAGAGGAGACATGACAGAGCTATACAAAAGCGCAAATGTGGGGAATGGATTTAGGGAGGCAATTTTCTCTCTCCGCCATAGGGTCATCCTGTGAAGTTCATTGGTGGGAGATTTAGGACAGAGAAAAGGCAATATTTCTTCAGACAGTGCAAGGTTACACTACGGAATTCACTTCCACAAGATGTAGTGACACCCACAGTTTGGATGGGTTTAAATTACTGTAGGACAATCCACAGAGGATAGGACTCTCGATAACTAGTAGTCCCAGTGGCCGCATACTCTACTCATAAGGCCTGTGTTGCTGCAGAACATGGGAGGGTGCTCTTGAGCTTGGATTTCCTGGGGGAACCTGGCTGGTGTGAACAAAACACTGGATCTGATCCTTGCTCTGATCCAGCATGGTTATTCTGGCGTTCTTTTGTTCCTAAGCTTTCCCTATTGCTGGCATCTCTCACATTCCTAGTCCAATAAAAGAGGAAGAGGTCTCTTGCAAGAAGTCTGAACTGATCATTTTATGTGCTTATGTAATTAGGCCAAGAGCTCCTTATTGCTCAGCCTGAGGTTAGAAACTTTGCTGTTTCTAACATGGGCTATGGGTTTCATAGCAATAAAGAAAATGGGTTATGGAACCACAAAGTCCCTCAATCTCATATATACCTTTTATTGTTTTTTAAAGTAGGATCCATGTGCATATTGTACATGGGGAAAGTGTATTTGGTGGATAGCTAAATACAAGCAACTTTCCCTAAAGATATTGGAATAAAGCAAGGCTAAACTTTAGACCTTGAAGGAGAGAGAGAGTTAGGCTTCATGAAGTCATCTCTCACTGGATGAGTTTCCAAACTTTTAAGACAATTCTGCAACTCACAGAAAGCTAAAATATAGTATAGACATATTTTCCACTCTGGTTTTTAGAAAAGTCCTGAAGGCTCTGAATCTGGAGTTCTTTTAACTATGATAGCTCTCACCCATATTTATTTATTTATTTATTTATTTATTTATTTATTTATTTATTTATTTATTTTCTATACTGCCCAGTGACTGAAACTCCCTAGGCAGTTCACAGCAGCATGGTTGAAAACAATATAAAATATACCTGTTAAAGCACATAAAAGTTGGTTATAAAAACTGAAAACCAAATAAAAACAGAGAAACAAAAAATACATTTAAAAGATGGAATTAAACCCCATCTAACAACCAGCATGCCCCAATATATTATTTATGTATCATTTATTTATTTATTTATTTATTTATTTATTTATAGCTTTTCTATCCCATCTCCTACAAATGTCTTGGGATGGCTTACAATAAGTAAGTAGAATAAAACAAACCCCACAGCATTTATTTATTTATTTATTTATTTATTTATTTATTTAGGGTATTTTTACCCCGTCCAATACACTGCAGGTCTCTGGATGGCTTACAAGTCAAAATCCAATAAATACATATAAACCCAAATAATACAAAATAATCCCCAACTGAGCATAAAACATAGTTAAAATGTTAAACATTAAAAATATGGAGAAATAAAAAGGTCTTGACCTTGCACTGAAAAGCATATGATGTCGGCACCAGGCAGACCTCTCTGGGGAGCACATTCCATAGCCGGGGTGCCACCACGGAGAAGGCCCTCCTCTGAGTATGTTCTCTCCTAACCTCCTTCAGGGAGGGTTCCTGGACCAGGGCCTCTGCTGCAGATGGGCATGTAGGGAAAAAGATGTTCCAACCATCCAACCATTAGTATACTAAAACCCCAGTTAAAATCGATTAAACATTAAAATAATGGGGAAATTAAAAGGATTTTGCCTGACGCTAAAAAGAATATAATGTCAGCACCAGGCAAACCTCTCGCAGGAGCATATTCCATAGTCAGGGCGCCACCACAGAGAATGGGTATTCTCCCTCCTAATCCAGCCCTCCAAGGAGCAGGACCTCAAGGGGCAGGAGGGGAGAAGGTGCTCCTTCAGGTATCCCAGACCCAAGCTGTTTATGGCTTTATAGGTCATAACCAGCACCTCAAAATTGGGCCTGGACTTCAATAGGTAGTCAGTGCAACCAGAAGAGGACTGGTGTTATATGTGAGAATCAACTAGTCGCTGTTAATAGCGCTATTCTGAACCAATTGAAGTATCCAGACTGTCTTCAAGGGCAGCTGCACATAGAGTGTAATTAAATGTCTTTTATTAGAGGACAGTCTTTACCTGGTACCAAAAAAAGATTAAAGTTGACACCAGGAGGACCTCAGTGGGGAGCTCATTCCATGACTGGAGGGGCCACCACTGAAAAGGCTCTTCCCCTTGTCACCACAAAACCTCTCTCGGAGGTGGCATTCAGAGAAAGGCCCCAGAACTTGAACATAGTGTCTGGGTGGACAGAGGTCAGAGGAGGCATTCCATCAGCTATCCTGGTTCCAAGCTGTGCAAGACTTTATAGGTCAAGACCATCACCTTGACTTGAGCTGGGAAGCATATAGGCAGCCTGTGCAAGTGGTCCAGAACTGGTCTTGTGTGTTTGGAGGTGTGGGTCTCAGTTATTAATCTGCCCACCATGTCCTGCACCAGTTGCAACTTCTGAACTGTCTTCAAGGACAGCCCCATATAGAATGTGTTGAGGTAACCTAATGCAGAGATTACTAGAGCATAGATCACTGATACCAGATGAAGCGGGCACTCCAAGCCACTGAAGCCACCTGGCCTCAAGAAACAAAGATGGCTCAAGGCTACACACCTACTCCTTCAAGGGGAATGCAACACCATCTAGAACAAGTTGTGTTGTCTGCATGTGATCAGAAGAACCGCCCACCAACAACATCTCGGTCTTGTCTGAATTGTGCTTAAGTTTGTTATCCCTCATCCAGTTCATTGTTGCAGGCAGGCACATCTACAGCCCCACCTGCTGAAGAGGAAAAGGGGAGACAGAAAGGTGTGTCATCAGCATATTGATGGCAACATTCTCCAAAACTCTGGATGATCTCATTCAGTAGTTTCATAGAGGTGTTAAATAACATTGGGGACAAGACTGACACATGAGAAACCCCGTACTGGAAAATCCAAGAGGCAGAGCAATATCCCAAAAGCACCTACCATTTCAAGTAGAGGTGGAACCACCTCAATGCAGTGTGTCTCACAGCCAACCCAGAAAGTTGCCATGGTCAATAGTATCAAAAACTGCTGAGAAGTCCAGGATAACCAACAGGATCACACTCCTCACATCTCTATCTCAGCATAGGCCATCATACACGGCAACCAAAGCTGTTTCTGTGCCAAAACCTGGCCTGAACCCTGACTGAAATGGAGCCAGATAATCAGTCTCATCCAAGAGCCCTTGGAGCTGGTTGGCCACCACCCACTCAAGGCTTTCTTCAGGACTGGTCCAACCAGCACTTATTTCAGGTAGCCAGGGACCACTTTTGAGATGAGAGAACCGAAACAGAATCCAATATCCTGACCTGGCCACTTGCATTTGTACATGGGCATTACTGGCTATTTTCATTTCAGTGCCTTTCCTAAGAATCCCCAGCATTACTTTGCCTTTCCCAAAGCTGCTGTAAATGGAGTTCACATTTGCATGAGCATCAATCACAAACCCAAGATTAGCCACTGCCATAGCAGACACCTTCTGTTTATACATGAAGCTGTGATGGTTTTTCTTCCAACATTATCACTTTACTTATACAACTACAACTGTAGAGTAAGTGCAGGAATCCCAGATTATGTAGGGGATTTTAACCATTCTCTCTCTCTCTCTCTCTCTCTCTCTCTCTCTCTCTCTCTCACACACACACACACACACACACACACACACACACACCCTCAGCACTGTGGTCCCAATCCAGACAATAACCTCCTGCACTTGTGCATTATTTGGCAGTAAGGATTGCAAGACCAGGGCAGATGGATGACCTGGACGGAGACCACAATGTCAAAGAAGGGTTGAAAAGCCCCCTACCAACTATACTAGGGTTTACACTAAAAGCACGCAAACAAAAATGACCAGTACAGGTAGATGCTAGTTATGGCCTCAAAGTAATATTTGTAGGGATATGATTTTTCAGTATAGTCATATTGGAATATAGTTGAATTGTTGTTAGTTGCGAAGTCGTGTCTGACCCATCACGACCCCATGGACAACATTTCTCCAGGCCTTCCTGGAGCAAATAAAATTTTTAAAGCCTTATTTGCTTTTTAAAAAGCCACTGATGTGGTAGTTTTGTCCTGCAAGGCTGGTGGAGGGAATTGGAATAGTTTATGTAAGTGAAGCTGGAAAACAAGCAGGCAGGCAGTTCATGAGTTAGAAAAAACCAAAGTGGGGAGACCCAAAGGCGAAAACCAAGCATGGCTCAGCAGCTGGATTCCAGGGCATAAGAAGCTGAGCTGAAAACAAGTTACTGGAAGTTGTACTGCCAAAAGACTAGGATAAGCTGAGATTAATGGCTTTGTAAGTTGGACCCTGCTTTAAGAAAGAAAGTCTATTTATACCTTGTGTGCCTTTTCCATGTTATTTTCATAGGCAAATTCTTTGTATGGTTAACAGTTTTAAATCAGCATCTGAAAAGAATCACGGAGGGCCTTGAGTTCCTTGTATCATGAAACTCAGCCTTGGCATAAATAAGAGAGAATGCCCTAAAATTGTTATACAGCATTTAATCCAAAAAGGATTAATTATACTACTGGAGAGGCTAGCCATTTGTGCTGGATGCACTGAAGTAGGAAGGGCACCCTGTTTCCTGTGTGGTGAGGTTGTAGGACCTCGGACAACAGAGACGTTACCAGCACTTGGCTTGCTGACTACTTAAGAAGGACAGAAAACAGTTCTCAGGCACAAGGAAGCGACAGAAGTTGATAGCTTAACACACAGAAAGGGCAGAAGAATGGAAGGCAGAACCACCCTTAAGTTGCAGCTTTGGGACTTTGCTTTAATGGCAACTCTTACAAAGCACATTCAGTGTGCAGTGCAAACAGATCACTTTTATACTTTCTGGTGTCCAGTCATCGAAATGCAGCACAAAATGACTTACTTCCTACATGGCAGCTTGTAGAAAGATCCAGCTGGAGTAAATTCATTTGCTCCAGTCTATTATCTGCCTTTTTTTCTACAGCAGTGTACCCTTTTGGGGTGGTCAGTAATCCATGGTTAATTACTCTGATGATTTGGTTCTTTCTTACACTGAAAACTTAAAAGTGTTCACATTATTTTCCCAGAAATATGATCAAAATGATTTCTAAATTCATTGGCGATTTGATCTTAGTCAGTTAAGAACATGAAAATGTAAAGAACATAAGGAAAGCCATGCTGGATCAGACCAAATGTCCATCTAGTCCAACTTTCTGTACACAGGATCCTTCGAGCAGGAAGCGTGCAAGACCTCCTCCTGCCCAGGCTCCTCAGGAACTGGGGTATGGAGGCCTGCACCTTCTGATAAAGAAGATAGCACATGGTCTGCAAATCTAGTAGCCACTGAAAGCCTCTTCCCTCATGAATCTGTCCAGTCTCCTTTTAAAACAATCCAGATTGGTCATCATCACCATCTCCAGTGGCAGTGAGTTCAACAGTTTATGTTGTATGAAGAAGTACTTCTTTTTATCTGTTCTAAACCACCCACCAATCAGCTTCATGGGATGACCCTGGGTTCAAGCATTATGGGAGAGTGAAAAAAAAAAATGTCTCAGTCTCCACTTCTTCACACCATGCATTGTTTGAAACACCTCTATCATGTCTCACCTTACTTGCCTTTTTTATGCGCTGAAAGTTCCAGTTGTTGCCCTTTTTGTCCAGATCTGTCCAGATTATTTTTGTTGCCCTTCTTTGTACTTCGCCTTGATTTTCAACAATACTTAGCTGCCTTCCACCTCTACCATCTCTGGTTGGCTGCCAATGAGGGAATTCAAAGTAAATGCCAAAGTGACGAAGGACTAAAGTGCTGTTCTGGTGAAGGCATCCACCAAATGATAAAGACCTTTGAGGAAGCAGTAAGGACCACAGCAAGAGAAGAGCAAGTGAGAGGGGAGACTTGTTGTCTTCTTGCTTTCTCTCTTTTCCATGGAGGGAGCTATAACTCGTGACATAACAAAAGCTCTGTGCAATACACTTGGAGTTCACTTTCCTGAGCAGGCCTGCAAACATGGACACCCTACCTCTCATTTGGATTCTAGACGTCAGATCTGATCCATAACAGTGACTAAAACCAAGCCAAGGAAAGGTCTGAATCCAAATGTGGCATTCTATAACGGAAACAGTTGCATTAGCAAAACTGGAAAGCAAAAGCCAACCACCTGCATGCCCTCAGCTTCTGTGCTGGAGAGATGAAAAAAATTCAATACCAAATTCTCCAGTGGTACAGGAACTTTGTGAGGGAAGAGAAAGGAAGGAAGTCTGAAAGCACTGGCAACTTTCTGCAAGGAAAATGTTGGAAATTTTAAATCATTTACATTTATATTCCACAATGTTTACCTTTTGCAAGGATGCCAGGGTAGCATGCATGCCCCTCTTTCAATTTATCTTCACAACAATCCTGTGAGGCTGAGTATCGGTGACTGACCCAGAAAGCTTCATAGCTGAATGGGGATTAAAACCTGAATCTCCCGAGTCCCAGTGCAACAATCTAACCACTGCAAACTGCCACAATATTATGGGAATTCTACCTGCCATATCTGAAGCAGTCCAGGTTGGGGACACGGTGATTTGCAGGAGAGATTTCAATCTGAAAATGCAACAAATCACATTATTTAATGGTTGTTTTGGCTGATGTCGCTTTAATTTTGTAAACTACAGAGGTTATTTTTAATTGACAAGCTCCACAGAAATTGGCATCCAGTTCTGCCCCTCTCAGAGGAACTTCCTCATGTTTGGGATTCTGTGGGCTTTCCGTCTGCAGAAGCAGCCGTCACAAAAATCAGCATTCTTGTCACATTCCCTTCCCAGTCAGCTCAACTCACTCTGGGCAACCCTTCCCCCTTTGCAGTGTATGCTTTGAAGGGTGCTTCGGTTACTTCTTGGCACTGAAACTCAGTTGCCTGAGGCAGCAGCAAGTGTGAGCATAAAGAGGGGAACCTTCACAGTCAGCATAATGTTTCTTGAGAAGCAATTTCTATTTTAATTTAACCCAAAAAGAAATCAAGGAGTAAGAAGGAATATGACATGTAATATCTACTAATAGGGCGCTTATCACCCTAGTGGGCTGAGTTGCTCATCAGGAAAGATGATTTCAGATGAATCCTGAGCAGTGGGTAAAAGCCCATTGATGGGAATCAGTTTGAGTGCAATAATTATCTCTGTATTGGCCTGGTGAGATTAGCAGGTACCATTCTCAGGTGTTATACAAAAGAGGCCATGGACCTGAAATGGAGCCCAGAGATAGTTAGGCGC
The DNA here is from genome assembly GCF_004798865.1 of Varanus komodoensis. NCBI lineage: Eukaryota > Metazoa > Chordata > Lepidosauria > Squamata > Varanidae > Varanus > Varanus komodoensis. The sequence continues at coordinate 33,048,738 of NW_025335568.1, read as the reverse complement.
GGCTTTCTGCTTCAATGCCTTTCCATGCTGCTGTGGACTGGGCATCATCAGCCTTGCAGTAAATGATGTCATTTGGTTCTTGCAGGGAAGCCAAAACCATTTAGTATAGGTAGCCATCAGATCTTTCTACCATTCAGATGGCCATCATTCATGGCTGGAGAAATTAGAGTTGGTAGGTATCCTTCTCTCTTTTTGAAAGAAGATCCTGTAGTTGATGGGACTCCAATCCAGGTTTGGCTTGAAGTCCAAAGGAACAAGGCTTTGAAGGTCTCCATGAACAGTCAGCCCCCAGACAGCAGACTGAGCAAGGCGTGAAGGTCTTTTACATTCCAGTGAGATGTATCGTGTTGATTTTTACATTATTATAATCATCCCTAAATGTACTTTGACACATGGAAACAAGCAAGTGCAAATAATAAGCTGATGGGCACCCTGCTTTGTCCTCTTTTTTGCTGATGTAATTCCTCTTTCTTGGCAAAGCCTATCTAGCAAATGCCTTCCCCAACTAGTTTAACCCTAATGAAAGTGGGGAATATCTTTGCACAAGTTTGGGGATATTTTATCCATAACTTTCTGCTGTACAGATGGGCCTGGCACATGCAAGATCTTGGGAACAGGAGAGCCTCGTAAGAAAGGCGAAAAGCTCCTCTTTCACAGAGAAGAACAAGGATCAAGAGTTACTTACTGCTGACCTATCCTCATATTATCTGAGTGCAGCCAGCAAAAGAATAAGCAACACGGCTGCTGCCAACATCGCTGCTGCTGCTGCTGCTAACAAGTCATTGTGGGTTGCCTCAATATATAAGAATATATAGGAGGATGAACCAGCCCTGCTTCAGCTTTTCCTCAGCCTATAATTGTAGAGAGGGGACTCATTGCTTGCAGATTACAGTCATCTAATTCTGAAGAGGAGGCAGAAGGACTAAAGTTGGCAGATGCCTTTGCTGTTTCAAGTTTACCTAGGGTACTTTATTGTTGAAATTTTATTTAATACTGTTCAGTAACCCATTAAGTTGTACTCAAAGACCTGTGCTTCTAATGTTTCATTTGAGTCTCCTGGAAAAGGAAAGTGGGAGGGACCTGCTTTCAACAGTAATGTGTGTGTGCATTATAGAGCTCTGTTCATTTTCAAAACAGGTGGGAAAATATTCAAACACCTTGCTAAGAAGGTGGTATATGACTCAGTGCATAGAAGTAGGATGGGAAGGTGTGGCCTTCCACATGTTGTTGGACTTCAGCTTTTATCAAATCTTGCCATGGTGAAGGATGACAGGTGTTGAGTCCATTAACATCTGGAGGGCCACACCATCCTATCCTGCTTCTTCTTTATGTCGATTCATAAGAATAAAGCAGGTGTTTAAATTCCCTCCCACATTTTGGGAAACTAGCTGAGCTCTGTAAGAGAGAGAGTTGCATAGAGTTGGCATACATGAAAGGTTGGAGGACCATCTGGCCAGCTCACAGGCCAATCTTTGCTTGGTTTATAAATAAAATAAACCTGTTCATTAAAATTAGTTGTACTCATCCATGCAAGTGAGTAGGACAGTGTGCCATAAGTTTTACCCTAGCCACCAAAGTGTTCATATGTTACATCCAGACAGCACAAGCAAAAATTAGTGGAAGAGGTTTATAATTCAATTTGTGAAATGCTGCAGACACAAAGACAACATCCACATTGTACATAAAACTGAATCCGGGTTTTGCATGGCAGTAAGATTTGAGGAAGAATATGAAAAATCAGAAGGAGAGAGTCTGTAATTTATTATAAAAAGTTAATGAATTGAAGGCTGGAATTAGTCTTGTTAAATCAGTCTTGTTAATCTGAAAGGCATTTGCCAAATGCCTGAAATTAATCCGATTCCAAACAGGAGACTTTCTAGAGTGCAGGGGCCTCTGGGTCCTCTTGTGCTCCTGTGATGCCATCTTCTGCCCAAGGACCTCAGAAGCTTCAAGCCACCTCTCTTGCAAAGAACCGGATCTTTTCTCCAATCTTCGGTTATTGCAGTCTCCTGTTGTGCTAACTTGTCCAAAGAAGTGCCACACACAATGTATCCAAAAGTCACTGCAGCCTGGCTTCAATAACCACAGTGAACCACAAGAAGTGATTCCTAGTGGTTCCTGGGTTGCATGAACTCTACTGCACATGTTCTTCAGAGCACCCATGGCTTCCAGCCTGATACCAGCTATCAGGGTTACCTTCTTCTCTATCCTCAGCAAATGGGGAGGCGTGACATCCAAGAAGCCTCTCCAAAGCAGAATGCAGCTACAAGACACATAGACCTGAGACACAGACTGGCTTCACACCACAGTAAGCCACACTCAGGGGCTGAGCTGAGGGTGGGTTGTTGCTGGAATGTGAGTTATCATGTTGTCCGAACCCAGCCAATATTAAAAGCAAAAAAGGAAAAACACGCAAGGAGAATGCAATAAAAATGCAGTAAGGAACGGCCTTATCTAAAATGAGTTGCCCATTTGATTAGATCATTTAACTCTGAGCCAGACTACATGGAATTCAGTGTAACTCTCAGCGGTGATGAGCGGCAAGTGGGCACGTGCCGGTGCTGCACCAGGGAGTGGTGAGCTGCAAAATAAACTCAAGGGGCCACATGAGGCTCCTGAGCTTGAGTTTGGCCACCCCTGCTATATACCATACAGAAGATAACGATCACTGGCTGTACTTCATGCATTTCAGCAATCTCTGATCTTGTGGACTCGGTTTTAGACCTTGGACTGAATGGTCGTAGAAGGACCCGCTTTGATAGCACCCCAAGGACTACAGGAATCAAATGTAGTTTGTTTCTGTACATTCTGCTCCCTGTGTTGTCCTCCGGTGGGAGCTTGTGGGGCCCTGAGCTTCGGCCATCTAGTTGCACACCACTCTGATCTCAGTGTTTACAATTCCATGCACACCCCTGGGACTCCGCATAGCTCCTTGTGCGTCTGTAGTCAGTGGCTTTTGACTCTTGGCTGGCTTTGCTTCAACAGACTGCCCCACTGGACAGTTTAAAGCAGAGATAAATGATGCAAATACAGTTATGGTGTCTCACAAAAATGATGAAAGAGTTGTCTACTTCAGTCGCACGTACATGACTATACAATGTTGCAACTACATACACATTATGAGGGAACATATGCATTCGGGAAGGTTATGTGGCTTTGTTTGACAAAAGCCATCCCACACAGATCCTGTTACTTCTCACACTTACCGAATCTTCTTTTGACACTGTTTGAGAGCTCCTTTCATTGCTGAGTACACTGAAGAAGGCCATTTCTCTCATCAGTTTAATAACCCAGCCTCCAAAAGTCATGGGAGCCAGTAACACATTTCTCCAAAGACTGGATTTCATTGAGGTGCTGGCTAGAATCCAGGTTCATGTAAACAAAATAGCTAATTGTCAGTGCATACACATGCCACCCCGTGCCTCAAGTACAAAGAAGATCCTCTGGATGTTCTCAAGCAATGCTTTTTAAGGGAGATTTTAGAGGAGGAAGGGTGATGAGAAAGCAAACAGGTCCCTTTCCCAACTAACCAATAGGTAATTAAAAGAGATGAACCATGTATTTGTATTCTGATGTGCAATCTTCCATCAAAATATGTGTGGGATGTGTGTGTGTTTCTACGTCATCCACAGCAGTTAAGCAATGAAGCAGTCTGGAAGACTGAGTGCATACATATATGTTGCAAATAAAAATATAGGTTGGTAACAAGGGCCTTTCAAGATAAGTTGCATGATAGTAAAATATTCGGTTTTGTTGTTGTTGTTGTTAGTCACGAAGTCATGTCCGACCCATCACAACCCCATGGACAACACTCCTCCAGGCCTTCCTGTCCTCCACCATCTCCTGGAGTCCACACAAGCACACACCAACTGCTTCAGTGACTCCATCTAGCCACCTCATTCTCTGCCGTCCCCTTCTTCTTTTGCCATCTATTGTTTCCGGCATTAGGCTCTTCTCCAGGGAGTCCTTCTCATTAGGTGGCCAAAGTATTTGAGTTGCATCTTCAGTATCTGGCCTTCTAAAGAGCAGTCAGATTGACCGGTTTGATCGCCTTGCAGTCCAAGGGACTCGCAAGAGTTTCCTCCAGCACCACAATTCAAAGACCTCCGTTCTTCGGCGCTCAGCTTTCCTTATGGTTCAAATTTCACAGCCATACATTACAACTGGGAAAACCATAGCCTTGGATATGCAAACTTTTGTTGGCAAGGTGATGTCTCTGCTTTTTAGTATGCTGTCTAGATTTGCCATAGCTTTCCTCCCAGGAGCAAGCATCTTTTAATTTCTTGGCTGCAGTCCCCATCTGCGGTAATCTTGGAGTCCAGGTTTTAAGATCCTTATTTATTTCTTAGATTTCTTAGATTTTTCTTTCTTAAATAACTCAAACATGCTTTTATGCTTCTCCATTTTCATTCCTTTATTAAAGTTAGGGTGCTTCCCCTTCTTGGAAAGAGGGATCATAAAATTAACTGGAACCAAGAAGTCATATAATTACGGACATGGCATTATTTATTTGACAATATTCATGGTACTAAAAACAGTGCACCAACCTAAAGATTTTCCTTTTCCACTTTCATTGATAGAATGAAAAGGTTGTGAATAGCCTAGTTTTCCTAGGGAGTTACCAGCCCTCCTGGGAGTACCCATCTACTGGAATTAAAGCATAGAACCGAAACAAATGTACTTACACTAAGCTCAGTATCCTGGAGCAAGGTCCTGCTTCCATCAGTATATCTGCTAATAAAGGACAACCTTCAGCATTCAGCTGAATGAACTCACCCAGCAGGTCACCAAAGAATCTGTGGATTAAACCCAATACTAGGAGAGCTAGTATTGGGTTTAATCCACAGATTCTAGGAGAGTCCAGATCAGACCAGGGCTGGGGTTCTCTGAGAACCTGATTTCTTGGGTGGTAGAAATCAGGGAACAGCACCAGAGGAATGGGTTGACCCTGCCTCTCTCCACATCACTGGTCAGTCAAGAAGGCTGCTTCTAAGCAAAAATTAACATGGTGGGAAATCTGATCACGGATCTACCATGCTTCACTAGTCTGGGTTCTGAAGCAGACCTACTAGCTGCTTCTTCCCAGGGCTGCACACTGCAAGCTCATATGCAGAGCTGTCTTACCTGACCACAGATAGATCCAGCCCTTTCTTGACCCTGCCTCTAAACAGTTTCCCTCTCTCCTGACTCTAGGCATGCTTCCAATTGACATGCCAGGGACTATGCAGAGTGTCTTCTGTATGCAAAGTGTGTGGTCTGCAAGGCTTCTTCAGCCTTGCAGTTGTGCATCAAATACACAAGCACAGCTCTCAAGAACCCTAACCCACTGATCGAGGATGGGGAGTGAGGGCTTCCTTACACAGAGAGATACACAAATGTTTCAGAGAGCATGAGATTATATGTAAAGGCCACCAAGATCAGGTTCTATATACACATATTAGACCAAACAAGTGTATCATGTCTTGCTGCCTAGCCTGATGTTGATAAAAGATTTAAAAAAGCAGACCGATTGATTGATGCTTGCCTCTCTTTTCCCTTCAATTTTTCCCTTAGTTGCTAACTGTCAGAATAAGATCCAAGTGTACTCCTAAAATAATTTTTCCCAGTGCCTTTACTTTAGAGAGGGAGTGAGGAGAGATTTTTTAATCTTAGCCTTATGCCTGGTTATTATTTTTTCCTCTTCAGTTTGCAACAAAATTAACTAGCTAAAAATTCTACCAGCTCGTTTCCTCTGCATGCATGCCAACTGTACAGATCTCCTACATCAAAAGTGCTGGAGAGAGGATTATGGCTAGCAATTATTTGTTGCAATTATTATGAAGTATCCCCATAACTTCTCCACTTTTTCATGATTTATCCTCCAAAACAACCAAGTAAGGTACAGCAAGGCAACCAAGAGTAAGTCCCTGTTCAATCCACTTCCATGCTCAACAGATCAGAATTCCTGATTTCTTTGGGATCTTGCCCCCAGTTCCAAAAATCTTCAGTCTCCTTCTATATTATGGATTCTCAAGGGGGGAAGAAGTGTAAATCCTTTTCCTAACCCCAATCTGCAATTACTTTCTTCACTGTCTCAGGATGGTGCATAGAAAATGACTACTATGTGGGCATGCATGTAGATGTTAGAACCTGGAATAACCTGTTTGCAAGGGACAAAGAGTTTGCACTAGAAATCCTCACAGGTACATAAGGATAGGTAGGTTTTTATTCCCATTAAGCTAACTATTCCAATTAAGTTAAACAATGCTATTTTCCCCTGCCTGATTCACACATAAAACAGTTTCAGACTGCATAGCACTTAGCAATCTTAGTTGCTCTGTAAAGATGATGATGTTTTGAAATCTGTATGGCTTTCATCCAATGGATATACCCACAGGAGCATTGAGAATAATGCAGCAAGAACAGTATAACTCATGTTGCAAATCCTTAAACCTCCTCCTGGACTGAGTGATCACTAACCAAGGATGGTAACAATTATAATTCAGTAAAAGTCTACTGTCTTTTATCTGATTCAAATGCCAGAGATAAAGAACGAATAAACCATGCACGTATGCATGAAGAAGGGTAAAATGTCAACTAGCATTAATTATAATATTAATCCTCCTTGGGGAACTCAGTGTTGTGAAATTGACAGTTTTCTCACTTCCCTCATTGACTCAATGATTTAGGATAATATCAGACAGGTACAAATTAGGCAACCTTTCACAAGGCCATTTATGTCAAGTGCGCACAATAGTTCAGCAATTTTTAATGCTATGACTAATAAATTCCACGCTTTTATAAATATCTAGCGCATATCTCTACATGTTCACTAGACAGCCAGATCATAACATTTAAGAAAGCAAGAAGGAATGTAGATAAAATGGCTTTCAGTGCCCCTTGTGACCTCAGAAGGACAAGATGCCGGTCACCTGATGCCAAGAGGGTCAGGTGAAGCTGCTGGTAGACACAGGCAGAAGAGTTGGGATAATATCCATTCATGGGATATTCTGAGCAGTACCTACTGCTACTCCCACACTAGTGGTACCCACTGCCAACACCACAGGAAGCGAGGGAACCGTCGCCCAAATGGAACCAGCCGAGAAGATTCTATCCTGGAATGGGGTTGGTCATTGCAGAAGGAGCTCCCGTGATTTGACCCATTCTAGAGACGAGTGTTTCTGCCCATTGCAGAGAATGCTTTAGGTGGGGTAGGTGCCATTGGCACAAAAAAATGGCAGGAATGTCATGATTGCCCAGGGTATTGCCCAGTGGATCTGACTGGATACAACAGGGCAGGGGTAAGGCTAGGGGTGGAACCACGTATGAGGCAGATGTCCCAGGAAAGTTCCAGTTGGAAAAAGTCAGAGCTCTTGAGATAGCCTAGTCCCTCTCTTTAAGTGACCAGTCATCCATACTGAAAGATTCTGGCCGATCTTGAGGATATATAACGGGCAGCAGTAGAGGGTTGGCTCTCCTGGATTACTTGACATTCAGGACCCAAGTGCAAACTGAGTAAAATTAACCCTTTTCAGCAGATCCTTGCTTTCTTCTCTCTCTCTCTCTCTCTCTCTCTCTCTCTCTCTCTCTCTCTCTCTCTCATATACCACTTTTTTCTCATGATGAACTTAAAGCACCTGACATCACGTTCCTCCTCCTGCTCTCCATCTTATCCCCAAAACAACAACCCTGTGAGGTAGGCCAGGCTGAGAGTCTGTGACTGACCCAAAGTCACCCAGTTGGTTCCATGGTTGATCAGGGGGGAGGCTAACATCTGCATCGCAGGAAGGCAGCTTGGCCTTTGAGGTCACCCAGTGAGTCGGGGCACAGGGCACATTAAGGCCATCCTGGCGTTGTCCCTGTGCCTGCTGTCATCCTTTGAAAAAACCACCAGGGAACTCTCCTCCCTTTTATAGCATCCCCTCTTGGAGAGCTGTCCATCCTGAGTCTGGCTGAAAGAGTGTGCTTGCCTCTGCGTAAAGGAAGGGGCCCTGTGTATGTGCCTCAGCACCACCCTGGACGGCACTCTGAGCAGACACTCAGGTCTGTGGTCGCAGTCGCACCTATTCTTGCCAGAGCCATGCTACTTCTACTTCAAACACAGCAGCTATTTCTAAATTTGTAGCCATTTACATGAATTACCATAAATAATGGTGAGCAAACCTGTAAGCACTTCCCCCTGTTCTGCTCATCCATGTTGCTCAAGGAGTGAGAACTCATTTCCTTTGCAATCAGCGGTGGCAACCCAGGGAATTCTGCTCTGTGGGCACATGCAGCGTCTTATTGCTAGCCAAAGATCTAATTACACTAATCAGTCTGAGGTACATGGAGTGCGAAATTAACTTGACTTTGCATTTACATGTTACAGGAAACCAGCTTTATAGAGTCTGCAGAAAACAGAGTTCTGAAAGGTATATGAAGGTGGTGGTTGTTGTTGTTTCTTCTTCCAGCAGCTGCTTCTGTTGGAATTAGACTACTAACACTATGAACAGCAAAGACAGTTCTGTACAATCATCAATGCACTAAATGGGAAACCATTTTCTGCACTGGGACAGAGGTTACTAAAAAACATCAATAACAGCAATTATCCCAATAAGCTTAAGATCAAAGACTGCTTCCAGCCATTTTTATAAAGGAGAGTGGGTTTGGTCTTTTACAATCAGTGAAGCACTTAGGTAATTTTAGACCCTAGATTTAGCCGTCCTTTTTTTTGTTTTGTTTTTTGGGTGTGGGGGGGCTGTTAGATGACCTTGTGTGTTACTTCGGGCGTGAAGCACACACAAAATCAATTTTTCTCCAGCCCTGCCTTCCTCAGCTGCCAAGCTATGCTTCCTGCTTCTGCATTCCTCAAATGCTAAAACAACAGTAAAACTCTTTGCCTGACCTTAAAAAAAGACTCAAAATGTGTTTATTTATTTTAAAATTTCTTGTAGCACAATTTTGGCTGCAAGAATAAAAAGGGACTTTGTTTCTCCCTCATCACTTGAAGCCTTATGGGTGATGATTGTAGTAGTAGTAATGATAATAAATAATAATTCCATTTCTATACTGCCCCACAGCTGAAGCTCTCTGGATGCTTTACAAGAGTATATTATTATTACATTGCATTAATATTCCATTTTCTTCTTCTTGCAAGGAACCCAGTTTGCAGACCCTTGAACTGCAGGGTCCAAACCTTGGTCCTAAAGTCCAGCCCTGGCTGCACCACTTTTTATAGACTCTGCTCACTTAAGTCTAGCAGCTTCACCAATAGCAGCCATAAAGTATCACCTTCAAGCTGTTTGTATTTGCGCATTGTAGTGTCCTTAGGTTCTGCTGACCATAGCTTCTTTAGGAGGCCACTGCAGTGAAACCAGCAGACAAACTATTTTTACTGAATGATTTATTGATTCAACCTACTTACCTAAGAGGGTTTTCATTATCCATGATAGATATTATTTTTAAAGAACTTGAATTAGTCTGAAATTTGCTTCGCCCAGAACCGTCATGGAATATTTTGTACAGCATGTGCGATGTAAGAGCAAACTGATGTTTAGGTTTGCTCTGCCATAATCTAGAGCTAATTTCATCACCTGCTGGTAATATTTACATTACTAAATACAATGTATGTGAATTGACTAGTCTTGTAATGATCTTTCTTTAGGTCCTGTCTGGATCCAGTTTCAGCCAGTGAAAATACATTAATTAACAGTTCTTTGTAAGTGCTAGATGTTGATTCTGAGAGGCAACATTTCATGGTGATGAAATGATTGATGCTAAATTAACTTGGAGAAATATTTGCATAGTACAAGGGTAAACAAGGATAGACAGACACGCCCCCCCCAAAAAAACCCCCAGACATTGTTCTATAGGCCTATGTAGTCAGGTAATATATTTTTTAAAATCAAATTGTCTTGTAGTAACTATTCGGCCCACAGAAACCTGGCTGCATTTCAAGGAAAATGTAAATCTCAGAAGCATGGCATCATGGAGGGTGTAGAAACTGTGACAATTAGTGGAATAAGTAATTGACAGTGATTATGAAAGGCATGTCACTTCTAGGCTATTCTTATTAAGATATACTGTTCAAAATATAAGGGGAAATGGAAGAAATGAACTAGTCTGTTCTTCTATGATTGTAGCAAGGATCACATATGTTAAAACCCGGAAATAAAATAAAGAGTTTAGCAACACCTGGTTTTAAGAAGTATGAATAAACCAGATCTCCCCTGCCCCCTGTCCATCCTAATTGGAGGTAGAACCACTAATATAGACTTTTGCATAAATAGCTTTACAAAATGCACATGCTTAACATAAATATCTTCACCCTTGTCTTCTTCCTCTCCTCCCTGCTTCTCCATTTCTTATTTTCATTTGTGCCTTCCTAAATGGCAAATAATACAGATACTATGATACTATTCATTTTTAAATAATTGTTCAAAAGATTTGCTGTGTATTTGTTCATGTTAAAGAAAGTCACATAGTGACCATTTTTACTGGCAGTTCCCCTTTTCTGCCTCATCCCAGCTGTTTCCAGGCCCTTAGGATTTGAGATGGAACCCTAACTCCACCTTGACGCTTAACCCTAACCATAAGTGTACGGTAGATTTGCTGCTTATTTGGACAGCATCGAAAAAAGTCACATAGGAAGCGTTTTTCTTGGCAGCTCCCTTTTCTACCTCATCTGAGGTAACTCCATGTTCAACCTTGTTAGAAAAGTCCTGCTGCTAATACTGATCTCTGCTTGCTGTAACCAGTGCTTTTATTGTAAGAAAAAAGGTGCCGGAACTCATGAAATTATTTACCTTTTCCATGTAGTCAATCACTGTACACACACCCACACACGTCAGTTGTGTAATGAAACATAACGGTCGCCGCATGCAGTGAGCACTCAGCACGCGACCACACAACCATTCACAAGCCAAGGAGCGCCACAAGCTGAGCAGCGCCATCACAACCAGCACGGACGAAGCACGCATGCATCGGATTTGACACACAAGCAGCCCGCATGCACCATTTTAATGATTTTGCCACCGACCTGCTCTGCTCGACAGGGTGATTCAAATTCACATGGACCAAACATCAAATTTTCAAAAGTTACTTTTAAAATACAGAAAAACTGTTGAAAAAAGATGCCAGAACTCCGTTCCGGTGTGTTCTATGACAAAAAAAAAAGCACTGGCTGTAACTGTAGAGATCAAGTGTTCACTGACTGTTTTCTGTGACCCGGCAATGCTGGCAGTGGCCAGACTCTGGACCCAAAGAGTTCCAGGTGGCTTGCCCCAGCAACAAGTAAAGCTTAGAAATAGAAAAAGGCATGCACTCCAGAGCTATAGGCTGAGGCACCTGGAAGGGGAGCCTGCGGAAACCTCAGGCAACCTCTACAAACCTTAAGCTAAAATCACCTGGCTGAAGCTGCTTAGCCTTACTGCAAACACACATAAAGATACAGACCACTTAGCTTAACTGCCAATGTCAAAGGAGTAAGCTCACAGTTTGTTCTTGGAACTATAGGGCATTTACCTAGAAAATATCAGTCACAAACTTTCCTTGATGTCATCCAGAAAGGGACTCTCTTGCATGCAAAATAAAAGATCCAGATCTCATCTGGGTGCCGCTTCCTTTTTTCTCTGACAATTGAGACCTCCTGGGAAAAAGACCAAGGGCAGTTTTGCAACAACCCTAACCCTAATGGTGAAGTAGGCGCCCGTTGTCTTGGACACCGAAAAAAATTCAGCACAATACGGCTTCTTCTTCGGAGGTTACTTTTTCTGTCCTAGGTGAGTGAATTCCAGACCCTTGGATAAGCAAAAGAAGTGCCAGTTCCTGAGACTCAACCTTCCTCATGGTAAAACATTATCCTTATAGCCTAATAGACTACCATTGGTAAATAAATGAATGAAACAAATCCAGGAGGCAGCGTGTCTTTCTTGGCAGCTCACCTTCTCTGAGTTAATTCTAGGCCCTAAGAAAAGCAGGGGGATGTTATTCCTTTGGACCCCAAACCCTAACTGGATGCTTAAACTTAACCTGAATATACATGAGATTCACCGTGTGTTTATAGAAGATCAAGAAGTATCACATGGGCAGCATTTTCTTTGGCAACTCCCCTTCTTGCCTCATATCAGATAATCCCAGGCCCTTTGAAATGCAGTGGGTGGGAGAGTTTCTGAACCCTAGTCCTATCTTGATGCTTACCCCTATTCTTAATCGAGGAAAGATTGGAGAATCACATGTTGGGGATTACATGAGTGGAGCCGGCAGTCAAACTAGAAGGCCTGGGAGGCCCCTTCTGATTTGTTTTATTTCCCCCCTATGTTTATATGTTAATTGTAGGATAGGTTCAAGGTATATTTGCATAAGATTAAGAAAAGTCACATAGTGAACTTTTTTTCATGGCAGCTCCCCTTTTCCGCCCCATCTCAGCTGGTTCCAGGCCCTTAGAAATGCAGCAGGGGTATTTTCCAAGCCCTAACCCTACCTTGATGCTGAACACTTGTCCTAATTCAATACTAGAGTCACTGTGTATTTGAGCAACATCAAGAAGCATCTTATAGTGACTATTTCTTTTCAGCTCTGTCTGAGCTAATTCCAGGCTGTTTTAAATGCAGGAGAAATGAACCCCCCTCAAAAAAAAAAAAAAAAAAATCCTAGCCCTACCTTGACACTTAGCCCAAACCCTAATTGTATGCCAGATTCATTGTGTATTGGGAAAACACCAGGAAATGTTACATAGTGAAGTAAGAAACTGAGCATTTTTCTCCACAGCTCCCATTTTCTGCCTCATTGGAACTGAATCCAGGCCCTGAAAAAAGCTGAGCGACTTTTACTTTCAAAGGTGTAACCAGAGCTTGATGCTTAAACTTAAAGATTCAATGTATATTTGGAAAACATCAAGAAAAGTCATATACTTAACATTTTCTTGGCAGCTCCCCCTTTCTAGAGTTTGAAACACTTGGATTGGGAGTACTTAAAAAGCCTCCTATCCTCACTCTAAAATCCCAGTCCAAATCAAAGTCCCCAGTGTGTCCACTGCAGGATAAAAGTGCTTAGCAGCTTTTATGTTTTTGTCTTTAAAAGTAATGTCTGTTTGAAGTAATTATGTTAATATTAGAGTCTTATGGAAGTTCTCATCTTGGGTGTTGAAAGAGTCATCCCAGGTCTATATCCTACAATGAGGATGCACCTGTCTGGGCCATATCACTTCAGACTGAAGGTGGGAGCTACCATAGCTGCCCATTGTACCATACAACATTCCCCTAAATTGTTATGAATGCACATTTTGGCAGGCGTCGGGTGCACGCACGAGAGGCTGAGCATTTCAGCTGGACTGACAGCTCAGATTCAGAGGATGAGTTGGCCTATCCCAGCAGAGCTGACCGCTCAGGCTCTAATAGCGAGATGATGGTTGAAGCGGACTCAGCTCTAGCTGCACCCCAAGGCCCTGCATACCCACCTGTGCCTCCTATGGAAGAGGGTCGTTCAAGGGCAGCCGAGGGGTCCAGTCAACCTTCCTGTGGGAATGAGGAAGAGCAACAGCATTCCGAGTTGGGAGATTTAGAGAAAGGGAGTCAATTGGATGGGGAACTCCAACCTCCTCTTGGCCCCTTCCAACTCTATTCTACGATCCTTTGAATGTTTCCAAAGTTTGCGTTACAACTGATAAAAATTCTTACACATTTTTTTCCTGATGCAAGTGATTTCACTAACATTTCCTTAAACACTATTTTTGCTTGTAGGCACAGTTTGTGTGCATTTTTAGTGGGTAATCTACTGCAAAATTCAGTGGCTTTTGCATGATATCTGAATTTACATAATAATGTTACAGTTGAAAGTGCACAATTAGATGCTTTTTATATTCAAATGTGAGCAGTACAGATTTCTCCCCAGCTCCAGCTATGTATGTTACAGTACCAGCCAAGCCTTCCCAGTTACCCTGGAATCCTGCATGTACACATGCATACGGTTTTCCTTTTCAAGTGCTGCCCTGCATGTATGGATGTCAGCGAAGGGACTAGAAGGGAATTTGATGTTGGGGGTGGAGCCAGCAGGTAATAGTTTCCTTACCTCTGTATGTGTTTAGGATATGTATATTGGCAGCTTGTGCCTGGGACTGAAGCTATCAGCTTGAATGTGGAAACCTCACTAAAGATAAATGGATATCCCATAGCCACTGCACAACATTGTAAAAGACCTCAGTGCTAAGATTCAGTGGTCTATCTTTTAGGGAATAAATAGAAGGAATTATTTAAGAAGGAGACACACAAGCTCAAGGGTGAACGTTTCATCCTCTGCCTCTTTCCTTTTCTGATGTAGAATATTTAACCTAGTAGAAAATACTTTACAGAAACAATTCAACTTCCCTTCTCTGTTCCCAAAGAATTCAGCTGGGATTCTGCTCCCTTTTCTTGGACAGCAGCCTGATTGAGGAAATGTGATTATTTCAGTTAACCTCTTCAGCAAGAGAAATTGGGTTCCATGGCTCATCAGTAATGAGTTCTATTATAGACAGTTTCATGGGAAGCACAGAGCAAAATGAATTTTTGAACATATAAAATATTTTGACTAATATGTATCTTCCAGAAGGGCATTTTCAAGCAAACAGATTTTCAAGAACTTAGATTATGCATGGATGCACATGTCAGATGCTTCAATATGAGACAGAGCTGCAGTTCTCTTGAAATGAAAGTTTTGTAGGTCTTTAAGCTTGAAATCATGCATCCCAATTACTTGGAAGTAAGGCCCCTTGATGTTGCTTACTTCTGGGTAAGCATGTATAGGATGTATGCATTTGTAGGATTGCACTACTTGTATTTCACAACAATTGCTTATACACTAATGTTTTGGGGAAGAGGGAAGGTCTTTTCTCTCTTCTCTGACTGAGCCAGATATTCGGGTTAGGATTTTAATAACTTAACATATATATATAAAGCAAATCTGCATTTTACCCAGTAAATTTTAATGATGCTGAGGTATGAAAAGAAAGTTTGAAATGAACAAACCTTAATTTGTAATGCTATGCCATGTTTTGTTTTACCTAACAAAGAAAAAAACAATCAAAAGCTAGGGAGTCAGTTTCACAAGATAGTTATCATGGTGCTCTCCCATTTATTTTATATGAATACTTTTTCCTATATGAGCAGTGTAAGTTTCAGGAAATTAACTTTTTTGTTAGTTTTCTGAACACAAGCTAGATTGTAAAGTAGCCTCAAGACTATGTTGGTTTGGATAAGGTTATCGTTGTCTAACCATTTTATAGGAATACATCTGATTCTAAAATCATCCAACAATTTGCAAATCATTCCTCTTTGCAACAAATTATGACTCTGTTTCCCTACTTCAAATAAATTTATGTACAAACAATTGCCATTCAATTTCCTTTTAGTCAGATATTGTCAGCTTGGCATGTCCCATGCTATCAACTTGCTTGTATATCTGAATCTTTTTCTATCTCCCTGGTAGCAAACATATTTCATCATGGCATGTTTAAAGGGATGAGAAAATGCTTCTTTCAAAGATAAAGCTATCCCACATATCAGCTTTCAGGAAAGGATATGAAAAAGAAATTGGTTTACACCCTTTCTTAAAAACAGGATATTAATTCCTTTTAACACATTTACTTCCAGACATAAACAATTGCTTACCCAGAACACTAAGTGTTTTTCTATACCTGCTCTGTCCTCTCATTGATCATTACTGCAAATAGTAATTATCTTATGTGTGACACTACACAGATTGAGTTGAATGATACTTTTCAGCATTCTGACTGGGTTCTCACAGCATGTTAAGCCACAAAGGGTAGTGGCTTATCATATCATCTGAAATTTCCAGGGGGTGGTTTATAGGCCACCCTGGGGAGGCTTATATGGCATCCTAGGTAACCATGGCTTGTAGTGGAGTTGATTCATCCCGCTGCACCTATCTTAGCATGTCATCTTAACCTGGATGACACAGTAAGCTGTGGTTAAGCTGAGAGGCTATATAGTCCGTTGGGAAGTCAGCAAGAAAAGTGTTGCCACGCTGGTCAAGGGTCTCTGTCCAAAGACAGCACCTCGTGTGGCCGTCCTCAGCTTCCCTTTGCACTCCTCCTCTCTCATCATTAGCAGGATCATCAGCAGAACCTGCTGGTTTCAGCCAGTGAGGCCCTGCTTGGAGGTCGGAGAGGCAGCACACACCTGGGAAAGGTCTGTTGGGCTTGGTTTCCTTTCAAAGAAGAGAGACTGAAAGGCTGGTTCCCACCTGCCAACAAAGTCTTTTTGGCTGCAGTGGCAGGTGGGAAAAACCCACTCAGTATCCTTTCCATGCACCCTTTCTTTTTAATTTTGAGGATAAAGCCCTTCTACATGGTCAAGATTTGCTAATTGTTTGTCTACCTGGTAAACATTCTCTTTATATGTAGATGACATGGTTTTGTTATCTATAGTGCAGGTGGTCCTGTGCAGACCAAGGAGGAAGTTTTTAGTGTCAGGAGAATGACACTACTTGGTTAGAGTCTGCTTATTAATAAGATGAAATCCAAAGATTAATCTTTGGAGAAGGGAAGGAAGGAAGGGTTTTTAGATTTTAAGGAAATAGAATGAGTGGAATCGTTTATATATTTGGCCATAGTTCTTTTTTCCAGGGTAGCCTGGTCATCAAAAATGAAGAAAGATGAGTTGAAAGGTGCTTCATTGTTGAGTAGTCTTCTAAATTAGACATACCATGGATCGCTTGGGCCAGTTATGAGTGCATACAAGCTTTGATCTTCAGTACAGAAATTTGGAGCTTTGCCAAGAATAAGAAAATAGAAAATGTTCCAAAGGGCTTTTTCCAGCTGATTCTAGGAATTTCAAGAGCCTCTCCTGCTCATCTAATTAGATGAGAATTTGGATTGGAAGCTGTCTCTGATTGAAAAGGTTATTCAACTTTTGCTATAAGTCAGTTTACACGAGTAAAGATAGGCTGTCTAAAAATGTTTAAATGAGCAGATGGCTAAAAATAAGGAAAAAACTTGGTGGCCTAGTTTTTCAATTGTCATTAAATTATGGGTTTTGTGTGGAAGCTGTAAGTGATCTTGATTTGAATGCAAGAAATCTTTTAAAACAAAGAGCCCTATATAGTAAAACACAAACAGATGTAGCCACCGTGGTGAATATAGGTGGTTAGTTAAGAAATGCTTAGTTAGGACACAAACTCAATTTCAGGAAAAAAAAAACATTTTAAAGAATGAAAAGGGGTTACTGTATGTCCTTTACTCACTGCAAATGGGTTCACTGAGGCAACAAGAAAGATTTAGGTTGCTCCAGAGCAAGATAGATTAGTGTACCTGCAGTGTACTTGTTGTGGAAGGTTTGGCACACAATTATTAGCGTGTTAGTTATATTCTAGCTCTGAAGGACAATACTATTTCCACTTCTTGGGTACTTGAGAAACTGTGCATCTGAAGCTGCGCTGGTTTTCTTTCTGTGAGGAGCTGATCCTCAGATGGATCAAGGCATTCAGTTTATGCAAAAAAAAAAAAAAAAAAGGAAAATTGATTAAATGAGGCATGTAATCATTGCAACTACATGAGATATTCAAGGCTTTATAAATGTTTAATGTCTATTTTAAATATTTGTGCAAGTTATACACTATAAAATATATCACTTTTGTTTTGTGTTTATGTTCATGGTATTCATGCTTGATATGAACTTGCATCTTTCAAATTTTCAAAAAGTTTATTGTACAAGCCAAAGACTATGACAAATACATCAAGTGTGTGTGTGCATAGAGAACAAAATGAAGAATTTTAAACAATATAAATATAAATAGATTAAAATATATTATGAACAAAAATCCATCTTTAACTTAATTCTGAATCTCCTGTGCAGTTTATAGCAATTTTGTCTAATTCTCTCTTCTTGGTCTTATTTTCTTAAGGGTCAAGTAACTTTTAATATCACTTAAAAGAAAAAGAACGGTTTCTGCCAAGGCATTCCTGTATCTGTATGATAGCGAGGGTTTTAAAAATCTATTTCTGGGATCAGTGTATATAGGACAGATTAACAGGTCTTCAAAGTGATATCAGCCATAGATACATAATCTGCATTCAAGAAGCATCTTGTTATATCACTCATCCAAAACTGTGGTTGACATAACTTGAAATCTCAACTCAAAAAAGGATTTTCTTAAAGAGGATGGTCTCAGTCCAGACAGATAGTTAGCTCTATAATGTTCTGTTTTCAAAAGAGGAAACCACTGAGCGAATTTGTTCAATGAGCGAGTTTGTTCAATAACATGTTGGTCCAGGCTTCATCAGTACTTAGATCTATGACTGTCAACAGCCATGATCTTAGTCTTAGAGTAATTTATTTGACAAGTCCTCACATTTACTGTAAGTACTGAATACCTCTAGAAGATTATTCAAGCCCAAACGGGAAAGAGAAATTAATGTTACTTCAGATGTATATATCAAATAAAGACTTTTTCTGTTCAAAATTTACTCGTGTTAGATATGGCACCAGATCACTGACATAAATATTAAAAAGAACAGTGCTAAAAGATATCTTACTCTTCAAATCATTTTAAATGCTAAGTTAAGGAACTGTTCAGTCCAACCCTACTCCTCATTTCTGTGTTGGTATATAGCTCCTTTATCAAAAACAGAACTCTGCAATCAATCTTAGATCTTGTAACTTTTGCCATAATCTTTTTCTGTTAATAGAATTGAAAGTGGATGAAAAATCAATAAAAGCTACATAAGATAATTCTTGATGTTTTAATACATTTCCTAACTAAGTAATTTAATGTAAGATATTACTTATTTGTTTTTTATTTATTTAAATCTTTTGTAGACCATCCCATTACCAAAGTTTTGGGATGGTTTAACAATAAAATGTAAGAGAAGAAAAATTAATTAAAAAATGAGTCCTAAAAGATATTGGTGTATGGTGTTGTAACCAATCCTAAAACAGCTTGTTCTGTTCATGTATAATTTTATTTGTATGTAGCCAGTCTAGTAATTCTGAAGAAGATAACATGGATATTTGTTTGTAAGCCGCCCCGAGGCTTCGGCGAATGGGGCGGCATAAAAATGTTTTAATAAATAAAATAAATAATAATAAATAAATATATCTTTGCAGCATATCTAGCAAATTAATGGGCCAGTGATTTTGCAGATTCTTCCTATCACCTTTCTTGTAAATTGGAAAGATAGCGCTTAATTTCCATCTAGGAGGCATTAATCCAAGGAGCATACTTTGATGAATAAACTAAAATGGGTGTCCACCATTCTGAATATCCTTTATGCAGCTCTGGGAGAAGTGAGTGTTCTCCAAGGGCTTTTTTGGCTCCAAACAAGTGATGAATGTCTTTATCTCACCTCAGGAAACTGGTTGCCACTCCAGTAAACTAGAAAGATGGTGATCTTCTGCTGCAACACATGGTTACCATAGCTAGGCACCAAAGATATTAGAGAAATAATTCAGCCAGGTTGAACCTGGAATTACAGCATCTTGGGTAGAAGTTACCTCATTCAGACCTTGATAAATAATTTCCCAGAATTTATCCCCCTTACGTTCTGATACTGGCAAGCTTAGCTCCTGCCACTGCATTATTGCTTATTTTTCTTTCTTGATTTTAAGCAGCTTCTTATAATATGCCCTGCATATAATAAGTGACAGAATTTTCTTAATTTCTTAGTAAGATCTTTCTTTGATGCTCTGCATTCAGCATCAAACTAGACAGAATGCAACACTGATGCTCCTGTTAGTGGATTTCTTCACACAGGGCCCAAGTTCTGTAATAATTTGCTGAAAAGCATCTAAATGATCTATTGACTTTTTCCAAAATACAAATTAGTCACATTATGGCTATAAAGTCTTTCTTCCATAGTACTACTCAGCCTGTGAGAGCATTTTAGCCTTTTCTCACCAAACATTTGCCCAGTTACATTTGCTGTTTCTGTAAATGTTGCACCTTCAGTTAGTGAGCAAAAAGACACTAAAATGGGGAAATGGTCACTTTCAGTATGATCAAGATTGAAATGTGTTTACTAGGAAATAGTGAAGGAGAGGCCATAATAAGGTCAATAACACCATCACCACCTTTTTGCAGATAAGTATAATAACTTCCAGATTGTTCACGGGACTTCTGAGAAGTGTATATAGATTATAATAACATGCAAACTCTAAAAATGTTAGTACCTGCTGACTGCATTAACTATCCATAAAAGTATGAGTCTCGAGTAAAACATCTTCTAAATCTAAACCCAGAGGTTACAAAAGACCCTTTGAGCCTGTCTCTGCATTAAAAATGAATGCATTTGGCGGCTTCTGAGTTATCTGATCCAGAAGAATTATTAAATCCTTCCAGATCTTATCAACCACTAGTTTTCCCTTTGTGGGAGAGAAATAAGTATTTATACCAAAAAAATTTAAAAAGAAACATTTCTGTCCATAGTTTTAATTTGAACAGATTCAAACTATTTTGAGATCCCCCCCCCATCTACTAACTGTGGGTCTCCTGTTAATTCTAATCAGATAAAGGATGCTAATCCCCCACTTCCTCTGCCTTTCTTACATTTCTTTATGGCTGGCTGATTAAATCATATGTAACCCTGAACGAATGGTGGGCTACACTCATGCAACTATGTCTCTTGCAGACAAATGATATCATCTTGTTGTAGTGTTCAGACATATTTGTTTCCCCAGTGCCAGGGTCCAGGAAAGTATACTCAACCTTTCCGAGAAAGACCTAGTCAATTTTATGATCTTAACTGTAACTTAAGAGACTTTAGATTTGGCGGAAGTGTTCTTCTGTTATT
This sequence comes from Varanus komodoensis, assembly GCF_004798865.1. Classification (NCBI taxonomy): domain Eukaryota; kingdom Metazoa; phylum Chordata; class Lepidosauria; order Squamata; family Varanidae; genus Varanus; species Varanus komodoensis. The sequence goes on along the minus strand of NW_025335568.1, from coordinate 33,027,998 downwards.
ACTCCAGTACCTCACATTACTTTGAACCACCAATTTTAGAAAGCCTAATTGAGTTCTGTAAATGAATTTATACATGACCTGATGGTTCTACTCACCAAGCTTCTCAGGGCATGTCCCAACTCCTGCCTTAGGTCTAAAGTGTATTTTCTTCCTTTCATTTCCATGGAGACATATTTGGATATTGTATGGGTAAGTAACAAAACAGGGGATCACATATCGATGCTTCTTCCTTCTCCTACCACCTCAATTACTGACATTAGCCTGATTTTCTATTTCATTCTTTTTAAAATGGAGAATAGAGTTAGTACAGAGCTGATATGACTCATTTCGATGTTGTTTAATCTCAAGTGATGGCTCAATAATGTCTCTGTTTTCTATACTTTGGGGTACTGTTAAAAACTCAGCATCCCCAGCAGGAAGAGTAGAGTGGTGCCCTGAGATGGCCTGGGTTCTTCTGTCAGAGGACAATCAGAGTCAAGTTGTATGGAGTCTGACTGAATACTATCTTGTGCTTGGGCAATAGCAAAGGCAAGTACTCATCAGCTGGGCAAGTACCCATCAATTATCAACAGCCTTGGGTCAGATGGAGTTAGGTTATGAATGGAAAAGGAGCTGTCAGTGCTGGTCTCATGTTCATTTAGATTAGACTGGCAGCATAATTCTGAGTTAATTTTCCAGTCTAAGACAATATTATTTAATGCATTAAGTACTCTGTGTAATGCTCATCAACCTTAGTTGCATTGTTTTACCAGGCTCTCTTTCTGCTCTCTACTATTTGTGGGTCGGCTAGTCGGATGAGCCACTGTCAAAACCGAGCTCAACTAGCCTGATCAGAGTGCTGATAGTAGCAGTCAGACCCAACATTGCCTGTTGCAACACGTCCATTTTATGAAGAATCGTCTCTGCTGTTTGTTTAGATAAAAAATTGGTCTCTTAATAGGCTATACAATGTAGAGGCTTCAGGCACAACATCCACTAACTCTACAGCACCTGAATTCTTTCTGAATGTATGCTTAATATTCTTTATATAAGGATATAAAATGGCATGTGCTTCTCCTTCAACTTCCTCAAGAAGAAGCAAGGCCAAGAGGCTGCACCTTGCCTGCCACTGCTGTCCAGAAAGGATTGTGGGATGGTGATCCAAGGGACCCATTTTGTTAGCTTTCCAGTAAGTTTGGCAAAGCAGGTCACTTCAAATTGCTGCCACAGTGAAAATGCAGTGATGGTGATTTGAGGGATGTGTGGAAGAGAAGCAAGCTTCAGACAACTGCAGCTCACCCCCCCCCCCGCCTGACCCAAATGGTGGGCACGGATGACATGCAATAGAAACCGGTTTCCTGCCAGCTTCAGTTGCCTTCTCCTTTCCTGCCCAGTCACCTAACCTCACAACTCCACTTTCCCACCACTCACAGTTGCGTGCTACACCTTGGTGATAAAACTAGCTGAAGTTTTCTAATCATATTCTGACTGGATCTGCCATGGGCACCATAAAAATAAGTGGAGGGTCATCCATAGGCAGGTAACTGTAAAGACTGGGCCTACTTCCCTAAAATAAAATGTCTGAATATGAACTGGAAGAAGAGGTGCAGTTGGAAGCTTAACCAAATTGCCAAGGCTGATGAGCTGAGAGATAAGGAAGAGGCTGGTAAGAACCCTAGCGGAATACAGAGGAAGACACTGTGGAATGGGAGTGGGGGCAGAAGAGGAGAGGTGTCACTTAATCAGTTCAGTGTTTCAACACCAGATCAAATGAGTGGACTAATTAAGTAATGTCTGGTGTTCCTCCTGTTTTGTGCACAAGCAGCACTAACCTTCCTGAGGGTGGAGCCAGCTCTGTTTGGTGGGGAAGGAAGGAAGGAGAACCATTTTGGAATCAAATTCTGGCTTGGGTAGAATCAACCTCCACAATTAGAGGCTCATAAACTTTTTTTCTCATTTTATTTACATATTTATTTATTTTATTTAACAAGGTACATTAGAAAAGAAGATCTCAAGGTATAAAAATGGGAGAAAAGATCTCAAGGGATATTCCACAAATGTAATTTCAGTATCTGAACATATTAATAAAAAGGCAAAAGTTTCTGTCTGCTATGGTCACATTTAAATCATTTAATTCTTAATTAAAGATTATTCTAGTTTATGAAATTAATTGTGCATTATATCATAGCTTTATCATAACGTTAGTATTAAAGTAAAATCATTGACATTTGTAAGAATTCTATTTTCTTGAGAATTAGTTAAATGTTTTAATTAGCTTTCCATCTTTCAGTGAATTATTTGGCCAGTCTTCTGTTAATATAGTTGCATAGTTTCACCTTTGTTGCATACTCAGCCAGCTTGTTTTTTCAGTCTTCAACAGTTGGACATTCTTCAGCTTTCCATTTTCAAGCAATTGTTACTTTTGTCACTGTTATCATATATTTAAATAACTCTAACCTGAGACTCTTCCAGAGGACTCATAAACCAGAGGGAAGCTCTTGCTAATGAGCTCTATAGCACTCCTTTTGTATCACAAAGCCAGTTCAGGTTGGCCAGTATTAACATAATAAAAGACTGCCCCTTGTCTTGCTCTGCTGAGAAGGGAAAGGGAAGGAAGTTGGGGGAGAGACATACTGGGCCATGACAGTGAAGGTGAGAGGAAGGGCAGCTTCTTGCTGTGCACACCTGCTGCTCACCTGAGCAGTGAACATACACAGTGAGAGGGATAACTCCTCTACTTAGTCTGGGAGGAAGAGGAGACGCAACTCCCCACTCTTCCCCATCGAAATCATGAGAGCAGGCAGAGGGATACAAGATGCTTTCTTTGCAGCTTCCTGGGAGGAGGTTGAGATGAAAACAACAGTCCTGACCATTCCAACCACCACCTCAGGCCCCTTCTTCCCATCACTCACAGTTACATGGTATACCTTGGGGAACGGGGGATAAAACTAGCTGGATTTCTGACCATATTTTAAAATACAGAGAAGCATGAATCTTACTTGTTTGTGTTTTCAAAGCACTTGCTTCAACAATGTAAACAAAGATGTAATACTTTTCACATTCATACCATGAGAATGCATACCATTTTCCCTATCTATAGGTCTTACTTCAGCAACAAAGCAATTTGATGGCCCCAGGTCTTTCTGGAGTCCCCGTTTTGACTTTATATGACTTTACACTCAAATCTCACAGCTGGCACAGAAAGAACTGTTCCAGTTTCCTCTCCAACTCACAAAAGTGACCTTTGAGAATGAGCCTAGGGGACATTCCAGGAAGTGGGATGGGAAGGAAACCAGCCCCACCATGATATGAGGTATGAGGGGGTGCCTCAGCCCCCTTCCTTTCTGCCCCAAAGCACCACAGTTAAGCAGCTGAAATGGGCTGCCTAGCTGCTTCATCTCTGCAGTCCTTCTGCCCCACATGGGGTGCCTGTAACCCCCCAAGTTCAGTGGGTTAGAGATATCCTCATAGGATTATGCTTCAAGATAAAGAACTTAACTACTTACCTCAATATAACATTAAGAGAGTGCCCAGGTATGTAGCTGTACCTCAATAATATCATAATAATGATTAAAAAACAAAGGGTATCTATATCAAAAGGAAAGGAAGAATAAATGAAGTGCTGGTAGTTACAAAAGGCATGTGGTGTCTCTAAAACTTTAATATTTGCATGTACAGTCTTGTGCCCTTTGTAAACCTGTACTTTCGAACACGTCCTCTGATCTTTGCTGATCTTCTCCTGTGATTGAGAACTTCATTTTCCCCAACAACCTCCCTACAGGCCTGCCTTAGATCTCTCATATTTTTTGCTGAAGTGACTTTACCGTTATTGATCCATGTTGTTATTAGAAGTTGCTTTCAGAATGCATTCATCTGAGATAGACACAGAAAGCAGACTGCTTGCCGCCTTCTTTATAGTGTATGCCAAAATCTTCTATAACTTTTTATGAAAAGAATTAAGCTCCTTTTTGAAAGCCTCTTTCGTAGTGAACAAGCTTGAGGGGGAAAGTTATTTGGTGCTTTGCATCAAACTGATCCTTCACAAATTTCTTCTTTTGTCAGCAAAATGCAGTAAATAAGGAAAGTGGATAAAGTGCTTAAGAAGGGATTTGTGATCTTTGTTTCCTTTATGTACAGTGGTTTGTCTTGACAATGGCAGTATTTCGTTTTAACCCAGTTCTTTATGGTCAGACTTTTGGGACACATTTTGCTTTAATGCATTTTGGAGTCTTTAATTAAATATTATTTTAGAACATAGACTCTTTTCTCATTTAATATCCACACTGCTGTATTTCATACTGTCTGAATACTCAATAACATAATAATCTTGCCAAACCTGGTCTTAGGAACTTTCTTCCACCTTATAATAAAATATGCACATAGCAAATTCATGTTAGGGATCAATATCATCCTACATGAGTTAAACATGTGATCATAGAATCAAATTATCTCTTTTTAAAAAGGAAAGGAAGACCACAGAAAACAGAAGGAGGTTTTACAAAGTTTGATTAGAAGGAATATTTCTTAATGACTAAATCACAAGAACCATTCAATTTCCTAAATAACTGCTTAGCTTACTCTCTGTTAAGGTAACCCCATGCCTCAAATTACCAGAATTAAGAACAGTGGGAAAAAAATCCTATAGAATTCTTCCAATTTGGCCCTGATCTCAAGGTCAGTACATGCAGCAATGAGCATTTATACATCTAGCTCCATGAATTTTGCACAGAAGTCCCGCTGCTGGGTTGGGCTCATATCTGTAGCAATGATCAAATGATTGGTGTGATCAGCTGTGGCAGTGCCAACCATCTGTTCTGGGCAAAGAGATGACTGACATGGTCAAAGCTATCAACAGCACTAGCCATCTGTTCCATGCCGTGTGCATAGTCCCTAGTCAACACTGGTAACTACCTGCAAAAGGCCTCAGCTGCTCAATGCAGAAATGCAACCAGAGGGACCTTCTGCAGCACCCGTGTAGATGTACAGGTCCTATTCCATAAAGTGGTGTGCATATGTGATCCGCTTCCTTTTATGAATTGGCCATGTTGGGTTGAAACACATATCTTTAGAGTTGAAGAGAATTTGATTAATGTCATTAATTAAAGGACCACCACTTTTATATGTGAAGTGCATGTAACAAACATGTGCATACTCTTCCCATAAATGAAATGGACCCTCTGAAAGTGGTATAAATAGAAAAACTTTTAGGGTGCAATCCTACACATGTTCAGACTGAAAAAAGGACCTATAACTCTCAGCATTCTCCAGTCAGGTTTCCATAAACGATTTTCACAAGGGCCGTGTTCAGACATGATAGCCCACTCTCAGGGTTGAGCTCTCAGAGAGCTCATTGTGGGCTCTCATTGAACTGTGGGTTGTTGTTGAAATGTGCATTATGGTGCTAATAAATCATGGCTTATTAACTATGAACAATCCATGGTTTATAACTCTACAACAAACCATGGGTTCTCCTGATAGTTTATATATGGATAACAAGCCATGGTAGCACCTCACTGCTTCAGAAAACATAGTAATGCACATGTCATCAATAACTTATGCTCAACCCATACCAAGCCCATGAGAGCGGCTTAGCTTACATTAGCCCAATCACTATGATAGCCAATCTACATGAATAAAAGCTGATTGCCATGGGCCAGAAAATATTGGCTAGCTACCATCAGAGGTAGTGAATCTGGTACTTACAGGCTTTCCCCCCAAATGCATACATTTTCTTATTGGAACCTGGGATTACTGTGAAATACGTTTCTGCACGTGCTAAAACCTGTCCTCAGAGGAGTTCTTCAGCATGCTAAGGCTCATATCCCATCTCTGCCTTGTGTTCCAGTTTTTGGTAGGTACTTGTTTTTTGCCATGCCTTCCATGGTGGTATCTAGAACAGTTTTTCAAATTGCCTACCCCAGCGCAAGCCCATTTGGAATAGCATCTTCCTTGTAGAAGTCTGTGTTTCTTTTCAATGGATTTCTAGATGTAATTAATTCCTGGTAGATGAAATAGATGTTCAGAATTCTAGGGCTACCGACCTCTTAGAACATAGAAGAGTAGAGCCGGAAGGGGCCAAGAAGACCACTGGGTGCAGCTCCCTGCCTGGTGCAGGCCTCCAGCTTAAAGCATCCTTGACAGTGTCCAACTGCTTCTTGCATGGCTCCAGGATGGAGTACCCCACAACCTCCCTAGCTCATTCGTTCCATTGCCTTACTTGGCATAGAGTAGGCCCATTCGCTTTAACAAAGCTATTCCTAAGTTTTAAAAATTTAATACTATAGTAGTAGCATTAGTAATATATTCAAATAAAGTATTGTCCGTAAGGGTACAAAATGCTTCATATTGTTTCAGTAATCCCCAAAACCTGTTAGTATTATTTTTCTATCATTACAGGTAGGGAATTTAAGCTGAGTGTTAGTAACTTGCTGAAATCTCAGTCAGCGTCAGTTTGAATTGCAAGTATCTCCATGTATAGTCCTGGATCAAAAAATGCCTGCATATTGTTATGGCACCTCAGTCTCAGACTTAACCTTGAACTCTGTTGTCTGATTTCCTATTCATACTTGAATGTGATTTGAACTTGGTTGTGCCAGGTATGTATTTATTTCATTTCCCTTGTATTTAATATTTCCCATTCTTTCTGTTTTTAGATTGATATATAGCACTGTTTTACTAAGCCATTTGTTTCCAAATTAATTACTTCCTCTCAGAGGACATTGCAAATAATTAATTAAGCTGAAGAACTGCAAACTTAAAGTGTTTCACAGATCCAACAAGCTTCATTTAAAAGGCCAACTTTCTTTTGAATACTTCCTGACTGCAGCTCTTGTAACACTTTTTCGCTGGAGCTCTGTCAAATCAGGTCTCATTCAATCTGTGCCAAGAGAAACTTTGGGCCAAAACTGCATGTGATTGGATTTGTAGAGTTATTTCTTTACTTCAAAGCAGGTGCAGGAGACTGCTGATTTGATTGGTACAGTAGGAGGCAGTTAGCGGGGGTATGCAGGAATAACCTCTTCTCACCATGCAATTCTCCACCCAAAATCTTGCCCCAAATATTTATTAAATAAAAGATTGTGCATGGAGATCAACCCTGACTGCCCTTTAGAAGGCCAGATCCTGAAGATGAAACTCAAATACTTTGGCCACCTAATCAGAAGGAAGGACTCCCTGGAGAAGAGCCTAATGCCGGAAACAATAGATGGCAAAAGAAGAAGGGGACGACAGAGAATGAGGTGGCTAGATGGAGTCACTGAAGCAGTCGGCGTGAGCTTAGGTGGACTCTGGGGGATGGTGGAGGACAGGAAGGCCTGGAGGAGTATCGCCCGGGGGATCGCGATGGGTCGGCCATGGACATGACTTTGCGACTAACAACAACAAATGCAATTATCTGTCCATTTATTGCAGTGAGACTAATAGTAAATGGTAGAAACATAGAAACAGAGCGAGTCAGAAGGGGCCTCCTGGGCCATCTAGTCTGATCCAGCTCTAGCCAGCTCTGCTCACGACATGTGGTAGAGTTGTGTGAAAGAGAGAGAATTTAAGTAGGAAACCAGTGGCAGGACTAAGGGTTAAATTCATCATCCCCCCAGGGCCATAAAATTCGAACCTCTTATGAAAGAGGTGAAGTAGAGATAACCAGGTCAGGGAATCCAATCACTGATCTCTGCATCACATAGAGTATTTCCTTTGAACTTAGGTAGCTTGGTACGTCTACTGTTGGATGAGGAATCTTGTTTAGTAATCCCCCATATATCTGTGTTCTTCATCAGAAGCCACTTCATTGCTTTGGATGGCAAAGACTACAATTAAAAATTTCAGAGAGGGAGGAGAATAACGCACTCTGATTGAGGTACCAGCAATGGGGCTTCCAAATTTTCCTTTCCCCAAGAACTGTTTTGGGGACTATAATCACTTGCCCTGTTTTGGGAAGTTATCAGAGCCATCATGTTCTCCTCTCAGATCTATCTTCATGCCTATCAATCTTCTTATCTTGCAATATGTAAAAGAGCAAAGACACATTCTTTCATACTGCCTTGAGGACAGTAGCAAGAAGCCACATAGAATCACAGAATAGCAGAGTGGAAGGATCCAGGAAGGGCATCAGGTCTAACCCCTTCTGTTGCAGGTCACCAATTTACACCATCCCACTCATGAACAATCAGATGCAAGTCCATTTTTCTATGGACATACAGCTGGATGATACCATGTGGGATTTGGGAAAAAATGAACATATGCACCAGGGCTTGTTCGTCTGGCTCCTTATTTGGGGATCTGTTAAAATTCTGCACAGTTAAGATATGTTCTGGTACCTTTGCCAGTACCATCCTGTACATGTCACAAGGCTTGCTTTGTAAACTCACTTTGAAAAGCTTCCGAGGAACCTATTTCTAGGTTTCCCATACACGTTCCCATATGCAGCAGGATGCAGAGGGAGACATTGGATATAAGCAAAGAATTCAAAGAATGGGAGAGATGAAGAAAATGGGGTCAAAGTGAAGAAACTGGAGAAAAGCCAGCTGAGCAGGGAAGCTCACAGCATCAACCTACTTAGAAGTAGATTCCACTGAATTCAGGAGAACTTACTCCCAGGTAAGAATGCTTTGGCTCACAGCCTAAGTGCAGTCACTGCCTGCTCATTCAGGTATCAGTTTATTATTGTAACATCTTTTATACACATTTACTATTTGATCTCAAGACATGACAGGGCATTTTATACACATTCCATGACAAAACTGGTGAAATGCTATAATTTCCTAAAAGCGTCAGTCTTAAAAGCATAAAACAGGAATCCTGTAATTTCTCGATGACCTTACAGTTCTGTTTCCAAAATGTGACGCATCAACTTGCACGTGCTCAGGATACAGGCATTTGTGTGGGTATGTGGTATTGTTGCAACTCAAGCAGATAGATATGTCAATAGATGTGTTTAGGAAGACATCACCAGTTTCCTCCTGGTTTGGTCCTGATTGTTGGTCCTGCTTAGAAGATGGGAGGCCATGCCATGGCAGTGATATGTCAAAGGATTAGACTTACTACTTTGCATTACTATTTTGGCTCAGTCTTCTCCCAAAAGAAAAACTACAACCCATCTGATGAAGATGCAGGACTGCAACTCAAGATTGACAGGGAAGGTCAGGTACCTCCTAGTTGGTCTAAGCAAGTTCAAATTTCTAGGGCCTGATATGCTTCATAAAAGAGCTAGTGGAAGAACTCTCTGAACCACTATCTATCATCTTTGAGAATTCATGGAAGAAAAGGGAAATGCCAGATAACTGGAGAAGGTTCCTATCTACAAGAAAGGAGGAAAGAAGATGAACCTGAGAGCTATAGACCAGTTGGCATGACATCAATCCCTGGAAACATTGGAGCAAATTATAAAACAATCAGTCTGCAAACACTTGGAAGGCAATGCAGTGATTACTAGAAGCCAGCATGAATTTCTCAAGAACTAATCCTGCCAGACTAATCTAACTTCATTTTTTGACTGGGTAACTTCCCACTTTGTGGGTATGCTGTGGACATAATCTATCTTTTGACAAAGTGCCCTATGACATCCTGTTTAGCAAATTAGCAAAGAATGGGCTAGATGGAACGACAATTGGATTCATCTCCAATTGGCTGCAAAATTGGACCCAAAGAGTACTCATCAATGAAACCTTCTTGAACTGGGGAGAGACAACAAGTGGGGTGCTTCAGGGTTCTGAGGGCCAGTGCTCTTCAACATTTTTATTAATGATTTAGGTGAGGAAGTACAGGGAAGAATAATTAAATTTGCTGATAACACAAAACTGGGCTCAAAGACAGGGAAAAGAGCCAGAGTAATCTTGATAGGTTAGAATGCTAGGTTGAGAATAATAGAATGAAATTCAGTAGGTACAAATGCCAAGTCCTCCACCCAGGAAAAGAAACTGATGCATCACTAGAAAATGGGGAACACTTGGCTCAATAATACTGCAAATGAGAAGGTTCTTGCAATAATTTAAGCTGCATTAATAGAAGAATCACTTCCAAATCACTTGAAGTAGGAGTCAGACCTCACCTAGAGTACCATGGCCAGTTCTCGGCACCAAAGTTTAAAAAAGATGCAGGAAAAGCTGGAAAGGGTTCAGAGGAGGAAAACAAGGATGATCCGGCAAACAAAGCCCTCTGCTGAAAGATTGAGAGAACTGGGCATGTTCAACTTTGAGGACAGAAGACCAAGGTGAGATGTGATAGCACTGTATAAGTACATGAAAGGCTGTCACAAAGAGGAAGGACAAGATCTCTTCTCAATCATCCCAGAGTGTAAGACAGAAATAGTGGACTTAAGTTACAGGAAACCAGATTCTGATTAGATACCAAGAATAATTTCCTTACTTTCAGATCAATGGGACCAAATACTTAGGAAGATTATGGGCTCTCCTACACTAGAGGCATTCAAGAGGCAACTGGACAGACATCTGAGGGGAATGGTGTAATTTGGAGTCCTGCAGTAGCAGGAGATTGGATCCAAAGGCCTTCTTGTCGCCTTCCAACTCTACTATTCTATGATTCTACGACTCCCCTTCGCAATTTGGTTGAAATAGCTGGCAGTGGAGGACCTGTGGTCTCAGTCATGATACTGAGCCACACAATTTTTCTAATTCGTATGTGGATATTTTCTGGTAACTGCCAACTACAGTTTTCAACATACTCATAATTCTCTATAAATACACAGAGAAATGAACAGAGATTATATCACTGAAACTGTCACTCATAGTAAGTGTCAAGCTGTGAAGAATTTCAACAGGGCCTAAAATAAAGAGCTACATGAAAATAATGCCCCCCCCCGAACACACGCACAGGTGCTCTCATTTAATTACAGCATAGCAAAGCCCCCGCTTTGGTTCACTGGTTGATTTCAGCTCTGCTTACTGCATTTAGTAGAAAACTAGTATGGATGGTTGATGGACTAGGACAATTACATCTCTGGGAAGCATTGCTAAAAACATACTGTGCTGTCGGATAAACTGGAGTAAACAAAAAGCAATTTTCTTGACCTACTGTAGTTTCATGGAGGACACATGGTAACTTTATTTTCTTGCAACTGTAGTTGTGTTGATGTTCATACTCTCCTATGATTCTCCAGCATGGCTAAGAAAACTTTACTGAATAATACATTCTTAACACTGGAAATGTGGGAGTTAAAGTATATCTGTAGATAAGCTTATTTTCCATCCTCCAGTCAATGCACTGTTAGATTTAGCATCTATTCAGTGAATGTTAATGCAGAGAATTATCTTACTGGAGGTTTTGTGAGGATGCCCCTTTTAAGTTAACAGCAATTTCTTCTTGATAATTGTCTCATTTATGTGGGGTGGAGGGGGGAGCAAAGTAACTTGTTCAGAGTTAGTATCATTTCTAATAGTCTGGCTAGAATTGCAGTCCTTTCTTTATTATTTCTAAGTAAAAGCACTTCTGAAAATCTTCAGATGAAGGATCACCCCATGTTATAAAGGCACAAAAGAAGTAAAAAAGACAGGAATAACTGGTGTGTGTGTGTGTGAATGTATGTGCAAATGTGTGGGGAGAAATGCACTTCAAACTGTGGATCAGCATGAGATGGCTGCAGAAATGGACAGGAATTTTAACTATATAATTCTATATAACTGTAACTATGCAAATTCTCCAGTTCAGGGCTGACCCTATCTTGAGACTGATTGGTGGTGACCTCAGACAGCAGATACTCTGGGGTGGTAGGTAATGGGGGACCGCACAGCCTCCCTTATGCTCCCTGATCTAGCTGGCTGCCTTCAGGTTCAGTGGAAGCAGCCAGCACTGGAACAACATTCAGCTGCCTGCTCGGCCAGCTTCTGTGGCTGGATTTGTGAAACACAGGATAGCGGTGGTAGGAAGTGGAGAGGAACAACACCTGGCAGGAGACCGCGCCCGCGCCCGAGAACCGCGCCGCGCCCGAAGACCGCGCCGCGCATGCGCCCGAAGACCGCGCGAAGACCGCGCCGTGCCGCCGACTCCGCCGCTACCTGACTGCCCTGCCACGCCCCTGCACACGTGGCAGGCGTGCCCGGACGGGGTGGGGCGTCGGGTGGCCGGCGGCTACAAAGCGCCGCGGGGGGGAGCGCCGGCGGGAGGAACAACACCTAGCAGGAGACCGCGCCCGCGCCCGAGAACCGCGCCGCGCCCAAAGACC
>NW_025335568.1:33013480-33015744 GCF_004798865.1 Varanus komodoensis | reverse complement strand
TATTTTATATGCTTTGTGGGAATTAAAGACATCCATTCTGCTACAAATGACATGACCAGCATTCATTTATGCCTAATGTGCAACATAAACTTTATTTACTACACTATAAAGCAGAACTGTAAAAAGTGGGTTGTGTCAGTAGCGCTGCTGTAGATGCATGCTGCGTTGCAGATTGGAAAAACAACAATTCGGTGGTATCTATTTAAAGATTAGCTGAATCATAAAGGTATGGTATACATTTTCATGGGACAGAATCTACAAAAGCATAGGCCACAATAAATTTGTTAATCTGTAAAGCAGTGCTTTTGGTTTCTTTGCTTGCTTCTACAGCGGACTAACAGGGCTTCCCCTCTCAAAGTTGTAGAGCTGGTATATTCAGCCATTTCCCGCTCCTTTTCCATTCTGTGCAGAATGCTGCAGCGATCCACATTCAGTACAGATGACTCACTGTACACTAACTTCCGTGAGCAAACGGCTCATATGCAGTGTATTATCTAATACACTCTAGCGGACACTGATTTCAAATTACTTCTCCAGCAAAACGAGTTTCGGGCACTAGGGCCCAAGTGTGTGTTCGGGTCCATTCAGATTGGATGTCGTCCTGGTGTTTGCGATTTCTGGTATTTGCCACCAGCTCGGAGGAGAAACAGGGATCCAAACACGCCTATTCTGGCTCCCCGGAACGTGGCCACATGGACATGTTCGCAGATCCCTTTACGTTTTAGCCGCGCCCAGAAGTTCGGGGACCGTGAACAACCGAGCGTGGAAACTGGCAGGGCGCTGCACCTGTTGTCTCAAGTTCGCTCAGCTCAAGGTTCGGCCCCGGTCAAGGCGTGCAGCGCTGCACACGCGACCGCACATGGGCCGCGCGTGTGCTTCGCATCGGTCGAGGCTTGTGTAGTTTTAGAACTTCCAGGCGACGCATGCAGTTCAAACCGGGGAGGGAAGAGCCGGTATCTTCCTGCCCTCCCCTAGCTGAGTTTCATTAACAACGGATCGCGAATGTCTGAACAGAGCTCAGGAGCGCACACGTGTTGGTAAGCAGTCCCTTCCGCTCTCCCCGCCCGAACTTGCACGAGACTGTGCGGAGCTGCCGCTTGGCTCCGGGGCGGGAGGGAGGCGCGGAGGGGGCGCGCCGGCGCGGGGTCCCAGCCGGGCGGCCGCGGGAGGCAGCTCCTCACCTCACCGCACGCGAGGGAGCGCCATTTCGCCCTCCACCGGAGGGGGGGAAGAGGAGGAGCCGCGGCTCGGCGCGCTCTTCCTCTGCGCGGCGGGGCGCCGGAGCGTCTTCGCCGCCCTCGCGAACAATGGGCAGGGGCAGCGCGGAGCCGCCCGCCCAGCCCGGGACCCGGAGCAGGCGCAAGCCGCCGCCGCTCGCCGCTCGCAGGCCACAGAGACACCGGCGAAGCAGCAGTAGCCGCGCGCAGCGGCACCAGCGCCGGGGTGGCCTCAGCATGTCCACCCCGCCGCCGCCGCGCTGCCTCCGGTGCTTGCAGCCGGCCAAGCAGCCGCCTCGCGGCAGCCGCCGCAGCCGCTGAGCTTCCCGGGGCTTTCACGCCCCGCTCGGGCTTCCGCGCCGCCTCCTTTCTCCGGGGGCAACCATGATGAACTAGCCCGCGTGCGGCTGCAGCATCGGCACCCCACCCTCCTGCTCCCCGCCCTTCCCGGTAAGGAGTGGTGTGGAGGCGGGAACTGCTCCTTCGCTGTCCCGGGAGGAGGCGAAGTCCAACACGCAAGTCCAAGCGCCATCCAGCCGGGGCTGCCTCGCCTGAGCCCTGGAAAGGGAGGCAGGCAGGCAGGCGCGCGCCCGATCGCCACGGCGTGCCACCTCCACGGCCATGTGCAGCGCGCGGCGGTGCAGCCGGGTCAGAAGCGCAGCCCGGAGGGAGGGCGGGAGCAGCCCAGGCTGGCGTTGTGTGGGGGGGGAATTAACGCGGTGCCGCGGGGCGGGGGGGCAGCTGACAGCTGGATGGCGGCGGGAGGAGGGGACTGCCTGGGGGCGGGGTGGGGGAGAGCCGGTCGGCGCGTGCATTAAACGCACCTTCCTCCAGGTCCCTCCGAAGGAGCGGCGGCAAGAGCTCGTGCGGCGATTTTGAGGAATTCCTAGAAGGTTGGTAGGTTGTTGGGTGTGCTTCGGTTTTGTGCCTGCATTGTGCGTGCATGTGCGTAACTCAGAGGCTCGGGGAAAGAAAGGGCTTCTCGCTCGCTCGCTCGCTCCTCTGTCCCCGGGAAATCTGCCTTTCTCTCTCCCCCCCCCCCCCCCC
>NW_025335568.1:32944763-33013380 GCF_004798865.1 Varanus komodoensis | reverse complement strand
CCCCCCCCCCCGCCCCCCGTTTTAACAACCTAACGCTTTTGTGGGCAGGAAAGAACAGATGCCATTAAAATAAAGCTGGGTTCGTCTCAACATTTCCCAAAGGGATCGTGTACATAAAAAAACCTGCGTGAATCAAGATTACTTCGGCTTTCGATAGTCAATCAGATATGCCATTGGGGTGCTTTGAGACCTCCCCCCACCCCAGTTTTTGATAGTATTTGTTGCAAAGAAATTTTTATTTTCCCTAATTTTATGGGCTAAGCAAATCGTTTTGTTTCCTGAGTTCTTCAACTTACAGTAGGTGGTGTGCATTTATTTATTCAGACTTTTGCAGTTCAAAGAGTTGAATAGATATGTTTAGAGAAGCAGTGCTTTCCAAGAATTTAAATGAGGTCTTAAAAAATGGCTTTCTAGGACTTTTCTATTAGCTCTCTTTGTTTTCTCAGGTTGACCTTTGGGTAGTTAGACAACTGAGTTGAATCTTAAGAGAGAAGTCCATATTCATGGGCATATTTTGCTCTGTGCCCTTAAGTGCTCTGAGTGCAGTTGGAAATATATTTGCTCTGATAGCTATCCTAAGAAAAAGTTTAGCATATAATAATCTCATTTACAGACAGACTGTCTCTAATTCTGTTAGCTCTTGTGGTTAGATATTTTATGTTTGTTCATTTATGTTTTAGACCCCCACGCTCATGTGGGAGAAGGTCATGCTGCATTCAGTGGGAATAATTTCTGAGCAGACACATATGGACACGCATATCTTCCATAGAGATTACATACATTCTATTGTTCTATTCTGTAGAGAATAGAACAACAGAGTTACAGAATAGAATTACTGTAAGCCCAAGTGAGTTAGGCTGCAGTCTTTTCCGCTTGCTTGGAAATAGGCTAAATAGTCTACTTCTGAGCAGTGTTTAAGTCATGGGTTAATTTTCCAGTCTTTTAACAAGTTGACTCAGAAGCAATTCCTGTTGCAATAGCTGTTCTATTAAAAATGTGCTGCGCCTCCACTGAAATTAATGGAATTTATTTGGAAGTAAAAGGTTCAAGGTGCAAGTAAGACTTTGTGCCTGCTAGACTAAAATCTGGATTTCTTCCCAGAAGAGCCCTTGTATAGGTGCTTTTAAAAAGTTAAATAAAATAGTTCAGCTAATTTTTGTGGAATGCTGTTTAATGACAAAAGGAAAAAACCCATTCATTTTAAAATCACTTTTTTTTTTCTTTTCAGATAAATGGGATAGGAAATTAGCCTATGTTCAGGAAAAGTGCTTTCAATCCCCAGAGAAAATTTGATATAGTTGGACTGAGTTAAAGTTTCTGTAGAAAATCTACATGCTTTGAACATGTAGAACATTTTGCAAGATGGTTTTCTCTGACAATGGATAAACAGCAACTAAGGGGAACAGTAATTCATGCACAAGTGATTAAATTTCATTGTGTAATATAAATATGCTATGATATGTAGGTGCTTACACTTTAACACAGACTTTTTGAAAACTTCTTTCTTTTTTCACATTGAATTTTATTTTGCACTGATTTCAATGGAAGATGTAGTTGCTTTGCTCCTGCTTATACTATTTTGTTGGCATCCAAACGGCACGACATTTCCAAGCCTTCTGCAACTCCTTTAAGGCATTAGAGCCATCAAATTTCAGATAGATTAGGAGGAAGTTACCAGTTTTAGAGGTCATTGAATAATTCTGTAATCTCCCCATTGCCTTCAATGGGAGACCCAGCTGATGATGTTTTTTCCATCTTGCTGGCAGGAAGCTTTGAGGCATTCTGCTAATCCTACAGGAGATCAGATCTGCCAAACACAGATAGATAGGTCAAAACATTCCCATTTTACATATGTCAGTTTTATTGATCTTTTTCTCTGCTCCCTTCCCCTGCAGCTCTCCTCACTTTTCACATGGGATGTCTTTTATTTGGAAATAAAAATAGAAACAACCCCCAAGAAGTAATGTACACAACACTAATAAAAAAGACCACTAATGAAATGAAGGAACACACTGATTATAATTTAGTATTTCATGGGGGTATGACTGTTGGAGTAAAACAGCCCAAAATGTCAGAACAACAACAGTTGGATTAGACCAAAGGCCAACAAGATGCCTGTAGAAATACCATGAACAGGCCCCAAGTGCAATAGCAACTGACATCCAGAAACTTACTTTCTCTGATACTAGAGGTAATGCAGAGCCTTCATGACCAATAGCCATCCGTTGTTAGCTGCTGCCTCATTGAGTTTATACAATAGCATTCCCCATTCTGGAGGGCTCTGGATATTATGGACTTCAGTTCTCAGTAGTGCCAGCCAGAAGAGCCAATGGTCAGGCATGCTGGGAGTTGTAATCCCAAACAGATGGAGGCATAATGATACTCTTACTGATTTTTTGATCCACTGTGGTTCACCTGTATTCTTTGGAGACTGCTAATTACATATTATACATGATTTTGCCATGCGTACAATAGCTTAGGAAGATCTTTATGTGTGAGTTTAGGCCTATTTAAGGTCAAACTCATGCAAAGGAAAAACTTTAGGGGTTTCTAGTAGCATTAATAGGGAGATGTTCCTGAGAGACATCAGCAAATATGCCCCCAAATTCCTCACCGTTCCTGCCATTCTGTGACTGTACTTTGACTTGTCCATGCTCCTTCCTGCACTACTGAGCTTAGTTTCAATGATTAAGCCTTGCAATATTGCCTATTGTGTGAAGCTTTCTTGATACCAGTGTTGGCTTAGAATGACGCAACAGTGTTTAAGGTAAACGGAGAATTATCTTCACCTAAGTTGCTGTGCTACGCCTGTACACAGGATTAATGGTCTTTCATTAATGGCTGTTGAGAATGCTATAAATCAACAGTACAGAACCAATAGCCGCTTCTATAAAGAATTTAAAAGAAGTGACTGTTGTTTGTTGGCTGCTTGATATGAGTCTAAGTTTGAAGTAAGAATGCAACTTGGTTGAAAGTACTGATAAGAAGACAGCATGATTAGTTCAGTTCTTTCAAGACCACTGCATAAACAAGAGGGTAGATCCAATTTATATATCAAATGTGTTGGAAATAGTTCTGCTGAAAAGAGCAGAGGGAACATATGTCCCATCTTTAATTTCCGCTACGTACGATCCTTTCAAAGCATAACACTGTTATTGTTATTGTAGTTGAACTTTTTGCTGGGACTTAGCAGTATGCATGTGGTGCACTCCTGGACAATGCATATGAGATGTTTGATGGGACCAAAGGAAAAATCTCAGTGCAGATGTTTGAATCAAGTTATCAAGATCTGCACTGGATACTTTTTATAAGAGAAGATCCTTGTTATGAACCTTCTGATCCTATGTAGTTTCTGATATTTCCATTTTGTGTATTGGAAGTATACTTCTAGAGATACATGAACTGCTGGTACTGCATCTTAGAATGTATAGTAGACAAGTTTAAATTGCTATGCCTGGAGGCAACAGACCTGCATAATACTGCCACATACATTTTCTGTCTCCTCAGTACATCTGGACTTGGAGCCTACAGAATTACCAAGAAAAGACTGTTAAGGTTGCACACTAAAGAACTGAGTATTGCATATCATTTTCATTTTATGGATACTATTTACCAGTAATAATGCCATTTTATGGACTTGCATCTCTTACATATGCAGTGCATATACACACATATAACACTGTAGCAATTGTGGTGTTTTCAAACAAAAAGTTATATAAACTTTACCTTCTGAAGACTTCTTCATGCATGTACACTCTGCTTTGTCATTGTGATGTTTAATTTTCAGTTAGTTTGTATTTAATATGTACTGAAGCCATACGTTTCTCCCTTTGCACAGGTTTTCTATAGAATACTTGCAGATTTGTTTGCACACATGCACATTTTACCCATTAATTTAGCAGCATGAATGCTACGTGTGAGTGAGCCATTACAAATTAACTACTGGGCTAGTTCATATGCAGTACCATTCTGATGGAGAGAATTCACAAGTTGCAAAAGGTTGAATGTATGTATGAACCTGGTCTTTGTGATGTGGGGAGGAATTCGTAGTTATATATAATTGTTCTAATGCTTGGATTGCGGTCTGGGTATTTCTATGTTTGTAGGTAGATTATTAAAGACTACTGGATGTATGATGTTGGACTGCCAACTTTATTCCAAACTATTAAATAGTGTTGAAACAAATACATTTGTAGGAGTCTGTACTGGGGTGAGGTGTATGGGAAGCAACAGGTAGGTCACTGTGAATAGTGTGATTGACTCTATTGATAAATGGTATTGACCTCTACTTGAAAGAGGATGACAGGAAACTACTTGCTAAATTTGGCAGAAAAGGGAGAAATAGGCTTGGTGGAAGAGTGCCGTCAATGGAATTGGAGTGGACAGTCATAATGGAAACAGAATGTGGGATATTTTAGTTACAGTACAGAACTGTAGTCCCATTTTCAGTAGAAGGCTGCTAGCCAACCTCTCCTTACCCCTTCTAGTTTCCTTAAGAGGCTGTGGCACACATTTCTATTGTGACAATGCTATCGTCCCTTCTTAGGCTAGTAAAATGCATTTGAACAGGGTTGAAGAATGTAGGTTTTATATTTTATTTTGATAGGAAGAATAGGGTCTAGAATTCCATTTAATGGACCACTGAGAGCCTATGGGAATGGGACAGTATTTAAGATAAATACAGTAAAAAAGGTGACAGAACAGTTTGGATCAGTGCATTACCTCTAGGCATGAAGTACTGCTGGGGCAGCACTAGGCAGTTGGCATGGCCTTGCTTCATCTGTTTCTGCCAGACATGAACATTATAAAAGACTGAGGTCTTTGCTTTTCTTTAGAAACCACTCTGTGTAGCTGTTAAGGAGACTAATCATGTCTGGTGTTCTTTCTCTTTCCTTGACATACTTTCTGCTTAATATTGTGCTTGATATTGCTTGGTAGACAAAGAATTCTGCTAAGCCGATACCAAACATCAATTTTTAGGAGAAGATTCCACTGTATTTTCAAACAACTGCATCTTTGATGGCTTTACTGTGCTGGGTGATCACAATTGGCTCTTGGTTAGATACCTCAAGTGTGTTTATCGGTAATGTATTTCAAATATAACTGATGACAGGGCTGTGTGTATTACTGGGAAGTGAAACATAATGGAAACCTTTTAAAATGAGAAGGCCAGTTCCTTCTTTCTGACTAGTCTAGCAACTCTTACCTGGTTTGTGAAGTTTTCCCAAATTATTGCATTGCTATTTTTCTGATCTTTTGAGCTTCATAATACTCCCCCTCATGATTTGGTGGTAAAAATAAAAGAAGACAGAGGACACGGGCCACTGATTTTATGAAGCTAACATGTATTTTAGTTTTTGTTGAATAATGCCATGAATCACTAATTATTCCTTTCCTCTACTTGCTATTGATAATAGAGAATCTTCTTAGTAATTGCTTTAGAAACTTGTCTGTCTAATAAGATATTGACAGAACTGTGCAACTGTAAACACAAGGAGAAGCCAGAAGTAGGGAGACATTGAAAGTCTTCAGGTACCAGGTCTCAAAAACAGCACCTGTTAGATAAATAGGGTTTTCAAAATGGTGTTGTTTACTAGCTGACTGAATGGCAGGGTGTAATTTGGAAGGTGTGACCATTTCTCCAGCCACAGTTCTAAACTCCTCTCAGCTGAACAGATTTTAAAGACACAGGAACTTTGTGACATAAATTGGCAGTGCTACTTCATACCCTGGGAAGAACTGTCTTGTCTTGCTTTGTTTCCAGCAGCAGCAGCTCTCCTTGAGTGTCTGTTTATAATTAACATTGTGCAGTGTTTGAATCTTGGGCAATTTTCCTAGGCATCACTGGATCCACACAATGTGGTGGGCGGGCGATGGAGTGACAACAATAAACAGTGAAGGAGAAGCACTTGACCATGAATATTTGTAGCAGTAGATTTTATGAAATCTGTTAGCATTATTTAGAACAGAGATTCTCACATTGTCGTCTACAAGTATGGCCGAGGTCATCTGCAGAAATGTTACGGAATAATCTAGGATACTACTCCTGACCTATATTGCCGTTTATGGCAATTCAATCTGGTTTGACCAGGGCATATAGACGTATGTGACATGGGACTTTTACCAGTTGTCAGTAGAGAAATGAGGTGAATACTGGATCCGACCTGAGACTAAAACAAGCAAACATAACACCTGACTTCAGAGAACTTTACTTTCAAAAATGGTAATATCCATTGCATCAGAAAGGCATGACTACAGTTATTAAAATATATATGTGTTTTTATTTCTAAGGAGGATTCATTGAGTGGGCTTTTGAGTCCTTCCATCTTTAAATAATTTGTGAGAGATGATATTTGAGGACTGATAATTTAGAACAAATAAATATCCTTACTATCAAGGTCCTGTACTTTCATGAATCCTGGTACAGATCCTTAAAGCACTAGGGTATTTTTGGTTTTGTTTTTAAGAATCATGTAATTTGGCAAAAATTTGTAAAGAAGATTGGAATAACTATTAACTTCAACAGCCTTTATTTCCTAAGTTAGTTTAAAATACTGAGAAGAGAGTTAAATAGAAAGTTACTTATTATTTTCCAAAACGTACAAATAGCTTTCCACAGTTTGGTTAATTTGTATTTGTAATGGCTTATTAGGAATCATTTGATCTTTGTCTTCTTTAAATATTAAAGATTAGCAGAGTGGTTTATGTAAACTATGTACATAGTCACACAATTACATTAAATTACAATACATTAAAACAATTATGTGTATTCCCTAAAATGTAAGCAAAGAGGAAAAGCCTCTTTGCTCCCTTCCAGGGAACTGGGGTTGCCATGGGCCCTTTCTATCTTTGGGGTATCATCTGTACTCTATCCCATATCAATTTGCTCCTTCATCCCACAGTGAATTTATTTGCTTAGAAGCGATGCTACAGTATGTGTACTGTACTGTCTGCTACTTAAGATACAGCCTCCAGTGAAAGGGGCTCCATGGCTGGGCACAGATGCACACGTGGTCCTTGCTCAGGCGACCTGTTGCAATGCTGGTATTTTGCTAGTATTCAGATATAAAAAACCAGGTCCATCAAGGGGAACTCAGAGCAGATGATAGAGTATGACTGTTCAAATATAGGCAGATGCTGCACTGAAGAACAGATTAAGAATTTCTAACAGGTGCAAAGCTGAATTTTAAATAAGAAAGAGCCACCTGCTACACAGCATCCTTACCTGCTTTTTTTTTTTTAGCTGTGTGACCTCTAGGTGGCACTGTGGTGTCTCAAAATAAAACAGCTACACAAGTGGAAAATGCATTTCCTTTCACTTTCAAAAAATGTTGCTTCTTCTTAAAAAAACATGTTGGCACTACTGTTTAAAAAAAGATGTGAAACTGAAGAGTTGCACAGTCTTTTAAAGACATGTAAACATCAATGATTAAGAAATGACAAGTATACAGTAAATAAAAGCTATTAATTAACAGGCAATCTGCTGTGATTGCAGTCAGTCTTTAAGATAACCTGATGTCAGACTACTTAATGAATTTTTGTAACATTACATATTTTAATAAATTCTAGAAAAACTATAATACAGATGTCTAAATATTAGCAAAATTTCCATTTTACCTGCCATAGTCAGAATGCATTAAGTTAGATTAAGAATCTAATGTAAGTGCATTAAGTGCATTAAGAATCTAAGTGCATTAGATTAAGAATCTAATGCATAAGTTAGATTAAGAATCTAAATCATGAGATACACTCTTTTCAGTTAATCTATTTCTCTTCCCTTGGTTTTGGTCTTACGGAGAATGAGAAGCAGGTAGGGCCTAGGATATGCTAGGGCCCATGATTCTTCTTGGTTTCATGTTAGGACTGGGTCTTGCAATACCTAAGATGTTATGTCAAGACCATATTGCAGCAAGTTTTATTCTTTATTTGTGAACTGTTACTCATGTCAGTTTGTTGAAAAAAGTACTTATATGTACTTTTTTTTTATAGCTACGACTTTGCACACTAGATCCTCTAAGAAAGTTAATCTAATGCTTAGCATAAGACTAGAGGACTGGTATAAGAAATCTTTGCCAAAGTAGCACTATAATTGCCCTGCTGATAACCATGCCTTGTGGAATCATTATGTTGTTAGAACTGAGAACAAGGGTCAGAGAAAGGGTGGAAAAGAGGCATGATGAGAAAAGTACAAAGCTAAGGCAGGATCCATTGTGCATTAGCAGCTTGTTCATGCAAAGGATTAAAGTTCGGTTTAATCTGCCTGCAGATGAGGTAGATTATGTTAAAGGAAGATAACTGAAAATAGCTGTAGATATTTATTTCCTTTTCCCTTATAGCATAGTCCCAAGGTTAAGATCGAGTTCCATTCCTGAGAATGTCCTTAAGTTGAACTTGCGTGTAAGTCAGATCATGTGAGTAAGCCAAATGTTTGTCCTGGATATGTATATATTTTACCTTTCTAAGCATATAAAACACTTAAGAAACTCTTCCATATTCACTAAAACATCTTAACCCAAATATGCCATTGTAATAGTGATAATAATACAGTAAGAATAAAGTAAATAAAGGTATTGAAGAGAGAGAGAATATCTCAATCTGTGTGTGTGTGTTTGTGTGTAGGTATGGAGTATTGTAAAAAAATAAAAGGAACCATTCTTAAAACATTTTGGAACATTGTTGAGGTAACATTAAGCCTAAAATTAACTAATGATGATGGAGATGGACCTGGTGCTGATGGTCAAGGTCTGATTGTGCTGTTGAAGGCAGGGTGTACCATTAGACACCGTGCAAGGAAAAGCTGTGACTGTTGTATCTCTAGGGAACTGCACAGCCCCGGACGATGTCAAATGCATCGCATAGTTCCCTTAGATATATTCATGGCTTTTCTTTAGAGATATTCATATAGGGTTTGTGGCAATCCGCGTGTTCATTAGTTGTTCATAACCCCAACAATTGTAACCCAGGGACTACCTGTGTAGGACTTCAGCTATTCCAGTAGTCAGTTGCAATACAGTACCAGAAGCGTATCAGATCATGAAGAAGAAGAAGATAGCTGAAAAAGGCTTTTAATGGGTAGGGAATGTATCTTTTGATGTATGTATTTCATGTATTTGTTTTAGTATTGTTTTGATCTCAGGTTCATTATTTCAGTCACCTTTTTATTTATGATTGAATGCTTCCTCTAGAGCTAGAGGAAGATGGGGAACAAAATAAATAAGCAAAATGAAGCTCAGCTATCAAGATAAGCTGTGTGCAGCTGTGCCAACCTGATGCCATGTCTTCGGATGGAAAACTTTAGTGAAAGGGGGAGTTTTACAAAAACCGAACAGGGAAGAGTTCCAACAAAGTTAGTAGCTCAGATGAATAATGCTTGTCTTCTCTCAAAATCATCACATCTGTACCACAACAGGAGTCTAAATGCATCCACCAGGAAGCTTAACAACTACTGTGGCAACAGCAAGGACAAGTTACTCCCTGCAGGTAAGCGAGCACATGCCTATGTTGGGCTTAAAACATTTCCTCTAGGCAGTAACTGGGAAGAGCACATCCAGCACAGAGTGGGGATGCGGTTTGCTGTAAGCGCAGTGGTGGAGGATCTGCTCGTCACAAGCTCTCTCATGCAGATATGAGAGCACTGCTGTCATTAACATGTAGCGCTCAAGGCATGTCAGGAATATCCACCTTAGCTGAACTTGCAGCACTTCATTCAACCTTGATTGTGTATTCATGATGCATATTTTGTTTGGTCTCCCCCGCCCCAAGCACTGGGGCAGAGCAGAGATACCTGAGAGAGTTGAATATGCATGTGGGATGGTTGAGATTGGCTTAATGGATATGCTGTGCCTTCCAGCAGGTTCTCCAGATGTAGACATCAAGGACAACCAACAAGGGAGCTAAACTTGCAGTACGCAGCTTGGACGAGGACCTTGGTAGTGCCTCCCTTTTCTCAAGTACTTACTCACCAACCAATAATCATAAGACCTGTCAGTGAAACTGCGACCCCTTATGGATAATCCTATTTGCGTGTGTCCCCCGCAGGCAGCCACCTAACACATGAAAAACAAATGATGTTTCTTGCTCCTTGTCTCATGAAGCTTACAGACAGAAGACACCAGTAGATTGTAGCTGTTCTTGTGGGGTCGTTCTCTTTCTGTTCTAGAACAGCTTCTGTACCTTTCAGGAACACAGTAATGAGACAGGAACAGCCATACCCAGCCTGGAAAGGAGAAGGTGATGATGGAGAGAGAGCTGTTTGTCATGCAGCTGTCCCAGTCACAGAGACCCTCCTAACCAAACCTTGGATATCCTGGCTGTCTTTAAAAGTCTGTTGCTCATGCAGTTCAATAAACTGAATATTTCAGCTGTGTCTCCATTCTCACGCCATCTTAACAACAACAATGGCGGTTGTTAAGGTCCAGAAGATTAAGCACTTGCATTTTGTGGCCAGGGAAGTGACCAGAGCAGCAGCAAGGATTCAGACGGGGGCTTGAATAGCCCACTAGCCTCCTGAATAATATCTGCTCCCATGGATTACTGCTGTTGTGCTGCATGTTGCAGTGGAATTGCCACCAGTGGACTATGTGGAAGGGGCCGCTTGATGGGATGAAGTTCATCCTAGAGCCCGCCTAGGATGATTGCTTCAAAGGGCCACTGGCCTTTGCATTTTTGCCCGGATTGAGCATACCATTATCTCATATATGTTCAGGCATCTCAGCAGCCCTTTCCCTCAGAGGTCTATGGTCCACCTGACCTAGAGCTTCTTGTTTGCAGAGTTTTTGCTTTTCACCAGACTACATCCCATAAAGTCCCCTTTGGTAGCAGACAGTATGGCCAAGGTTCAGCAGGGGGTGGGTCATGGGTTGGGCTTTTAGAAGATTCTAACAGGGCCTCACTGTGAACTTCTCTTGCTGTGCCTGTAGTCTTGGAGTTTCATGTTCTGCTTTTGCTGCCTTACTCTTACCTGTCTGCAGTGATTGTTGACATCCAGGCAGTATTTCCAAAAATGGGCTTTCGCTTGAAGACATTGCATGGTCTCCTGCTGCTTTTCATGGTGTGCTTTCCTGTTGAGGTACAGCATAGTTATTGAGACTGCTTCTCATGAGTCTGCTGAGCTGCTTTCCATGGCTAAGTTGCTACTTTCTCCGTTGCAAAAAGCACAGGTACCAGCACAACCACATTGCATGCAGTGTTATTAGCACTGCCTATGAGGAATCCTTATTTCTACAGCCAGATGCAAACTTGAGGGGCCTGCCACTGATGAATTCCTTAGGCAGCCACTAAGCTATGAAACTGACTAGAACAACTGTTCTCTGTAAAATGAGTTTTGCTGCTGTGGGTTGAGCACCGTTTGGGCAGCCCTGGAGCAGGTGGCTTTAGGCATGGTCTACTGCCTTTCCAGCCGCTAACCAAGGGTATTAACTTGCTGGAAACCATGCTGTGGCTTCCCTTCGGTCTTGTGCATGGAAGAGTTTGAGAGTGTTGAGTAGTTCTGTCATAGTGTTTACGCTGTTACTGCATGTCAGTTGGTGACTTCCATATATGAGTAATAAGGATAATTCTGTAACTGGTGGACGACAGTCCAGCTTAGTTCTTAGCCTAACAGTAGATCCAGGTAGCCATTTTCCAGCTGTGACTGAGCACAGTAGGTACTGCCTTCCAGATGGCCTTCAGATTGCTGTAGCTCTGGGAGTGCCCCTTGTGGCTTCTTGCCACTACATAGATGCCACTTGCAAAATACAGCTTTACAGAATCATTCAGTTGGAAGGAGCCTAGCAAGCCATCAGGTCCAACCACCTGTTCAGTGCAGAACTCGAGTCACCCATCCAGATCTCCATCATGGCCGACACTGCTTAGCTTCCAAGATTAGGCAGGATCCAGCAGTCCAGGAATAATTAAAGAATGCTCTCAGGATCTTGTGGTGAAATATGGAGTGTTGGAGTGTTCCTCTACGTGAAAGAGACAGAATCAGCCACACAAGGAGGGATGAACAAGAGCTTGGGAAGCACCAAGTGTTTGCTTCTGCAGCTTCATGTGTTCTTTAAGGCAGCTAGAGGACTTGGATCATTACCAGCTTCCCTGCCTTTTCTCTCTTGTGTAAATATTTTCTCTAGTAAAGGTGGGCAAGCTACCCCTACAAAGGAGTTTTGTTTCCGTGCCTTCAAACTGGGCATTTCATCCAATCGTGCCACAAGTCATCCTGCTAATTGATCAAAGTAGTGGTTTTGCAGCAATAAACAGCAAAAGTCTTGTGACACCTTAAAGATTAACAAATGTATTATAGCATAAGCATTCATGGACTGCTGCCCAGCATGCATGTGAAAGAAGTGCGTAGATATCCAGAAAAGCATAAGCTATAATGAATTTCTTAGTCTTTACGGTGCTGCATGATGCCTTGTAGTTTCTAATTATAACTAACATTTTTCTTCCTGCAGCCACACAATGGGATATTTCCAGCCTCAAAATTCTTTTTGTTATGCATAATGTCTCTTTGAGTGCTTTAGTAACAGGTGTGCTTTCCCAGGAACTATGGGATGGTGTTAAATTTATTTCAGCTTAATGGTGAAGTACTGCATCAATAACAGATAACTGTACTCTTGGACAAGGAACTTGTTCCCTTTCTAGACCCAAGGTAGCCGTGTGCTTTAAATGCAGAAATACATGCACAGTGTTTGAGCCCTTCCAATAAAACTTTCTGACAGATGCATGATTAGCTAATCCAAGAGATGAGGAAAGGCTTTGCATAGTTCATTCTCTTGAGTAAATAATCTGAATTTTATGGGTTTCGTAGATTTGAGTCGTAACTTTAATGTTATTTAAATGTAAGGATTCTTGAGTGTGGTCAGCTATAATAGCATATCGATTTTGAAGATGCAGTGGATAATTGCAGACACTTGGAGGCTTATTCCCCTTTTGATGCAGTCTTGTAACTTCCATCAGCAGCAGTCATGCGTGTGTGAATCTGAAAAGAATAGACTCCTTTGTAGCTGAGAAATTTTTCATTGCAGATCTGTATTTGCAGAAAATGGTGTGCATGTCTCGGGGAAAGGGATCCAAATTAGAATAAAACCCTGGATTTTCTGCCAGCTGATTCTGATGATTTTTTTTTTTTTAAATTAAACTGAAAACTTTTATACCTGCTGCACTCTGGGCCAAAATAGAAATGACTGTGTCTAGCAGATGTCTTTTTAAATATACTGCAGTGGGGGAAAGGGAACATATCCAGACTTTAAAAGCCCCCTGATGCCTACACTGTGTTCCCAATTCAGCTTTGGTCATCTGCATCGAGACTAGAGTAACAATGAAGAAGGCATGGGTGCATGGGAGACAAATATGAAGGTATTGTCTGCTTCTCAATCTGATGTGGATGTGGAGAATTAATAAGTACCCATTTGATGGTTGCATGAATAAAACAACCAAACTGTCTTTGTTTATTTCAGTGAGGACTGAAATTGACTTCTGATGGACCTTTCTTTATTAAGAATGGAAGTTCAGTATTCATGATTGGGGAATAGCATGCTTTCTGTTTGTTTTTTGAAGAAAGTAGTTATTTAGCTTATGGTAGCTGCTGGAAAAATTTACATATCTACATGCTGACTCTGACTGATCCTACTGTTTCCCATGACTTCCAGGTTTATGCATTCTGCTATTCCTCATGTCACAAATCAGGTTTTTCTGGAATTTCATGTAGCGTTTTAAAAAGCACAACCTTGCACTTTATACCAGGTACCTGTGACTAATAACTTTTGACCATGGAGCTAACACATGAAAAGAAATTACAAGTGGCTATCCTGTTGAAAAGAGCTGGAATGATAATACAAATTGGTGTTGTGTCACATATATTCGTATACTGTTGTCCATGCATGGCAGTAACACCCAACTTCTTTTAGTCTAGTAACATGATCTGCTGCTGGGGTCTTAGGCAACTGAATCAACCCTCTATATTTACAATAATTGCTAATAATTGCATAGTAATTTCAGTATTGCTAATCCAAATATTTATGATTTGGTATTCTCATTCTGCACGTGAATTCATTCCCCCTCCATGCCCAAGTAGAATGGATCAGCAAGCTTGGGGAGAACCCATTTGAAGAAGAGCCGCAGCATTAGGGGAAAGGGGGCACCAAAGCAGAGTATTGGGCGCTATGTCTGGTGGGACAAAGTACTAACTGTTTGGTTGCGGGTGGAGCAGAAACCCCAGAGGGGAAGGGGAATGGGGTATCTTGGAGAGGAGCTGGAATCTTGAACAGTTCCACACTGCTGTATTTCGTACCTCCTGTTCGTGGCTTTAGATGGTGAATGCCAAGAGGGCTGTAGTCCAAACAGGACAACTGAGAAGTAGAAGGGAGATGCCAGCATTGCTAAGTGTTTGCAAAATCATTATAAAATGCAGGACAAACTAATGACACATACAAGAAACAAACAAATCCTAATTAAAAATCCACTGTCTGGTGATGACAAACTACTCAATAAATATTGAATATAGTGTGACTGTTGAGAGAGGGGAATGCCCTGCATGGAGGGAAATTCTAGCTGGAACACTGAATAGAAACACTTCTTTAGGGATGGGGGATACATTACAATATTTTGCTGCAGGTCCCACTTGTTTCTGTCTAATTATACTTGCTTCCGGAGTCTTTGATTTTTTTTATCCTGGTTGCTCTAGGGCAGTAATCCCCAAATGCTGTGATGGTGCATTTGACTGCACCATGAGATCATGAATAAAAGGTTCCTCGAAATCAAAAATTCCACCCACCAAAAAGATTACCTGCTCTACGTCTACATGATTTATAGCTTTAGCACGACTCTTTTCCAATCAATCTCAGCTGAGAGCAGGTAATACTACAAGTCAGGTGATTGGATCATTCACTAACTCGCTGACAGTGTAAAGATGTAGCAGGACAGCTTTCCTTCAGAGCATGGATGTGTGAATCAGCAAGTCCTGAGCTTGCCAATGTCCTCTGAATTCCATCTCGAAGTTCATTCTGTCCAGTTATGAGCTTAGCCTTTTTTTTGTTTTGTGCAAAAATCTGTCCAAATTTTGTTCCATATTTTTCAAAAAGTACACATCAATTGTGCATTCCTATCCCATTGATCAAAGCATCTTGCTGTGCATGTATGCATTTTTCTGTTTTCAAATGTACCAACTATATTTTTTCTCTCGGCGCACGAAACTGGTTGCAGCTTTGGAAATTTACAGACTTAAACCACTGTGTCAGAGTCTGTGTCCAGGAGATGCGAAGTGGGTAAAATCCAGATCTGTTTCTCATACATAGTTACTTCAGAAAAGGCTACCAATTTCTCTTTGAACATGCCATTGCTATGAATGTTCCTTTTCTCCAGTATGGATGCATGTGGAGAACAGAGACGCAAGAACTTCTTGTTGGGGCCACACTGAATTTATATCCTATCTCTCTTCCTCCTGTGAAGAATCCAAGGTGATTTTCATAATGCTTATGATGAAACTCCTCTGGTAGAATTCTTTGTACCTTCTTTACAAACACACATTCCTAATTGTTTCACATGGAGCGGAATGAAAACTCCAGTGAGACTGGCCTGTGATAACTGGGGCTGACGGAAATTATAGTCTCAAGAACATCTGCAGTGTATCTCGCAGTTTCATTCAGAAGAAAAGGCATAAGCTATTGGAAGTTTATGATAGGAGTTTTGTTAGAAGATTTGCCATGTTAAAATAGCTGTTTGATCCTGCTTAAGTTCTTCAAAAGAGTCGGCACATGCCAAATGTGTTTGGGGTTGTTTTACTGTTCTTTAAGAGTAAGACTCTGTCAAGAATTCAGGTTACTCAGGTAGCCTTGAATAATGTGAGCTTGGTTTGGCAGCCAGTGGTCAATAGATAACAATTAGAATGAAACTGGAAAATCCAAAGAGGAATGGAGAAACTGCAGATTAGTATTGGACAGGGGAAAGATATGAGCTGCAGTAATGGTTCGGCAGCCAGCCAAGATTCCCTGGCATGTCTTGTATTTAAACATCACACAAATTCTGTTAGTTTGGCTTCCACAAATCCTGTTAATTTTGCTACAGAGAAATCCTAAACTCTTTTAGACTCCTATGGGGTTTTTAAAAATATGAATTTCAAGCCCTGTTTGTTGAAATGAGGACCACAGATTCCTGGTTACCAAAAAAGAAAAAAAAAAAACCTCCTTGGCTTTTTTCTTGAAGCCAACATCTGTGAGCAGGGGCATGGAAAAACTGACTCCAGCTTGTGGTCTGAAGTTTAATAAAACCTCAGGTGTTATTTCATTATTTCAGGACTGACTGAAGTTTTCCCAGAAGAAGTAGATATCTAATATTGTGAACTGATGGCTCAAGTTGACTTCAATTAGTTCCCAAATAAGGCAATAAAGCGTTTTTCTTGCTCCCTTAGAGAAGCATTCCCCAACCTGGAAAACTCCAGATGTTTTTGACTACAACTCCCATCAGCGGTTGCCAACATAGCCAAAGGTTATGATGCCGAAGGTGTCATCCAAAACTTCTGAAGTGCAGCAGGTCGGGAAAATCTGAAGCTGATTGAATAGTAATTATCCGGTGGAAGGAAAGATAATTGATTTGCAACATTCCCATACAATATTAGCCAGTCATGAGAAAAGAGGGAAGAGAGTTCACTTATAAGTCATCTGAGAACCATAATCCTACATACTCCTGAAACAAGTAAGTCACACAGGCAGCGTTTAAGAACCAGCATTGGTTTTCCAATGAGTGCGAATGCCAGCAAATGATATTGCACACATAATTCAATTTCAGTAACAAAGCATGCTTAAATTAGTCAGAGGCACTAGACTTTGCCAAGATAACATTAAAGCAAGTTTTAATTTTCTGAGCCAAGCCATTTTAAAATTACAAGCCAAAGAAAAGTAGGAAAATGTCCAAGAGCTAAGGAACACCTCATTCGTGGAACTGGAATCTTCAGAATGCCCAGCAGCACATGCCTCAATTTCAAGTGCTGCAAAGTTTACTTCTGGATGAATATTCTTTGGACCTTGGATTTTGCTAGGGTTAGGGAATCTGGTGTCTCTTAGGTGTTTTGCACTACAGTCTCCATAAGCCACAGCCAGCAAGAGCTGTGCTCAGCAATTGTGGAAGAGCTGCCTAGCCCTGAGTGACAACGTATTGTGAAAAAAAAAAAATTAGATTGCACAGTGTCCATGGGGAGAAGAAAGGCACCTTTTTCTGCTTCTTTCTGAATTAGGAATCAAAATCAAACTCGATGTGTGTCTTCGTGCACTTAAAGGGGCTCTGAAGAGAAATGTGGGCAGTCCTCTTCCAGGAAACCGAAATGCGGAATTGCAGTACCAAAAGCCCTGGGAAGCCTCGCCTTCCAGAGCAGCGTGCAGGATCTGAACATTCTGTCAGCTGATCCAGGGAGATCCTGTCACCCACACGATGGCTTACTGAAACGGAAGGAAGCAGGGCCTTCCCCAGAGGCAGGGTACCCGTGTACACCAGTTGCTGGAGAACTGGGGCAGGATGGTGCTGTTGCACTCATCTTGCTTGTGGGATGCCATGGACTGTTGGTTAGCCACTTTGTGAATATTGTAGAGTGTTGGACCTTGGTTTGATCCAGTACGGCTTTTCTGCCTTTTTTTTTTTTTTTTTTTTTTTGCAGAAAGCCTAAATGTTCAACAGCACTTGAACATGCCGATTTTTTTTTCTTGGAAATTAGTAAGTTCCTTCCAGAGTGGGAAGACAGGCATATTTTCTGCTGATTGGAAGCAAGAAAGAAGATCGGGCCATGTTTAATACATGGATAACTACTGCTCCTGGACTAGATAATACATGATTTTTCTTATAAAACATCCTTTGATAATTCACAATGGTGCTCTTGTCACCTATACAGTGAAGATGCAGATACTTTTTGATTCTTGTCTTCCAAACAAGAATTTGTAATCATGTCTTTCGCCACCCTTTTCTCTTTGAAAAGAAGCACTTTTCTAATCAAAAGACTTGTTCACCTTTTTGTCTGTGGCTAAGAGACAAGAGGAAAGAAATAATACAGAGTGCAAAGTGAGTGAAGCATTGAAAATACTTCTGACACACATAAATAACACTTCAGGACTGATTGGGTTAAGGCTTAACAGTCTTTGCTTCCTGAGCCCCTGTTTTTAAAGTATAATTTTAATAAGCTTAGCAAAGGCCTGTTAGCCTTGGGAACTATTCTAGTGACATAATTTAATTCTGGAACTGGTGAAGTAGCGATTAAAGAAAATATGGCTTTTGAGCATGTACAGTGGGACTTTTCCACTACTACACATAGAAGCCAGGCATCCAGGATGCGGTGCAAGGCAAGCATTAAAAGCATGATTTCCTCATTGGCATAGGAACATCACACACTGCCTTATACAGAGGCAGACCTTATACTGAGGGATCCTAGCTATGTTGGCATGGATACAGGAAGCTTTCTATGGCCTTAGACAGTTATTCTTAAAAATGCCACATACTACCTGGCACTATCAGCCTGCAAAGCATTTGTTTTGCCATAGACTTTTATTGGAACCTGTCTTTCAATAACTATCATTTGGTAGAGGTGGGTGACCTCCCTGCATCTGATTCAGAATGGATCTAAGACAAAAAAGAAGAGGCTGCTGCTTTTGGAGCAGTTCACCCTTTCCCTCAGAAGACTTCTCAGGGGAAGGCTTCACAGACTGCAGAAGAAAATACAGAAAGACAGACCAAACAATTTCATGTCCACCAACAACATAATTGGATGTTTTGAGGAGCACAGAAGATCCATTCTGAAATGTTCTGTCGGCATTTCTCGATGGTGAAATTGTTTGACAGACACAGGAATCCACATTCTGAGCCATGCCAAGCTCCAGGTAGCATAACATTCTGTTTACATCGTGGCCAGACAACATTTCACTCCTGGGAAAGACCCAAACAGGGCATAAGTCTGTTCATACTCCCCAGCAACTGGTGTAGATAGACCTACTGGAGGTAGGAAATGGACTCACAACTATGGAAAGCTACCTGCATCCGTCTGCCTGCATCCAGCTACTACCCAGTGGAAACTAAATTGGATGGAATCAGACAAGACGGGGTGAAATACTTGACAGTACCCACGGTACTCGGCACACTACACTGCAAATTAAACCTGGCAGATCCATGCAGCATCACTATTCTAATTGTGTAACTGGCATAAAACGGGTCTATCCGCAAAGTTGATGCCTGGGACTCCTGGAAAGGCAGCTTTCATTACATGCTGATGAAAAATGCTGTCACCACAAAAGCATACCCTTAGGCGTGTTTGTTTCAAATGGTTTGAAAATATGTCATTATACTTCGCTATCTGTATGGAACCAGTGACATTTACTGCACCTGCAGGCTAGAGTGTTTCCTGTGACCTATCTTTTTAATGGTTATCAATCACTGCTCATTTCTGAAATTTCAAACCCCGGAATGAATGCTTAATGGTTTGACATGCACATCTGTTTCTGACAGTAAACTTCAGAAAGTCCTTGGTTATTTATTTATTTATTTTTCGATTTATATCCTGCCTTTTTCCTACAAAGGGCTCAAGGCAGCTTACATCATTCTCCTCCTCCATCTTATCCCCACAACAACAACCCTGTGAGGTAGGTTGGGCTGAGAGTCTGTGACTGGCCCAAAGTCACCCAGTTGGCTCCATGGCTGAGTGGGGCTAGAACCCAGATCCTCTGAGTCCCAGTCCCAATGTCTTAACCACTGCACCACACTGGCTCTCCAGCATTGGAGATGTTGCTTAGACATTGTGTATAATCTATCCTGTCCCCTCTTTGTTTTGCTTTGTTTTAGTGTTGGTATCTTGAGACTTTTCATTATTTAACTGGACCTATAACCAACCTTGTATAATGGAGGAACATGGTCTGCTATGAATTGTAATAATATTAATGGTTAAATTTGTGTGAAAGCTTACCAGTCCATCAGACAGTATCAGCAGTTCATTAAAAATCAGCTTTATTTGTACCATTGATAATGCTATTAATACATTATAGAATTGGCTGCAAGTGAACCTACATCACTTCAATCATGGACTTTTAAAATGAATATTACTACTCATCTCACCATTTTCTTTGTTTTAGACCCAAACTCAAGTTACACATTTTCAGTGGGTTTATTCTATATAAAACAGTCTGCATTCAACCCTTTGTGCTTTGCTCCATATGCACCACTCTTACCCAAAAAAGGGAAAAGAACAAGATAACCAAGTAAGACGCTATAATTTTAAAATAATGATCTTTTAGTGTCCAGCTCAGTGGTTTTAATTATTACCTCAAAAATTAAATTTTAACTTGAAAATACATTTCATCAATGGCACCATAATCATGCTTAGAATCAAAATTTTATGGGAGCACTTAAGTATCTGGCTGATAATTATTTTACCTGATGAATATAAGTCAATCTCTTTTTAATAAGGAACATAACTAATAAACAGCTATGATTTTCCTCTTATAGTTAAGAGGTTTCTTCTTACATCCTGTTGTAATTGGCATTTTGTGCAGCACGGTGAACTAGAATGTGAGAAACAAAAGGTTCAAATGCTAACAAGTACTTTGCGCTAAAAGTTCATTTACAAAATGACTGATATTGTAGTGCATCTAAATGCAAAGGATGTTTTGAAGGACATGCACAAGAGAGGGACAAATTACTTTCTCCTTTCACATATGAAAGTTGTAGCATGACTGCAGAAGGTGCCATGAGGTCTCTACTTACATTTGAAAAGCCAGTGTCCTGTGTGGCATCAGGCAATTCCCCTTGAATTCTGCCTCAGTCAAGCTGTCTATTACCTGGGTATAATAGTAGTCTACCTCACAGCTTTGTTGAAAGAGTAAACACAATAAAGATAATGGAGCACCTTCAAACTGGAAATGCTCCATAAAATCTGCAGCAGCATTTCGCACACGAGTATCTTATATTACCCAACACTATTACCGTCTTTGAAGTAGTTCACTGTCTCATTTGGATGCTTGTTTGAGCTCCTTTTCCTAGTCATATTTTTCTTTCTCTTCCTTGCCTTCCTTATATGTCTTTTTTACTTCAAATATTGTTCTATTTACTACTTCTCAACTTTCCATTTCTTCAGTGTAAATTATATAAGTCCTAGACAAGGGTCATACTTAAGTGTTTTGGCATAACAATATGTCCTGCCTTTTCAAAATTCAATGGTTAACCAAGAAATTACCAGTTTCAGCAGAAACAAAAACCTTAAACCAAGGTTTTAAACAGACTTAAGATCCTGAGGCTTGTTCTGAGATTGGTAACCATAGTTTCCAGTTTGTATATAATATCAGTGGGTTAACTGAAGACTTTCTGACCTATCACTACATGGCAAAGAAGAAGCAGGCAGTTCAAGGATTTTGTAAATAAGCAGAACCCTTCTGCTGACCTGGAGAGTTTTTTCATGCACACAGTTCTGCCCATAGGTAGAACTCGGCTTTTGTAGCTCAACCATTTAAAGTTTCATGGTGTTCCTTTATTCTGAAAAAGAGAAAGGTCTTTCCTATGCACAAGACATGGAGTGGTTCTATCTGTCAGTATAGTTAATAGATTTGACCCTTATTGATCAGGATTTGCATGTTCCAGCCTGACCATTTCTTTATTAGTTCCTGAATCAGAAATGGAAGGCTTGCCCCAGATAAACTTCTGATTCAATTGCAGGGTTATTTTTCCAGCTTTTAAAAAATAAACACAAAAATTGAAGGAAGTTATTTGTGGCATTATTGCTATGGAGAAAGACCTTATAAGAGTAGACAAATTATTAATTGCATGCTGGCAGGGGCAGAAAAAACAATTTCTTTCAGGAGTGAAGCTGTTTTATCACTAGATACATTTCAGAAAGAAAATACCAGCAAGTTCCCCTGCACAAGCTATAAATGTTTCATTGTGGAAGCCTTTGCTTTTTCTTCTGCTCTCTCCCTGGCCCTGCACACCTACCACACTGAACACTCCCACATCCACACCTCACTCCCACCGCACTGCACGTACGCCTGATGCGCCGATCCCCATCAGATGCTGGATTTCCCAGGGATGCCCAGCTGGGCATCTGCTGTGTGTGTGTGTGGGGGGGGGGTAGGTTTTGTGGGGAGTCCCCTGGAGAGTTGGGGACAGGAGGTGGGGGGCAGGGCACGGGGTCTTTGGGACACTTGCCCTGGCGGTGAGGCCACACGCTGTTCATGTGCTGCAGTCCAGCACGGGACTGCAACTGGACCGGACCTCCTTGCACCGCCGACTCTGTGGCTGCTTCTGCTGGAGGTGCTGCTGGTTGCTGGCTGGGCACGTCAGCCAACACCTTGGCGTGGCAGGCATGCTGGTCGCAAGATGGGGCAGGTGGGCATGGGGAAGTGTGTGCCGGGATGGAGAACAGGAGGCATGCAACTCGGTCGTTGCTGGATGGAACAGGACAGTGGAAAACGGTAGCTGGAATGGTCATGGCAGCCATGCTTGCTGCCACGCTTGCTGTTGGAAACGGGGAAACTGCCAAGCATTGTCCGTGAAGTCACATGCAATGACAAACAATGCCGAAACATGGAAACCTTAGCTTCTCTTGTGAGTTCTTCGTAACCAACCATGCTTGCTGAATTCATATGTAATGACAAGCTATCCCCAGCATGGCTTGTCATTATGTGTGGACATAACCATTTTTTCGCTCTGTTTGCTTAATGAGTGCCAGTGTGGTGTGGTGGCGAGACTGCTGAACTCAGGACCCAAGAGGTCCAGATTCTAGTCCCCACTCAGCGACGAAGCTTACTGGGTGAGGGCCAGTCACAGACACCCAGTCCACCCTACCTCGCAGGGCTGTTGTTGGGATAAAATGGAGCTATGTTAACCACCTTGGGTTCCTCACAAGAGGAGAAAGAGCCAGTGTGGAGGGGTGGTTAAGAGCATGGGACTGGGACTCAGACGATCTGGGTTCTAGTCCCCACTCAGCCATGGAGCCAACTGGGTGACTTTGGGCCAGTCACAGACACCCAGTCCAACCTACCTCAAAGGGTTGTTGTGGGGATGAGACTGAGAGCAGCAGGAGGAGAATGAGGTAAGCCACTTTGAGTTCTTTAAAAAAGGAAAAGGTGATATATAAATCTAATAAATTATTTTAAAGCAGGAAATATATGCAATGTTGTAAAAATGGTAATGGTGAAGATGATGATTTATCATGTGTATAATGGAATTTTTAAAAACTCCTACTAGCAAATGGCTTCCTTTTCATGGGATTAAAAAAAAGGATTAGGATATCTTCCAGATAAATTACTGGTGGAATAACTCTTGACTAAAACCATTGTGAAAGGAGAAAGTAGGCCTCTTATTACACAGTTTTTGATATAATAATTTATAGCCATACTGCATAACTGCGTAGTTTCTAACGAGGTAAGAACCATGACTGACCGCAGAGGCTAGCATTGGGTTACATGCACCGCTGTGTTGCATGCCGAAGAAAGCTCTCTTGATCAGAAGTTGGCGTAAGGAAGTAAATCACCCAGCCAGGCATGAACCTGTGCCAGAAAAGAAAGAATGTAAGAATTAATGCTACTTTTTTTTTAAGGAAGCCAAACAAAATATCCCAGTTAGTGCTCTTTGGCTTGTCATCAGCAATTTAGTCTCATTATGCTTTGCTTTTGTTTAGTACATTATACAAGAGCAAAATAGTGCTACCTCTAGGAACTTCAGGCAATTCTTGTACTTTGTTAAGCAGCTAAGCTGATTCTTAGCTTTCACTTTGGCAAGCTTCCTTATAAATAAAAGTGGGAGTTGTTCACCTTTAATTTCAGTACAAGTTTGAATAACCCCAAAACAAAATGCATTGGGGTGGGTTGCAGGGCCATCAGTTGCACGGGAATCATGACCTGGCCATGATCACACCTTTGAATCATCAGTGTCCCTACATAGTGCCCATTTGTAGCCCTATGATTTCTGCAAATCTCTTGCAATCATACAAATAAGACAAAAAGATTAGAACAAAATGTTGCATCTTGAGATAGTATTTTACAGAATTCATTCAATTCTGTAAATTGATATCTGATTAATCTCATATTGCATTATCCTGCCTGCAATCTATTGAAAAAGTCAAAAGAGGTAAAGCACAGGAATAGCATTTAAGGTATTTGCTGCAATTTATGAATTCTCAGCATTTTTTCAAGGATAACACCAGCACTGGCAGCACAATCTTATGTAAGTGTCCTTGGAAGCAAGTCGCGTTATATTCACCAATTTGCTATATTTCCTACCAAGTAATGGACCCTCCTTTTCTAAAAAGCAATTTCTGAAAAGCATCCAACCCTGAATCTTTGTTTCCTAATACATGTGCAGCAACAAGCTGAGTTTGCTCACTGCTGAATTCTCGTTCTGCTCATGCTCAGTTGTAATTCCCAGTTTCCATCACTGAAAAGAAATCCCAGGGCTGGGCTGTGTTCCAAATTGAGCCTTGGGCGGCATCCTTGGCTTGAGAGAAGTAGCTATGCTGAAGTGCATGTAATAGAAACAGTCACATGCTCTTCCCCTGCTTCTCTGTGTCTCTCTTAGCTGCTTCCTCTCTTGCTTCTCATCCATTTTAGTTTGTGAGATCATTAGGACGGGAGTATGTCACACCTGTTTGTAAAGTGCCATGCATATATAGGTAAGAATAAAGGACAGTAGATTGGTAATACAACACCCACACTGCAATGATTTCATGCCTCTGCTCTGAGCTATAGGAAGAAAAATGGACAATTCTGTGTGTCCCTGTTGCATGCCCATGATGAGTTGATCAGGACATAGACTGGCATTTCTTGGGAAGGCAATAAAGCATCCCAGAAAGTTTGGGTCTAGTTACATATTCAGATGTTTGAAGATAACTTCTA
The DNA here is from genome assembly GCF_004798865.1 of Varanus komodoensis. Taxonomy (NCBI): domain Eukaryota; kingdom Metazoa; phylum Chordata; class Lepidosauria; order Squamata; family Varanidae; genus Varanus; species Varanus komodoensis. Next base: position 32,988,553 of record NW_025335568.1, on the reverse strand, counting down.
TCAGTTCACTGCATTCTGTATACTTTGTGTAGTATGCTTAGTGTGTAATCCTATGCAAAAAAAGTCCTACAACTTGCAGCATGCCCTGGACCTATATGTCTGGCAGTTGACTGGCTATTTTTTGACTAAAATGTACTCTGAATTGCAAACTTGATGTACAGTCCTCTCATTTTGAATTCACAACAGCTCTGTGAGAAAGATTATTTATATTCCTTTTTTACAGATGGGAAACTGATGAAGAGACTTGATTTTTGCAATGCCGATTGATGAATCCATGGTAGAAGTGTGATCAAGAGTGAAGTCTCTATCACAGTAGCATTTCAGTATTATGTGGCACTACATTTTATTTTCTGATTGGAAGACTGCTAATTCTTGAAGTTGGTTAGAGTCTGACTAAACCCTTGTTAACTGTGATAAGCATTTTGGAATGATGATTGCTGGGTTCTCCTGGCTGCAATTTAGAAAGCAGTTCAGCCTGTTCGTGTCTCTATTTTCTGTTGCTTTAATGCAGAGTAATATTGCAATCACAGATATGTATTCATAAGAAAACAAACTGTTGTTCTAACCTTATTGAAAGGCTATTTGAAATGAGGTATTTTATACCAAGTATGAAAGGCCATAAAGACCTGCAAAATTATAGGCAGCTGCAGAGATGCACATGACTTTTTGATACTGAAAATTTATTTATCCTGCCAAAAATGTTTTAAAACCCTTCAGATCTGCTATTTATTATGCTTCCTTAAGTATAGTGTCTGGAGTCAAACTTAAAGGCCATCCCAGGCTATATGTATCCATTTCTGAAGGTGTGATTAATGCAGTTCATAAAAGTGCTGCTACAGGCCTTCTCAGCCATTGAATGGTTCATTCATTACCTCTAACTCCTTCTCCCAACAGCCATTTCTGGTTGTCTTATACCACAGGATATTCCTGCAGCCATGCACAGTTACACACAATGCCAGAGCAGAGGGACGTGCTGCTTAGGACGGCGTTTTTTCCATTCATCTGCTCTTACAAATTGAATGGAGTGGGAAGAAAGAAATCAGTTCCATAGGAGATCAGAGTAGGTTGCAAACGGATAATAGTTTCTTGATTAGAGCCCAAATTAATGGCCACGCTGTGCCAATTCTCGTGTATTTCATTTCTCTCAACCACAAGAGTCTTAATAACACCACTGTTAGCATTTTGAATGCACACGGACAACTATATAATGGGCTATGATGGAGGACAGAGAAGTTCAGAGGGAAGAGACTCTGGGCTTCCTCTCTAGCAGACGTAATTATCCATGGCAGCAGATGGTGGTCGCAGTTGCAGGAAAAGGTGCAGATGCCATAATTCACACTCACTCCTGACCCTTACAGCCCGTTGCTGCTAGCATGGTGAGATCTTTTTATTTTAAAGCAAGAGGACATTTGCTCTCTGGTTGGCCGTCTGCTTCAGTAGAGCCACAACGCTTATTCACCATCTGGTAAATATTCAGAGACCATTTTCTTAATACACCTTCTAGTCACCACTATGATTTAGTTATGTTTCCATGTTCTAAAACTTAGTATTTTTAATAGCTAGGATTTTGCATTTAATTCATGTGTATGTCAATAAAATAATGGATAGGAGAAATCTGTATTCTTGATCCAGAAGTGAAGATGCATCCTTAAATCCTATAGAATTCGCTGGCCAAGGATTAATCAAAAGGGAATTTGTTGAACTTCTAACTAGTTGACTGCACTTTTGCTCTACTCATACACTTCACTTCAGTGGGATTTGTGCAGAATAACTAGATGGTTGATTGGTCTTGGAATTTTTATTTTATTTAAAATTCTGACATAACCTCCTTGAAAAACAAAACTTAAACTTTAGTGACTTTTTGTTGTGTTTTTGTGCTTCATTTTTGCTTCTTATTTGTATTCTAAGTCTCTGAATGGATCCATTTTATTTTTAATACATTTACATGAATTGATAACTACAGGCTTCCTCCTCTTGGAGAAATACCAGCCATGTTTGTAATGGTTCCTAAAGGAGGCAGATTCATACATGCCTCTAAGCTACTTTGTCACTTATCGCTTGATACCTTGGCACAGATTCTCATATAATGGCAACCCATTCATTTAAAGATGGATGGGCAGTTGTACAAAGTGTGAAGAAAGTGGATGTGCGGTCAATCCAGTGCAATTAACATAAACAGTCCAGCACTTAAATCATGGTTTATTGTTGGACCCCACTGGCTATGAAATACCTCTTGAGAAAAATGTTGGAGAAACTGACATCTGTGAATTCTGATCCACAATGAATGGTTTCTGCATACAAGTCATCATGTGACAATGAAGTTGGTAATAAATATACCCATGTGACCAGGATGTTAGACATCAAATGATGTGAATATAGGGAGGGAATATAGTTCCCAGTCTTTACCCAAGCCCTCACTTAGGACCAGCTCATGATACCTGAATGTGTGGTGCTCTAATGTTACTGTTTTCAGAGAGCAGTGGGTGATCTTAACACTATAGGTCTCCTATGACTTGGACAGTGTATGAATTCTCAGTGGCCATGCATTCTACTTTACAGGGGGCAGTCCTTTGTTTTAGCATGTTCTCTGTTTGAATGGCTATCCTATCTAAAATGGGTTTAAAGAAAGGAGAGCTGTAACAAGTGGTCTTGATGATGCCATTTACACTTAGTACCTGATCCTAGAAAGCAAATTGAGCAGGTCTAAGGTCACTTGGTCACAATCTTTCCCACCATCATATTTCTGTTGTTTCATATGTCTGTTACAAGTACACTAGCTGCTTCTATGTTTTCCAGTAAACATATAAATCCGTGTATGCAAACCTTGTAAAAACTTGTGTCCTCTTGTTTTGGTAATGTTTGTCTTTTATAGAGTAGTCAAACTATATGAATTTGCTGTTAGACCAAAACTATAGCTCATATTCTTTACTTCTCTTGCATCTGTCAAATTTTAATACGTTCAGATACTGTGAACAAAGCATTTGACTCACTTTCATTCTTTGAAAAATAATAGCTTGGGTTTCACTTTTTAGAATCTGGATTGTTTAGGAACATGCTTTGTTTAGATTTAGGGGGTGGGGAAGCTTAATTATTTTTGCATTGTGCAAGCCAGATTCTGGTTTGTAAATTTCTGGCACTCATAATAATTGTTAAAGATCAGTTTCAAAGAGGATGAATGCTAAACTAAATAAAGAAAAGTAAAACACTTGAAAGGTAATGGTTGAATACAAAAGAAAGTACCTTAATTCATAGAGCTAGCTATGCACCTTCACATATAAGTGTAGGTTGCAAGTTATCATTTTGCTTGGCTTTTCTAACACTAGGAGTACTTCCAGTCAAAGCTTTTAAATCATGCTATTGCCCTGCCTCATTCGCAGGTGGTCCTCCAGACCCTCCTACCTTTAACCACAATTTTTTCCATTTTTTTCCCTTGCTGTGAGAAAAACATTAAGCAAGAAAAAACAGAGTAATTGTGCAAGTTCTACTGTTGAGTACCACTAGCCATCTACATCTGTGTAAACCAGATACTTACTGTGTAGATTGCTTGTTTTATTTGTTTTTATCTGTCCACCCCTCTGTTTTCTCAGTATTCTGTTTTCAGCTTTCATATCTTTCTCTTTCCATCAGTTTTCTCAAATCAATTATTTTTAGATAACATACACATTATATTACAGCAATAAAATGCAGATGTTCTATGGCTTTGTGTTTAGAAATAAGGCAATAAAATGACTTAGATGCTAATTATGCTTGAGATTATTAGCTTTCTGCAAGCACAGAGTTCTGTGTGTGATTGCGTGTGCACATACCCAGAAGATTGTAAAATAGCCTTTATTGCAAGTCTGTCCTTGCATGAACCCATCAGTGTTATTCAGCCCATTCTGTCTTAGCTCGTACAGAGGTTTCCATAGAAGACATAAACTCCTGACTGAAATTGATTCTTAGCTATATCTCTGCATTGGGTAGATTGAATTTTTCTACTTAAATCAGTGCAGTCTGGAAAAAGTAGCAAAGAAATTTCTGATAGCCTCTAGTCCAACAAAAGGACTGTAATTTCAGAATGGAAAATATTCAGAGCTGGGTAAGCTGCAATGCAGGGTCTGTATGTTCGTGTGTCCGTACTTTGAAAAGACACTTTGTGAGAAACCATTTGCTCTGTGCCAGAGAGGTATCCTAATTCCTTCTGCGAGCTAATACCACCGCAACATTCTCTGCTCAAGATGCACGGTCTTCTCATCCAGTCTGAGCTCCCAAACTCCTGGGAATGTCTGGCCACCAATTTCACAACCCTTACTAACCCTAGGACAAACTTCTGATTGAAAAGCTGCAATATACCCCCTTCCATTCTTTTCGGAGGGGAAAATGCCCTATTTAACATAACAAGGCCTAACATAGAACATCAACTTGAACCATCCTGACCTCATAGCTCCTTGTCTTTATGTCCTTTAAAAAAAAGGTCAAAGAAGGCCTTAACAATTGAAAGTATTGAAAGAGAAAAGTTTGAAAGGAATAAAGATTCTTCTTCCACTCAGCAGCTACCTCAGTAATAAATAGAATGGAGCTTGTTTAGAGACATTAAAAGTGCCTTAAGTTGCAAAACAATGGGGGTTCTGGCACAGGGACTGCAGTCAGCTAGTTGAATGGGATCAAAGAAAAACTAAAGTTCCTTCAACAAAATATTTTCACTAGAGAATAGTCTTTGTCTGGATGCAAGCTAAAAATTCAGTGTTCTGTTGGGATTTCTCCCTGCAATTACTATAAATACCACTGTTGTCTTCTAAAAAATAAATCGTATCTAACAGACACATTTAGCTAGCACTTTTAGAAATTCAGCAGTATGGTTTGTATATAAATTTATTTATTTTAATGTTTTCAAAGCTCTTGTAAGATAGGCCAGTATCATCCCCACACTGCATAGAGGGGCAGATCCTTGGAGGGAGTGGATTGAAGAGTTGAAAACTGGCTGGGGTTTTCCTGATGCATAGTTCTGCCTGCTTACCCATAGGCTGCTTCCACTCTTGTCTTGATTAAAGCTTCTGTATCATGTCTGTGCTAACCTAGGTATGGTGAAGACTCCTGTCTTGATACAGTGAGTTGGACTACAACATCCATCTTGTGATTAGTGTAACTTATAAATAGTGCAACTTATAACTTGGGAATTTTGAGGTCTCAGTTGTGCATGCACTTATCTGGGAACACAAATGAGCTCAGGGACACTTGATTCTGAGTAAACATGCATTGGATGGTGCTGTAAAGTATTATATTCTGTGGACATACGTCTTTTTTGTGTGGAGGGGTGTTTTCTCTCTTGACTGAAATTTTGGAGGTACTTTTCCTATTTCAAGATAGACTTTAAAGCAGCTACAGCTGATAATGCAATAATTTGCTAAATTTATATAACAAGCAAAAGTGTAGAAAAACTGACAATGTTAAGCCACGAATAATTTGGGTATCCTATTTATTGGGAATAAAACAATCTACCTACGATTGTGTTCCAACAGAGTAGCATATCACAGGTCTTTCAGATTAATTTTCCTTGTCTTTATAATTCATTCTTTTCACACGAAATATCCTGATGCTCTTCTCCTACCTTGAAAACTTCACTGACACAAATTTCTTTTTCTAGGTTTGATTTTCCTTCACCAGTCCTTTAGAGGAATTGGTACAGACATTGCCATGAAACCTAACTTGAAGCAATGGAAACAACTAATGCTGTTTGGAATATTTGCGTGGGGCCTTCTCTTCTTGGTTATCTTCATCTATTTCACAGATAGTAACACTGCTGATGCAGTTCCAAGTTCCTTCTCTTATATTGAGACTAAAAGGCTTTTGCCCCTTCAAGGCAAGCAGAGAGTGATCATGGGAGCAATCCATGACCCTTCCTTCTCCGAAACAATCGATGGTAATGAGATGCTTCTGAACAAAGAGGTCTTGGGTTCATTTAAATCAGGGACTGGGAACATTAAAAAGTGGACTGACCTAGATGATGGCTTTGAAAGTGAAGAGGAATTTTTCCCTTCCCAATTAAGAGGAAAATCAAAGCGTGCTTTCTATCAAAGGGACAGTGATTATTTATTTGCTGCTGGTCAGCCTCGGTCACAGAGCAGTGTTCAGCAAATAGTGAAATTAATCTCTGCAGAGGAGGAGGATCAGAAGAGAAATGCTTTGCGGAATAATTGGCTTCCTCAGAAGAAGATAAAGAAAAGACATGCAAGGCATAGGAGAAGTCAGATGTTTGAAGAGTCCGATGAATGGGATGGAATATATTCTACAATGTCAAAATCTTTCCTCTATAGGCTTTGGAAAGGGGACGTGTCCTCCAAGATGCTGAACCCTCGCCTTCAGAAAGCAATGAAAGACTACCTGAATACTAACAAGCACGGGGTGCGATTCAGGGGGAAGCGAAACTCCAGACTGACTTCAGAACAGCTCTTCTGTGAGCTCAAGGCACGTGTGAACATCAGAACCATTGATGGCAAAGAGGCTCCCTTTTCTGTCCTTGGATGGGAAAAGCACGTTCCCCAAATTTCTCTGAGTAAACTGTATCCACGTGGTTTTGGAAGCTGTGCTGTTGTTATGTCTGCTGGTGCCATACTGAACTCTTCTCTTGGAGATGAAATAGGTGGGTGAAGATGTTTTGCTAACACAGTTCCATGGTTGAGATCCATATGGGCACTCATGACCGACCTGTTCACATATCCTGTGGCTTTTCATGGGAACGTAAGTGGAACCCTATTAAATCAGACCAAAGGCCTACCAGGTCCAGCATTCTGTTTCCCACAGTGACTAACCATATGCCTCTTGAGAAGTCAACCAGCAGAGCGTGAAGGCCCTGCTGCTTTGCTCACCAGAAATAAGCATTCAGAAACCCCCTCTCAGAGTTAGCATAAAGTAATCATGATGAGTAGTCACTGGTGGACTTACCTTCCTTTTTTTCTATTCAACTCCCTTTTAAGTCTGTCAAAGCTAATGGCCATCACTGCACTGTCTAGCAGTGAATTCCATAGGTTAACTATATACCATTTCCAGCCTTCCTAAATTTCCTGCTAATCAGCTTCATTGGATGAGGAAGGAAGAGGTGACTCTTTCTCTTAAGCCTCGCCTTCCTACTCTCACAAATCCTTCCGTTTCCCCCAACCTGCCATTGCTGCAGACGAAATGTGATTTTGAGAGTGGGACGGGGTTTTTGGGAGTCGGATCAATGCAGAACAAGAGCCTCCAGTTGAAAGAGTAAATTGGCAGGACTACTTTGTCCCAAAACAGTGTACTTAACTCTTACGCCACTTCTTATATCCTATTATAGCATAATAAATGTTGAAGGTATTATTTTTATTTTATAAGTGTTGGTACAGTATGTTTGGTACAATTTACAAGCCTGTTTGCATAGTTAAGTTATCAGCTCTTCTATTGGTTCAGGCTCAGACTTGTTTGCATGGTCCGAGGTGTTATCGGAACCTGAAGTGAACAGAAAATGAGGAAGTGCTATAATCCTAGATAAATAGAATTTATTGGCTAAATTCCATTTTATCTCTAGGCAAAAGCATATGTACATCCACAGTTCTCAGTGTTCAAGAATGCACTCACTGGGATTATCTGTAAGCAATTTTGTAAATGTTGATATTGGACTGGGAGGCAGAATGCCTGGTCCCCTTCCCATTTGCTGCCATAGAGTGCTAGAAGCAGAGCAAAGCAGCAGCTGCATCTCTCTCTGTGTACACGTTATTCTTGCTTTTCTACAGTTACTCAAATTCAGGCATGATAGTAATTATGGGAAGATCCTGGATTATTTGGGGGGCGGGATCATTAAAAAATGTGGGTGGGTATAGAGAGAGGTCAGAAAACCATTTTATTTCATTTCGCTACAGATTTTCTCAGTTCATATCTTCTGAACCTAAACACAAACTGGAATGTGAAAAGTATCCCAAACTTTGGTTGGAGTGCATAAAAAGCATGCAAAAATGTGTACCTTTGAAATGGCATCTGGAGAAAATGTACATAAAAATGCACCACTGAGTGGAAAAAATACTCAGTGCTTGCAAAAATGCATTTGAAAAGTGTTTACAAAAATGCACACATTTTTAAAATTCACAAATTCTTGTGTAGACTAAAAATCTTTGCAATTTGAGTAGGAAGTGGGATGGAATGGGCTTATTAATGGAAAAATGACAGACTGGGCAAAATAGAACTTGAAGGATTTGATTGTCCTTGGATGAATATGGATTTAACACATTCCTTTGCAGTTCCCACCAATTCCCTGGTAGAAATACAACCCCCACAAGCACAAGCACTACTAACCATATGGAGAAGAGAATAGTTTTAACAGTAAGTTAACTGTATCAAGACTCTCATTTTTATTCATTGTAAAGTAGGGATGAACAATAGGTGGCCCTCTTCTTTTCTCTGTTTCGAGCACTCAACATAGTTTGGCCTATTGTTCGCATGATATTTCACTATTGGCTATGCTGACTACAAAGTCTGTAGGCCAAAACCTCTGCTGTAATAGGTAAGGACGCAGAGAAATGTTTTACCATTTTGATCTTGAATATCAAGAAAAACATGCTCTTTGGATTTCTTAAAATGTGCATTGGCCAAATTCAAATGTTCACATCCAAGTACACAGTTTGATCTTACTTTTTTGTTTTTGCTTAGATAGGCTTTCCGTTAAACCTAGTTTGATAGGCATCCTGCTCAACTCATGTTTTGTACTGTCATGGCAGTGAAAATCAGAACAGGGTAGCCTATGATGTTGAGATGTAGACCACTGGTTTGAAATCCTCTGAGTGAAGTTTTTCTGTAGCTCTTGGTGCTAATAAAGCTAATATACTTCCATTTCTGGGAATATATTTAAGAATCATAGCCAGCCAAGAAAAGGGGCAGTGGGTATGTCCCAGCTACCTAGAACTACCACTAAGTGAACCTTTCTCAAAGTGGTTGCTTAATTATGTCTTTTACGTACACATTTACCCTTACCGTGTAAAAAGCTCAAAGCCCTCTGATCCTGTAGCCTTTAATTCTTAATAAGAACAAATGCTTTTGTCTCTAATGTACTGTGGTGTAGGGCTCATCTTTACCTGCTTTCCCAGTCTGTTCATGATACTGTAGCAAAGGAATCTCACCTATTACACAATTGCCGCACATCAGATCCCGTAAACAATTTCGTTTTCCCCATCAGCAAGATGATTTTTAAGCACCTACTTGGATACACAACCATCATAAAGCAGAAATCTCTTCCTGCATCCCGCTCACCTTTTCACACAGAATAATCAGACATAATTTCTCTGCTGAAGGAGGAAGTGTGTCTGTGGATGATACCTAGACCTTTTCTAGCTGAGGCTGTTAATCTGCAACATCTCCTTTCAGTTTTGCCACAGAGTTGAGCACATGTTTCCCTTACCGCTTTTCTACTACAGAACCTCCAGGTGGCAGTATGGTGCAGAGAAAAAGCGCAATGACAATAAGTGGGAAAAAAATTCTTTTGTAACTGAATATCACATTTTCCTTGCTCTAAGAAAACCTCACTGAAAGTGACACAGAAGTGAAACTGGAGGGTTACAGCTCTAAAAGAAAGGCAGCTGTGAGTAGGGAATGACAGACATGCAACATGTTACTCTTGATTTAATTCAGAAGGAAGGGCATGATTGGAAATGTGTCATCCTTGTATCTCACTGCTTGTCCCTGTTCTGATCCAGGTGACTGCCTTGTTACAACACCTCCCTTCACCTTGGGCTTCCTCTTTTTCATACAGCAGTGTAGACAGATTCTGGATGGGGAAGAGCTCCCACAGTTGGATGCCTTGGAGCACCAATCTGCTCCACTTGCCGTAACCTCTGTGGGGGAAACTGAAGCCATCATGACTTTGCTGACAACGTAGAGGACAGTGTGAGAATGCACACTGTCGTGTTAGCATCATGGCTGCCGATCGTTCCTCTTCCCCTCTTGTTTTGGCAGAGCCTTGTCTTTCATTCAGTAGTAGAAAGTAAGACTCTTGCAGGATATTTTCTCTTGCCACTGCTGACTTTCTCTCCCTCCCTCTCTCAATCTCTCTCTCTCTCAAGTTCTAAATTGCCAGAACCTGAAGTTTCAGTCATTACTACCCACTCTTGTAGGGAAGAATTGCTCTGAAGTGTTTCACTTTCATGCCTCCAGGTTGTTGATGATGATGATGATAGCAGCAGCAATAATAAAAAGAACAGGACCATTTATATGACACATTTGGTGTCTTCAGTGAACTTTTCTTATATATTTAGCAATTCCAAGTTATAGCTAAAGTGCCTGGCTTTGTTCATCCTTCTGACAGAATTGCAACCAGTACGTAGCTACCTGAATTCCATTCTGCTGTGCTGGTTTTGCCTTCATAAAAGGACCTCATAGTTCCTCCTTTCCTTGGCTGGCCTATGATTTCTCAGAGAATCCTCCTTAGACATGCTGTGCTGTTCCCATCACTCAATCTCTCGGTCACTGAGGGATGAAGCCTGGCAGAAGAAAAGGGCAAGCTTATTGTTTTGCTTTGCCTGCCTGGACATTGCTCGCTCTATTCCTGCTAATTTTCATTTTCTGTTTATTGCCTGCTTCAGCCATCCTGTTTATATTGGTGCTAATTTTGATGTATAATGCCCTAAATGGTTTAGGGTCTGGTTAACTGAAGGAACTGGAGGAACATCTCCTTCAGCACCTACCTGAACCCTAAGATCATCTGCAGAAGTCCTTCTCTGGGAGCTCTCTTTGAAAGAGGCCAGGAGAGTGGCCACCAGGGGAAGGGCTTTTTCAGTGGTAGTGCTCCAATGGCGGCACCTGCTCCCTAGGGAGTTATGCAGGGAGCTGACCCTTTATTCATTTTGGTACCAGGTTTAAACCTTTTTATTTACCCAGTATTTTCATAATAGTTAAAATAGTTTTATTATAAACTTTATGTACTGTATATTGTATTATAGGTGCTGTTGCGGATTTTATTGTTGTTTTCTTGTCTTTATGTAAACCATCCTCAGATCCTATCTGGATTAAGGACGGTATATAAATATTTTAAATAATAAATACATAGTAAAGAAAACCTCATGGTGTCACAGAGGGAGACCTGGTTAAACGTAACAATTTTAGTGTGGAATTCTACATCGAGGGGCAAGGCAAGAGTTGCCATGTGGCCTGCTTTGCAGACCACACGCCTCTGCTTGAAGGGCCAAGTCTAGGGCCAAGGCCTGCTTAAAGAGAAAGAACCCTAGGGAGGGACCCGAGTCCTTGATGCTGCCCTTCAGCAGAGCAGAACCACAGGGCAACCGGTCACTGGATTTCATTTCTAGATAAATTATATTTTTCTAAGTTAGTATTTATGCATAGTGCATATTGGCATATGCAAAATTTGATACAAATTAGCACCATCTTTTGCTATTCCAGAAACGGCTTCCCTAGGCAGGGCTGGATCACGACTATGATTCTCAAAACAGCCACAGCTCAGCTGTGTGGTCTGGCCGGTGCCTCTGATGCAGAACTGCGCCCCTTTCCCACGCAGCACAGACAGTGGCCTCAGGAAGATAGCAGCCAGGGTCAGGTTGGAGCCAGAACTAATGGGAGTATCAGTGCCGTTAGGGTCATTTCTCACTACCTGAATGTTGGTACGTGCAGTAGAAGATTAGAAAGCCCTGAAAGTGGGACGTTTTATTGATACCTGAAGATCAAAATGCAAGATGCATTTTTAATGGTCGCCAGACTATAATAGAGCAAGGTAGCAGTGTGGGGTTATCAGTAAAGTGCAACTTTGTCAGCAAGCTGGAATACAAGGTTTAAAATCCTGTGTATGTCTCTCTGTGTGGACATGCGTGTACGCATACACACACACACACACACACACACACACTTGTATTTCAATTAAACTCGAGGCTTGAAGTGTACAAAAGTCTTATTAGGAATGTAGCTATCACATGGAAGGGAAGGAAGAAAAACTGCTAAGTTACTGATTTTTCATCATATTGGTAGTCTTTGGGTGCCCCCTTCTGTTTTCCTGCTAGAAATGCTATTTTATTGTTAACATTTAAAATGCTACCAAAAAGATGCATGTGGCAGCTTTGAGGACTTTCATCCGAACCCTGATACCAGATGTAGAAGCCAACTGCTTTAACCAGCATAGCATAGTTACAGTGTAATTTGAGTCATTTTTATTAGCATGAGGAAGATATAATGTTTTATTCTATTATATCCTAAAAGTTCAGATTTTAGCTTTGGATGGAATATCAAAAGTTAATTCCAAAACCATGTAAATGGACAGGTAGTGAGTTTTTACTGTCTAAGTCAAGCCTATCAGCAATTGAGATATGCTCTTTTAAAACCATCAGTTAAAACAATGGTCAGCAGCTCTTCAACTGTTGCTGTACAGGCACGCACATCATGGACGAACAATGCCCTGTTTGCATGAGCTTCTCTCTTTATTTCTGAAAGCTTTGGTGAGCTTCTTATTAATAGGCTTTTACTTAGATTAAGGGTAGGCAAATTGGCTTCTTTCAAACATTTTGAATGAAAGTTCCCATGAACCACAACCAGCATGGACAGTAGTAAGTGATAATGAGAGCTCCCATCTACAACATCTGAAGAATACATATTGGCCTCTCTTTGTTCTGAATTTTTAGTAGGTTAGAACTGTGCAGTAGCACATGATGAACGGGGGATATTTGTTCTGCAGGATTGATATGGAATGCTATCACCATCCAGGTAACAAATATTCGGGCTGCAATTGTAACTGTAGTTGTTCTAGAGAGGGAAGTTGCCAGTCAATTCCAGGCACTCTTGGTTCCCTGTGATGACCAATGCCGGGAGCGAGATGGGATAGTGTGAACCTGTTGATGCTGCTGGACCTCTCAGCAGCTTTTGATACCATTGATCATGGTATTCTCCTGGAGCAGGTGGCTGAGATGGGAGTGGAAGCACTGCATTGCAGTGGTCCTGCTCCTGCTTCCCCAGAAGATGGTGCTTGGGGAATATTGTTCAGCCCCATGGACTCTCCAGCATGGAGTTTCTCAGGGGTCTGTTCTGTCTCCCATGTGATTTAACAGCTACATGAATCCTTGGAGGTCATCCAAAATTTCAGAGGGCATTGCCATGAGTATGCTGATAGCATGCAGCTCTATTTCTCCTTTGCATCATCAGCAGGTGAGGCTGAGGATGTGCTAAACCAGTGTCTGGCTACGATAATGGACTGGATGAGGGTTCATAAACTGAAACTCATTCCAGACAGGATTGAGATGCTGTTGGTGGGTGATTCTTGTGACCAGATTTGGGGGGTGGGGTTCAACCTGTTCTAGATGGGGTCACACTCCCCCAAAGGAGCTTGGGGCTGGTCTTTGTTCCATCTTTATCAGTTGAAGCTCAAGTGGCATTGGTGACACCTTGCTACCAGCCTCGACTGGTGGCCTAGCTGTGCCACTACCTGGACAGGGATAGCCTGTCTTCACAGATCTGTTCTCTGGCAATCTCTGGATTAGATTACTGCAATACAGTCTGTGTGAGGCTGGCCTTGAAGACTATTCAGAAGCTGAAGTTGATGCAGAGTGTAGCAGCCAGATTAATAAGTGGGACTTGCAGATCCAAACACAGGCCGGCTGGCCTGCGTTGGCTGCCTATATGCTGCTGGTCCCAATTCATGTGCTGGTCTTAACCTATACAGCCCTACCTGGTTTGGGACCACAATATCTGTCCCAGTCTTCCTGGACATTTCACTTAGCCTTTGGGACTTTCCTCAAGAGGCTTAGAGGGTGGCAACTAGAGGAGAGCCTTTTTGGTAGTAGCCTTCATATTTGGAACAATCCCCCTGCTGCAGTCGGCCTGGTTCCAAATTTGCCATTTTTCACTGCTAGGTTGAGATAGCCCTCTGTGCGGAGGCCTTTAAAGACCTCCCTGGTCATTCAAAGGCTTTAAACGATTAGCCAAGCACCTTTTCTTTTCTTTTTCTTTTGTCTTTTAATGTTCTTTTCTGTTATTTTAAATTAATATTTAATTCTTAACTTTTTATCTATTGTATTTTATTGTTTTTATACTTTGTTGTAAACTGCCCAAAGAGCTTTGGCTATGTGTGGCATAAAAATGAAATGAAATGAAATGATGACCACACTAGAGAATATAAGCCCAGTTGATACTAGTGAGACTTACATCCAAGTAAACATGCATCTGATTGCACACTGCATGGAAACACGATTAAATGTAGCTCTTCTCTGGCTTTAGATTCCCATGATGCAGTCCTGCGATTCAATTCTGCTCCAACACGAGGTTATGAAAAAGATGTTGGAAATAAAACCACCATGCGCATCATTAATTCCCAAGTAAGTTTTTCAAATTAGACACCTTTCATTTCCTAGTCCATTAAGATAATTCCATTAACACTGGGAAACTTACAGAACACTGTTGATTATTTATCTTACAATATGTAACATTGACTTAAAACAAAAAGGACCTCGGTATCTTTAGGGTCAGCTTCTGTGACTTAACAAGAAATCCAAAATGACAGCTTGCTTTTGGATAACCAGTAATTAATCACCATCCAGTTCAGCTCCTGGCACATTTTGATTTTCTCGTTTTTTCATTTTGAAGTCTTAATTTTAAATTTTTGGGCCCTCATGGCATTGTAGTTAGAATGTCTGGGTAGTGTTTTTCCCAGGTGCTACATACAAAGGGGCCAGTGAGGGATGGAACAGGTATACCGGTCCCTTCATTTTTTTGTCTCTTTCTCATCCTTTTAAACATGTACCTTAAAGAAGCCAAGATAAATGTGTTCCCTGACAACTCAAACACATGAAAATGTGAAGAACCACGGTGCTGTAGTCAACCGAAAAGTTCACGAGCAAAGCAAACTGAAGGAACACCTTTTGCAAATGAGCAATGCCCCCTTGTGGTAACCATATTATTATTTCACTCAAAAGGAACTTACGTGTGGAGGCATTTTGACTTTAATTTCCCTGTCTGCTAATTGCAGTTGATAATAACATCCTAGATATCACACTTTTCAGTGCAATAATTCTAAACAAAGTAGGGTGTGGGATGCTCAACAGAACAAAGAATTTGATCAATGCAACTTCCGCAATGGGGCAGCTGCCCAGACATTCTTGGATTCTAGCTTCCATCAGCCCCATCACCTTGGATGCAATATTTGGGGAGTCAGATTCTCTCACCCTGCCCTACAGGACTGTTCGTGTGTGAATGCATGCAAGAGCTCTGTTCTGCACACACAGGATTTCTCTGCATTAGCGTAACAACTGACTCCTGTACCTCCAGGAAGGGCTGAACTGAGTTCCCACTTTCAGGTGCTTACTTCAACTATAGTTTAATGGAACAAGGCATTCAGCCAACTTTTAGGGTGTACAGTAGGTTCTGCCCTTACGCAGCATACCTTAGTAAAAGAGATATTAGTGCTTTTGAGCCTGAAGACTTACCCTTTTGATACTGTTGGCTTTTATAAAATTAAGATGTGACACTACTGGTACACCCAAAATAAATACAAATGCTAAGCAAAACAATCTGCCCCAGTTTGGTAGCTAACGGGAGCGGAAATAAAAATCTAATAGAAACCTTTAAGTAGCATAATCAGCATTGACTTTTTGGCTTGTAGATTCATTTAATGCAGAGTGACTACAACTGAACAAAATTAAGAGCATGTTGAAATTAAGCACTTTGAGCAACCTGATTATGAGCATGTTTACTCAAAATTAGTGGTGCTTACTTCCTATTAAACTTGGTCTATTTTGTCTTAAATCTCATTGATTTAGTGGGAGGGCCACCATGGGGAAATGATGGGGAAAAGGTTGGTATAGGAGTAGAGTGGTAGAATTCTTGAAGTAACACCAGGTGTGGGATGTCTCACATACCTGTACAGGTACTCACAACACCACTACAGGTAACACCTAGCAGGCAGCAGTGGCACCAGCATAATTAATTCCTTTGGCTGTGACAAAGGATGCAACCCTCTGCATGCTGGCTGGAGGATTCTGGAAAATCTCTGTCTGGATCTATGAAAAACCACTTCCTTATTGTTGAAAGTTGAGTGCTGAGAACATACCATTTTTTCCAGGAGGTGAACCAGCAACTTAAACCTTGACAGAATATCTTAGAACTTCATGTATACCGTAGTGTTTCCTTTTAAAATAAGAAGTCTGTGTAGTTGCAATTCTGCTTTTTTGCTTTTTGAAATACCTGAAGATAGATAGCTAGGCATTGGAGGCTTTTCATGGCTCTGGCTTGTTTTTGTATTTGGCAGATACTTACCAATCCTAGCCATCACTTCATCGAGAATTCCATATATAAAGATGTCATTCTGGTTGCTTGGGATCCTGCTCCCTATTCTGCAAATCTGAATGTGGTAAGTCACTGGCCGGAATGAAATTTAAAACTGGTTTGCAAGCTTGTTATTAAAAAGCAATAGGTTCAATATGCTGTCAGTGCCTTCTTTCAAAAGGGAAAGTTCTTCTGGGCCAGAGTTTTCCCAACAGCTTAGGGTAAACCAGGACATTTGGCATTGCTTTGATTGGTCATTGCTTTGATTGGTTTGGACCAGCTAGACGAAACACATCAATTGACTCAACCCTTCCATAGATAGAGTATACGTCCCAGGTTGGAGTGTGGACCGCAGGTATACAGCTGAAGAACCAGGATTACGGGTGATGGAAGTGGGTAGAGATTTTGCAATCGGTGCAGTAGGGCCAGAGGCAAAGGGAAAACCTGGAATAAGCAAGGATCAGACACCGTCAAGCCAAAATAGGACCAGAAGCACAGACAAAGTCAGGGACGCATACGATTCAGATTTCCTGCAAGGTAAAGCAGCTCCAAAGGTGAAGGCAGAACCAGGAACAAGCAAAAGTCAGATACCGCCTCCTAGGTGTTGCAGAACCAGTGGATCAAGGCAAGCCAAACCAGAGGCAACAGTGGAGTCGGGAGCAGGCAGAGTCAAGGCATGGTCAAAACCAAGAGTGGCAGCATGATCGGGGACCCAACACAACTCCTACAAAACCCATGTTGTTGTTCCAAACTGAGCCGTGTAGGAAAGCATGTGTAGAACCCACCAGAGCACCCAGTTGCATTGCATGATTACGGGGATCCACCCTTGCAAGTCCCGAGAATTCTGATCCTCCTCTTGCAGGTAAACCATGCCACTCTTTGCCATTGTGACACAACAGGGAGCATGGGAAGGCAACAGATCTTGGCAATGCTGGACACTTGTGGGCTCTCCATCTAGAACAGGCAGCACATCCTGTGCCCTGGGAGCCACAGGTGCCCGCAGATAGATGCTCCATAGCCACCATCCCTCCCACACTCCCACAAAATTCTGCATCACATGCACGCATGCAGAGAAATCAGTTGTCATGGCTGCTTCCGCACTCAGTGATTGTGGGAAAGCAGCAGTGCTCGTTGGGGTTATTGTGTGGGGAAGGAAGCAAAAGCATGTGTTCTGCTGGTGCTGAAGCAGTGCGGCATCCAGAGGTAGAGCTTTGCATGATAAAAGTCTGAGGTTCAGTTCCTAGTAGGCCCAGATAACACAAGGATTCTTCTTGAATGCATGGATAGTCATGTCCAGTTGGTAATAAATACACAAATGGGTGAAGTCAAAAAGCAGTATCTACCAAGAAAACAAGCCAATAATAAAAACAGTGGAGAGAAATTACAGAACAGAATTAAGTTCAGAAAGCAAGACTGATACGTTTATGCTCCTTCAGCTACTGAGAGCCCCTTTCAGCAGTGAACAGATCGCCAGAGTTGGCTTGGCTTGTACACAGCATTTCTGCAGTCCATCAAGGCTTCTCCCTTGTTGAAGTTTCCCAGGGACTGGATCATGTGAATGACACTGACTGATAAGTTAATCACTCCTGTGGTCTTAGTTAACCAGCAGCCTTTATAGACAAGTCTGTACTGACGAGAAATATAGAGAACAGTATGATCATCTCAGTGTTCCCAGAGCAGATGGTTGACTTTGAAATTTTTGGATAGATAACTAAGCAGGTGGCTAACTATGAGAACCATGAAGCAGTGTAAACCATTTGTAGGAACTGGAACCAAAAAGCAGTTCGGTTAGTGAAGGCACATTAGCTGGACACCAACAAAATTCTTCGCTGTACCCTTGTTTTCCAGTAATTTCAACCTCATGGTCCATGAATGGACCATCAACACAGTTTCCATGTTGCAGTGGGAGGGGAGGGATTGTAGAAGCACTTTAAAAGTTGAAGCAGGTTGTATCTTAGAAGCTTTACAGTTACTGAACGGCAGCATTTCCCTTCCATGTGTGTCATGTCCATTTGTTCCCAGAGTTGAAGAAGGCTGATTTTCATGGTGGGTCTTACGGGAAGTGGTGGATTTTCAGTGCTGAGTTCTAGCCACTGCTGCTCAGGTTACAACTTCCTGTAATTCTTTCATTTCAGTGCTAACATATGGGAGAAGCAGGAAATACTGCTTTAAAGTCTACCAGATACAGAAGAGTATTTTAAATGTCAGGTGGAATTTGAAAATATAATAATCAGCATTATTGCATATTGGTTGCTCTCTTTGCACTAGAGGGTGCTGTTTATCGCACATTAGCAGGTTGTGCAGGTTTTACATGGTGCTGTGGCCAAACCAACAATGAGTGGGGCTGGGTGCTAAAATGCTCTGGCCCTCACATATTCCTCCATCTCTAAGCACCACATAGATGGTGTAAGACTGTGCCATTCTAAGACCTTTCTGACTATTTCAGGCTCTCATTTTTGTGCTGTGATGCTATGTGTTTATATCCACTGCCAGTTTGATTGCTTTTGATTTCGTCTGATACATGTTGACAACTCCAAGCAAAGTTCTGATTTTATTTTTCCCACCACAGTGGTATAAGAAACCAGACTACAACCTGTTTACTCCTTATGTACAGCATCGCAGGAAGAATCCAAAGCAACCATTTTACATTCTCCATCCAAAGTTTATATGGCAACTCTGGGATATCATCCAGGAGAATACTAAGGAAAAGATACAACCCAACCCTCCCTCTTCAGGTTTTATTGGTAGGTGTTCCTATTAGTAGATTTCATCCTTTGTGATGATTGAACAGTAATTTGTTCGCTACATATCTTAGAGTCTAGCATGTTTTATTAAATTGGCATTATTTAATAAAACTAAAATTTATTAAAGTGGCAATAAAATTGAACTGCATTGTTGGAAAGCGCACGTTCAAGAGGCTGACGTGCATTTATCAAATGCACAAGTTTTATGAATGTAGGATTTATGAGAAATAAAGTGGAATATAACACAGGTTATAACTAAAATGTGTTCTGGAAACTATATTAATGGTAGACAAAAAGCCATTATTTTACTCGTGTCACACTGGTTACTACTGTGACCAATATGACACAGGTTTGTTCTCTTTAGAGCTCTCCATGTGGTTAAAGAACAGCTTTCATTTCACTATGTATTTTACTCCCTCCTCAAATCTCTGTCTCTCAATCTGTCTCTCGCCCTTTCTCTTTGTCTAAGTGCAGAATGCAAAGCACTGATTAGAAAGGCATGTCCATTATCCTACATTACACAGCCAGGAGCCTAGCTACCCACATGGGAGCATAAGGCTGGATTGAATATGTCAACACAGCAAGGTGAAATGGCGAATAAAATACCGTCACACAGGGCACTATGAATATATTGGTTACAATCTCGAGGAATGGAAAGTGCATGTACAAATTATAATGAGAACATATTGGCTGTGTTTTGACATCATAACAAATTACTGTTTACTGTGATGGGAACAAGACTGCAAGCCACAGGCTCATTCACAACCCCTTCCCGGCTTTTTCTGGTATGAAAGCTTTCATGTCCATTAGATTAACTGCAGTTTGTCGTGTTTCTGTACCCAGCAAATTGTGGTTGGTCTTAACGATCCCACTGAAAGAAGCCAACCTCAAACCCTGAGTTATTAAGCTGGTTTATTTTAGCAATCCATAATCAAACCATAGCTTAGAGTTCATATGACATGCTAAACTGCAATTAATCAAAAACAAAACTATACGTTTCTGATCTTCTCATGGGTGCACCAAGGAGAAAAGAAGGATGGACTTCACAAGCCTAGAGAGACATTCTTGTTACATCCAAACACAGCCAGTGTGGTATTCTACTTCTGTTTTCACCATCAAAATGCTCATCTCCATACTGCAGATTTCTTTTTAATATTCTCTGGCCCGGATCCCAACTGCAGCAGCCAGAGCTGTGTATACACAGACCAATCTGGGTATGCAGAATATTGTTTATTCCGCAGACAGCGGCAGATCAGCCGAATGGCTGGGCTAAACTGGTGTCTCTCTCCCCTATTAGGAACACCTGAGTAATAAATAGTATTTGGAGCATCTGACTTGAGGGAGAGGAGCATGCCACAGCTGTTTCATGACTAATTCACCACTTGTGGGTATGCCATCCCCTAGCTGGATGGACACTTGAATATGAAAGGGAAATCCATGCAAAAATCATTTGAAGCAAATGTAAGGTAAAACAAAAGCACACATGCCCCCATCTTATGCATGTGCCACTACTGAAGATGATACACATACTACATCAATAACCATATAGCCTCATAATAGATTCAGAAGTGAACATTGTATACGTGTTTGTTTGAGAGATGGGTTAGAGGACAAAGTAATACATGAGCATATGGTGCCATCAGTCAGCATAAATGTTTATGAGATGGATTTTTCAGAGTGGTTATCCATCATCCAGTCTTACAGAAAAGTGTTGATTTGAGCCAACAGACTAGCAAAATGGATGTGTGGGTGTTTAGGGATATAAATCTGAAGATACAGCTGTGTTATCTCCTGTAATAAAATCCGAAGTTTGTGAATTAAATATTTTCAGTGGCAAAATCAACATGACTGGAAAAGCAAATGAGGGCTGTCATAATATGACAAGTATATTTGCTTTCAAGGATATATGTGGGGAAAGATATTCAAATTTACCTCAAATCAGCTTAGTATTGACCTGTAGTTAAAAATAATTGTATTGCTTGGTGACACTGTTTGGATAAAATAAATAGCCACATTGAACGTGCAGTTTTAATCCTGATATGGCATATGAGCTCACTCATAAGTATAATTTGGAGCGCAAAGGTTTGTCGCCATTAAGCCATGCAGTCTCATAAACATCTTACGTGGGAGAAAAAGTTGGACAACCTGTTCTTCTCTAGTCAGGATTGGAGATGCTCAGTAGGAATGCAGAGCGGTATGATGTAAAAGCATTAGTCTGTATGGGCTCCTCACTTTCAGCGCACGTGGGCACACAGAGAGCAGCTGCAGCACGGACTGTGAAGAACTGACGCATTATCAGATTCCCAAACAGAAGCGTCCTAATGAAACCCTGGCAAATCCTTATTCTGTGAAAGACACCAAAATACTTTTAGTCTTTATTTTCTCATTCCCATAAGCCCTGCCAGAGACTTATTCATAAGTGGCTGTCATTTTTCACCCTCAAGCGTATTTATCCAAATTTGCGTGTCTGTGCATGGGGTCATCTGTTTGAAAGAAGTCTCGGTTTCCCGTTCTTCAGTTTTGTTGCAAATGGAAATGCAGGCCCCCAAAGGTCTTTTACCAGCAGCTCTTTGCTCAGTGAGTGGCCATTCAAAACTCATCTTTTGCTCAAAACTTGAAAGTTTTGAGTCAACGTAAGAGTGGAAGGAAAGCTCTGCTGTTCCACTGATTAGTGGAGGGTGACTAAGCAGTAAGCATGTGGACCGGCTTTCAAGGCTTTGATTTTGTGTGCTGTGTGCCAAAACTTGCTAAAAATGCAGTAGTGCTGTCCTTTTTTTGTTTCATAACTTGCAGCTACTCATCCTGTCTATAATTAATTACCTTACACTATATCCCTGCAGAGAGCTTTTTTTAAATGAGCATGAGGTGGGCTTAAGCATGAGTGATGAACCTGCATCTGATTTCAATAGCATTTCTTAATTAACCTTTTGGGACGTTTCTCACATCTGGAGAAACAAGTCCCAGGCTCACATTTCCATCGAATCCAATGTATTAACATCTCCATTTGATTGAAAGTATGCCAGTAGCTGATTAGACACAATGTCATTTCTCATAAATTAAGGGAATACTTGCCAAAATTGCAAGAGGCGATGGAACAACTGACCCAGCTAATATTTGAAGGCAATCTAGGAAAACTGCAAACTAATCTCGGAATATTTTATTGAATGTGAAGGTTCTTGTTTGGGGTTCCAGAAGTAACATGACATAGTAAAAATACAGCTGGGCTTCCCAGCAGCACTGAATATGCTTTCATTCTGTGCACCAAACAACATGACCAGACAAGCAAGACAAGGACTCTGTTGTCAAACTACTGAACATTTTTCCCAAAACAAAGATAGAAAAATAGATTCAAACATTTGTTGATGTGCAGGTATAGGCAGTACATTCAGAATCACAAACTGTGCTGAAAACGGGTCAAGTGGCACATTTAGCTGTACAGAGAAACATTAATCTACTGTGCATCTAATCGACTTAGATTGCAGATTGTTTTCAGCAGTATAATGGGAGTGAAGCAACTCATGGCAGTAAAATGCCTGTACGGAGTGACACACATACTGATGAGCATCCATTTATATTGATACATACACACACTTCTCGGTTGCCTTCGCCTGGAAAGCCGTAGGTAATACTGCAATTAAACCATGTAACTACTGATATTTGAAAAAGCTAATGATTCAGTGTTTCCATTAATTAGATAATACTCAAGCCCTGTGCATCCCACAAATGTTGCATTGTGTGCTTCCCGACTCAAAGCAGAGAAAGGAGCAGTGGCAGTATGTTGAGAACAGCAGGCTTGCCTCAGAGTTCTGTTGTGTGCATTGAAGTGCCCGCAGAATGGACTTCTCGTTACCTGTCTTATTTCAGGGACTTTTGCCTTACGTTACAGTATATTTTAAGTATTTATTTATAGAATAAATACATAACCAGCACATGCCTATATCAAGCATTACGAAGAGGATGTTTTTGACCTATAACATACAGAACAGGCTCTCCCCACCTGATTCCCTACAGATGTTTTGGGCTGTAACTCCCACTATCCCTGACCATTGATAGGAAGTGGAGTCCAAAAACATGTGGTAACACTAGGTTAAAGAAGTCTGGTATCAGGTCAAGACATAAAGATTAATTTAAATAAAATATGCCAGACTGGGAACCAATCCATGGGTTGAAATCACTTTTCATTTTCACTTCCCTTTCACTTAAAAGTTATATCCACAGTATTTGGGCTGCCTTATAATTCAGTTGGGACAGCAACTCTGTCCATACAACATCTGTGCATATGTCATTTGTTTTTCTCCAGGATGCAGATGAAATTAATAATTCATAGGAAAGGAAAAATAAGACACACAAGCTTATTAGACAAGTCTGGCAAGGCTGCTTTAGCTGATTCCATTTTCCATGGACCACCATGCTTTGGGCTGAGGAGCCTAAAGAATAAAGGATCCTTTACTTGGTCTGCCATGGCTGCTTTCTACTGAACAAGAAATCAAGTCACAAGTGAAGTGGGCTTCCACCAATGAAACAGGCTACTGGCCATTAGTTCTTCCACCAGTGAAATGGGCTACTGCCAAGGGAAAGGTTACTCCCAAATCTAGCACCCAAGATTGCATCCACAGGCGTTCTTTGGTAGGAGTAACAGCTGTCCTTGATCCCAGGTAGAGATCATCTAAAACAGAACTGGTCAAAACTCAGGTGACTGAGCACAACACAGGGAACAATGGCTTTGGGTAAACATGCAACTCCTTGGAGTGCACCTGGAATATCGAACTCATGTGGTTAAACAACTTTTCCTGAGAATATCATGTCAGTTTGATGTGATGTGCTGGCACAATCCACATCAGGTTATATATAGCTATTTATTGTGGCACATGGAAACCAAACACTAAGTATCAAGTATAAGCTGAACTAAGCCTAGCAATTGTGAGTGCTTATCACTTCTGGAAAATGTGTTATTACAAAGTTTAAGTAACTTTTTATTACAGAGGCTTAGCTAAATTAGAAACTGATCTTGAATCCTGATTACTTTTCAAAGTAAATTATTTGATCCAGCTGACTTTATGCTAAGCATTTGGTACAATAAAGTAAACAAAATTATGTTTGGTTTACTTCCAGGATTCTGAAAATGACTTTTAAATTAGTTTTCTAATTACAAGGTATAATTGCTTTGCACAAATATGCATGCTGGAAAGCTCTTGAGCAATTAAAAATTACTGGGGACAAATCAGATATTTCTTCTTTTTTAGAATCCTTAATATAAGTTCATATAAGAAACATACCTTTTATTTAATTCTTCTAAAAGATTTCTAGCACATACTGAAAAATTCCAGGACTTTGATCTGTGGCAATTAAGCTGAGTTTGAACCATATTTAAAAATGCATAGTTGCATTGCAAAAAGTAGGTAAGGTGAGTTTGTTGTACTATGACTTTGAGCAAAACCTTCCTATAGGAAAATGTCTGTTCCAGTGTAGAAAACTACTTCTGATCCGTAAGATCCATTTCTATGCCCATTCTGGTCCCTCTCACTGAAGGTGCTTTCCTATCTCCGCACCGTCATCTTAGATCAATGTTTCCTATTTCTCCAGCATAGGTCTACAACATGGGTCCTCAAACTATGGCCCAGGGGCTGGATCCGGCCCGCCATGCCCATTTGGACCCGCCACGCCTGCCTCCGCCCACCTCACCCTGCGCACGGGAGGTAGCCGTTTGCTCGCTCAGAGAAAATGATCTCCAAGCAAGCAAGCTGCTGCCTTTTGTGCCCCTCACGGCGCGTGTCTGCCCTCGCCTCCCCTCAACATGCACCCCGCCCCTGCCTCACCGCGCATGCCTGCACGCACTGCCCCCTTGCTAGCCCACGCGCACCACCAGGCACCACCTTTCCAGCCCGCACCCAGCACTGGCAGCTTTCAACTGGCCCCCTGGTGTAAAAGTTTGAGGACCCCTGGCCTACAACTTTGGAAGCGCTCATTGCCTCTTTGAAAGGTAGGGAACTGATTCTAGGCTTCTGCATACCACAAATAATCATTTTAGTCCGTGAAAGAATGGAACTACATGTTCTTCGTCGTGGCCTCTGTGCATCACACATAAGGGTGCTGCGCCTGCGCAGTGTCTAGGCCGGAAGATTAGAAAGCTAACTTTTTTTGGCGGGAAAACACTCTGCTCCCCCCCCTTGCAGTATAAATAGGGTGGAGCGTCTGCCATTTTACTCAGTCTCTGCGATCGCCGTTCACTGTGCCTCGTGCCTGCTCGTCTCTCGCTTAGATTTTTGCCACATGCTCCTTTACGGTTATCTTGTTCAACTTACCATATTCCTAGTTATATCTCCCAGTTTTTTCTCATTCCCTTGTTGTAGTTTCTCTGTTCATTCTTTATAAAAAAAACAACCAAAAATATTATTCTTACCCTCTGTACTATCATCTCCTTCTTTTCGCGATGGCACAGCGGGCGGCATTCCTCAAGTGTAGTGAGTGCGGCTCCAAAATGTCTCTGGCTGACCCGCACGACTTATGCCTCCTCTGCCTTGGCGAGGGGCAAAGGACCAATAAGTGCGGGCATTGCCTGGCCTTTACCAAACAGGCCAGGAAGAATAGGGAGAATCGTCTCCGCAAGTTACTTTAGGACCAGGCCTTGCTTCAATCTGACCAGCTGGTTTCAAGGCCTACCCCCTCCTCGACTGAGCTGCCTCAGCGCTCCACCTCTACCCCGGCCGCGCCCTCTAAGCACCCCGCCTCAGCTTCAGCCGCGCCGTCACAGTGCCCTTTGGACGATGGCGCTGCTCCAACGGAAGCGCAACAGCTACCTTCTCCTCCAGCCAAACAAAAGGAGAAGCATAAGCATTCAGAGCCGGAAAAACCCTCCGGCCATAAGAAGCCGAGGAAAGAAAAGGCGGCTCACAAAGGCAAGAAACCCGATCGCCCCAAACACCGGGGCTCGGGTTCGTCGGGGTTCTCGGTACCAGCCGCCGCCACGGTACCGACTCCCTCAGGACTGACCCTGCAGTCCGCAATGCAGGTGATGCTGCTGGGATCCCCCAGGCCTGTTCCTCGGCCGCAGAGCGTGTCTCCTCCGCAGGAGCCACTGCTTAGGGAGTCCATCTCTTAGAGATTCCCCACCGCGGCAATGCTCCCTGACGCGAATGCCTGCTGTTGGGCCACCTGAGGGACCAGACTCTCCTCCTAGGTGTAGGAGCCGTTCATCAAAGCGCCATGCAGATGACTTGTCTGTGCACGGCTATGGTGGCCGTCCTGCCTGGAGTGGACTCCATCCATACGCCTTTTTTCCTCCGGACCGTTGCTCCACGTCGATCCCGAGAGAGGCACCGTCCACTTCTGGCCGTATGGAACGCAGACCTCCACCATCTCCTGAAAGCTCCTCATCCAGTGAGCATTATTGCTACCATCAAGACTCGGACGAGTCGGAAGTAGACTCCACATCTCCGGACGTGGCGATTACTTCTCAAGACCCGGGATCCTCGGATGAGCCCCATGTCTCTTTCCCGGAGCTGCTTTCTCGTTTAGTTCGGTTGCTGGTGATAGAGGCCTACCACCGCCCCGGGCCCAGCACAGACCAATTTTACGACATCATCCAAGGGGAGCAGTCTGCTACTGTTGCTTTACCACAGATCACCACGCTTCGCCAGGCAATGGTTCAGCCCTGGGACCAACCAGCTCAGCCGCAGGCGACGTCTCACCGGTACGAATCTATGTATTGGGTCAGAGAAGACGACATCCTGTTCCTGCTGCGCCACCCGAAGCCTAATTCAGTGGTGGTTGAGTTGTCCCAGGGCAGGGAGACTCGGGGACACAACACCCTGAGATAAGGAAGGGAGGAAGGTTGACATGATTGCACACCAGGTCTTCGCGGCTGCAGGACTCGGTTTGCATATTTCAAATTATGAGGCAACACTGGCACGTTACCAGTACTTCATAATGCAGAAGCTGGATAACGTCGTCTCCTCCCTCTTGGACCAGCAGGCAGACCTAACTAAGGTCTTTTTAAATGAAGCGAAGCAGGTGGCCATTCAACAGTTGTCTACCGTGAGACATCATGTAGACACTGATTCTCGGGCCATGGTCAATGCTATCTCCCTCCGACGACACGCGTGGCTCAGGAATTGCAACTTTCCTGAGGAAATGAGGAGGAGGATAGAAGAAATGCCATTGATGGCTCTGGCCTCTTCCACGCGAAGACCGATCGCAAACTCAAAGCCATCCACGAGTCTCGCATGACGGCACATCGAATGGAACTTCCACAAGTGAAACGCAAGTGGCCATGGTCCAGACCCTGCGGGCACCAACAATATCAGCCTCGCCAGCAGTTCCACCAGTGCCAGCAACACAGAAGGCAACAGCCTCAACAGCACCTCCCCCAGGGCCGTAGGCGGTTCGACACTGAGAAACGTCTCCATTGATGGTCCTGGCAAACCAATTCATCTCTCCACCTCCCACCTTCCCCTCTCCCCTTTGGGAGCCGGCTCCAAAGCCGACTCCCCATTTGGGAGTCCATTACATCTGACAGGTGGGTGCTGTCCATCCTTCAGCTCGATATAGAATAGAATTTGATATCATTCCACCCTCGAGCCCCATCTGATTTACACCACCATCTTCAGTTCTGTGTGCTGAAGTCCTCCACCTTCTTCATAAGGGAGTGATTCGGCAACTCTCCTGCACCGATGGGCTTCACGGATTCTATTCTAGATATTTTACAGTTCCCAAACGGGACGGTGGTCTTCGACCTATCCTGGATCTAAGAGGAGTCAATAGATAAACCAAGGAAGTTCCAGATGACCACTTTACAGAATATCCTTCCGTTGCTGAGGAAAGAGGATTGGTTCGCCTTATTGTACTTGAAGGATGCGTATTTTCATATTTCTATCCATCCTTCCCATAGACACTTCCTTCGTTTTACTGCCGGATCCGATATTTTCGAATTCAGTGTTCTACCATTTGGACTGGCTACGGCACCGAGAGTCTTTACGAAGTGCATGGCCCCAGTGTGCGCCCACCTACAGCTCCAGAGTATACAGGTCTACTCCTATTTTGACGATTGGCTAATTGTTTCACAGACTAAAGACAACCTTTTAGCGGCTGTCCGTATGACTTGTGCCTTACTTGATGACCTCGGACTGTGTATTAACCTTAAGAAATCGTCACTTATTCCCACGCACGTTATCGATTTCATCGGGGCACGTATCAACTCCACCCTGCAAAGAGTGTTCCTTCCTGAGCCCCGCAGGGCCACCCTGTGTTCGCACATCCATCGGATTTGACAAGGACAGTTCAAGCCATCACTGTACAAAGATTGTTGGGACACATGGCAGCCTCAGTGGCCATTGTGCCGCATGCAAGGCTCAAGACTCCACCTGCTCCAATTGTTTTTCAACAATTCATTCTGTCCACAGTGGGATCTACAAACTAAGCTTCTTCGGATTCCATCCTCGATTCTTCATGCCCTGACGTGGTGGACTATGTCACGCAACCTATCTGTAGGCGTTCCGTTCCGCCCACTCCAACCGACAGTGACAGTGTACACCGATGCGTCTCTCATCGGATGGGGTGTGGCATGTGCAGAACTTGGGGTCCAAGGGGCATGGACCCGACAGGAAGCAGCGAGGCATATCAACTTCTTCGAGCTTCTAGCGATTTTCAACGCTCTCAAATCTTTCGAAACCGTCCTGCACCGCCAAGTTGTACAGATCGCGTCCGACAGCATAGCTGCTGTTTTTCACGTCAACAAACAGGGCGGGACAAAGTCACCTCTCCTGGCTTGTTTGTCAATGCAAATCTGGGATTGGTGTTTCGCCCGGGACATCATGATTCTGGCGGTTCATCTTGCGGGAACCGACAACGTAGAACCTGACACACTGAGCCGACAGATGTCAATGACCCACGAGTGGGAGTTGGATCGAGTGGTTTGCAACCAACTGTTCCAGTCATGGGGACACATGGACATAGACTTGTTTGCAATCTGGTCAAACAGGGTATGCATACTGTTTTGCTCCAGAGCAGGGCTCGGATTGGACTTGAGGGAGATGCCCTAATGATCAACTGGGACAACCTGTTTTTCTACGCATTCCCTCCAATCCCACTCCTCATGAAGGTAGTGTTGAAGATTGTACAAGACAACACCACAGGAATTCTGATAACCCCATGGTGGCCAAGGCAACCCTGGTTCACCACTCTCCTCACTCAGTCCAGAGGAGTTTTTCGACGACTTCCACTGGATCTTCATCTGTGTAACGCAACACAATGGGACAGTCCGACACCCAGACCTACTTTCACTGAACTAATGGCATGGTGCTTCCGATAGAACTGAA
Organism: Varanus komodoensis; assembly: GCF_004798865.1. Lineage (NCBI taxonomy): Eukaryota > Metazoa > Chordata > Lepidosauria > Squamata > Varanidae > Varanus > Varanus komodoensis. Next base: position 32,959,254 of record NW_025335568.1, on the reverse strand, counting down.
TTTTCTACCGGTTCCATTGCTGTCCCAATCTTTGGAACTTTCACTTCAACGACATACGCAACCGACTCCTCCCTCAGAACCGTCAAGCTTCATCTCGGAACCGACAATGTTGTCCCTGGATATTCAGGCGATTCTCGAATCTGCACTACGACCTTCCACACGCAAGTCGTACTCAGCAAAGTGGAGTAGATTCTCTTCCTTTGCCAATGCCCATTTCTTCTCTCCGGAGTCGGCTTTGATCAAGAATATTTTGCAATTTATGTTCGAACATCATCGCTCGGGACTCAAACCTTCATCTGTAAAAATCTATACGGCTGCTATCTCACATTTTCGTGGCAGCATCCAAGGGTTGTCTGTTTTCTCTCAACCCCTGATTCGCTGTTTTCTTAAAGGGCTACAAAATCTACACCCGTCGGTTCGACCTGTTATGCTGACATGGAGTCTTTCTGTTGTACTTCAGGCCCTTACAAAGCCTCCATTTGAACCTTTGGCAATGGTGGATTTACGTCTAGTTTCATAGAAAACTGCCTTCCTTGTTGCAGTTACTTCAGCCAGAAGAGCCAGTGAACTGTGTGCTCTACGCATAGATCCACCGTTCTTGAACTTTCACAAGGAAAAAGTCGTTCTTCGAATGGATTCCAAGTTTCTTCCCAAGGTGGCTACACCGTTTCATTTAGACCAAGACATCGTCCTTCCTGTGTTTTTTCCATCTCCGACAACTTCGGTTGAATGCTCTCTCCATATGCTGGATGTTAGGTGCTGTCTGGCCTTTTACAGGTCTCGCACAGAATCGTTTAGGAATACTAACAGACTTTTTGTCAAGTATGCTGATCATGACAAGGGCTCTCCAATCTCATCTCAACGAGTGTCTAAATGGATTGTGCAGACTATAGTCCTAGCATATCAGTTGGCAAAAATTGACTTACCTCACTTCCGAGGGGGCATTCTACGCGAGCAGTAGCGACTTCGTCGGCCTTTGTGGCAGGTGTTCCAATTCAGGATATTTGCAAGGCTGCAACTTGGGCTGTTCCATGTACTTTCGTCAAGCATTATCGGCTTGATGTACATGCCAGGCACGATTGCTCCTTTGGTAGAGCCGTGCTCTCTGCCATTCTTCACTGACGACACCTTCCCTCCTCCAAGTCGGGTAAGCTTGCTACTCAGCCATATGTGTGATGCACAGAGGCCACGACAAAGAAGAGCAGGTTGCTTACCTGTAACTGATGTTCTTCAAGTGGCCATCTGTGCATTCACACAACCTGCCGGCCCCGCATGGTGTTGGTGAGTGGACTGTTTTTACTTATTGTCGGTTCTGTGCTACTCCTACGGTACCGACTCTGCTTCCTGTGATGCTATTTTTCAACGTTAGGGGGCGAACATCGGTGTTCAAGATTGAGTAAAATGGTGGATGCTCCACCCTATTTATACTGCAAGGGGGGAGAGCGGAGCGTTTTCCTGCCAAAAAAAGTTAGCTTTCTAATCTTCCAGCCTAGGCACTGCGCAGGCACAGCACGCATATGTGTGAATGCACAGATGGCCACTCGAAGAACATCAGTTACAGGTAAGCAACCTGCTCTTACGAATGTCCTGGTCAGGTTCTCTGCTTGTAACGTTTTGATGCTCCTACTGGTGTCACAGCATTCTGTACATCTTTGCCCATACACAGGATGAGAAATACAGTAATAGGAGAGGCATGATGGAATGTCATGCTTAACAATATGGTTAAACATCGAGTTTGTTTTTTGGCGCCACTCCTCCTGCATCTGGCTGACAGTGCCAATGATCACCAAGAAAATTCTTCTGTAATAAATAAGCATTCCAGTGTGAGAGACTCTGTGTTAGGACCAAACACATTGATCTTGGAGAGCCAGTCAAGACCAACGTCACAGCTACCTGAAATGGCTGCTGCTAGGCCAAAGCCTCAGCCAAAGCCTGCAGCTTACAGGGCTCATCGAAAAAGCCCCAGTAATGCTTGTGTGGGCTTTTCTTTTCTCCCTAAATCCAGTAGGTGTGAGCTCATGGGATTATCAGCAGAGGGAAGAACTAGATGTGTTTCTGTGCATGGAAGGATAGCTCAATAAGAAATGAGAACACCTCCAACAGCAAGAAGAGAAAGGAGAAGAAGGAACTGCTAGCTACACCTTTAACGTAATCAAGACAGGGATCAGGAAATGTAGGAAATGGAGTGATAGCAAGTGCCTAACAGTGAGCAGTGTGCATCTGGACTCTTTAGGCATGGATGTGAACTTTCCAAAAACAGGACCAGGCATGGAAGCCAAGACCATTTACAGCCCTTCAGCTTGAGGGTGCTGAGTTACCTCCAGTGCACCTTTAAATGCCAGTTGCCGGGAGAGGGCTATTATGCTCCTGTCTTCTTTGAGGAGCTACATTTGATAAGACCCACCCGGGGCTTAAAGCATTGACAAAACTGCACCCTGTCCTGCATGTTGGAATGCTTCACAGAGAGTATTTCCTCTAACTCATTTCTTTGCAATGCTAATGAGCGCTAATGTGCAGAAATGAGTTAAGAATATGACTTAAACTGAGAGAACAGACTTAAATTCAGGCTAAATACCTGTTTGAAAAGGAGGCTACTTTTGTATTTTCAAAGGTCGCATCACATATTTATAAAATGTTTTACTGTTGTAGCCAAAGGCAGTTGAAGTTCTTTCAGACTGTTTGTAGTGGAGTAGGACATACAGGGATTGGATGGATGGACGGACGGACAGATGGACCCAAGACTTCTCAAATGGAACTCTTGGAACAGTCTTTCATTAGTGTTATACCACAGAGACACAGATGTCTAAAATCAATAAGAAATTCCATGTCTAGGGTCAGATTAAGTTAAGGCCAAGTAAAAGTCATAAAATACTATGCAATGTTTCAAGTTCTTCAAAATTCTCAGTCAGGCAAGATGGGTAAATAAATCATCTTTAGCTTTAAGCTGAAAAAAATTTGTATGGACACGGTGTGGATTCATTGGTGTAAGCCTGCCCATAAGAGGGTAGGGCTTAACCATTCGATTGCATCCTGCCAGCCTTATAGAGAGGTTTCTGAGGAGCTTTATGAACTTACTGTGCCTGCCTGAGACAAAGGCACTCGCCAATGATCCTGCAGGGAACCATTTTTATTGTAAATTACTTCAAATATTGTTATGGAAACACAGCATATGTATGTATACATGTATTGAACAGGTATGTATGTTACAATAGGTAACCAAATGAACTGAATCCACAAAGTTAGCCCATATGTGGCACAGGCCTGCCTGATATCACAGCTGCATATTTGATTGGCCCAGGGGGAAAAAGCTGCTTCATCATTACATAGCTGTGCTACAACCCACACATAGATTTTGTGATCCAGCAATATCTCTTTCTAGTGGTTGTCTGTTCTTGAGAAGGGAAAACAGGCTTTATGCTATGAGTTCTCAGAAACTGAGTTACAGTCTTCAGATGTTTATTATTAGTCAATATGCTGAACCAGAAGTTGTGTGAAACAAAGGATGTTTATAACTCGCCAATTAAAGCAGCAGATTCATGTGACTCAGTACACATCTGAAAATCATTCCATGATAAGTGCTGCTCAGGATACAAAAATCTAGGAGGAAATTCTGTTTTAATGAAGTCAATGGTGCCAACATCCTGCTAACTTTGGTAGAATTACTATTTAGAGCTTAAATGGAACTATTTAATAGAATAGGTATAATGGTATCAGTTAAACCACAAGAATTCCTATGTTAATTCCTTGTGAATTTAGAAGAGTTGCTTCCAGAGTTTTTTTCCCACAGTGCTACTATAATGTAGTACTGCATTTGCGTAGTATAGTACTTTATAGTCAGTGTGAAAAAACAAAAACCCACTAATAGCAACACACTTTGTGTTCTGTTTTGTTCCTGCACAACATACCATCAATTCCTTAAATAAAAATAAAAGAAATTGGATATAATAAAAGCAAAGCAGATACTACATAAATGTGTATACAACCGCTTGTATTCATTCACAAGAGTGAATTTTCCTTGGACAGCTGTGCTGTGTTTTCTGAAACTGGCTCCATGCTTGACTCTGGACTCAGAAGACAGACCATTTTTTCATCTACTTGCGGATGTGTTTGGCTGCTGCATGCGATTCCACCTTCTGTTTTCTGGTTTAGCTGGATGGCCATGACCCTTGAGGGGCACGTGGTTTCCCCATCAGCAGCTGAAGGAGGTTGGCAGTGGAAAAGTACAAGAAAACATTTATAGAACTGAAACACAAAAACAGAACAAAACCAGATTCATTTTGCTAAACTTAGTTTTCTAGATATGAATTATTAGCTAATAAAGCTTCATGCATCTATAAAAGCCAACCTTGATTCAGATAGTTTGCAAAAAAAAAAAAAAATATGCTACATTCATAGCTACCACTTTGCCATTTCTTTTAAGATGGCACCTTCTCAACTCAGGACTGGTGGGAGGGGGGTATTGTAGGGTTCAGTCCTGGGCCCAGTGCTTGTCGACATTTTTATTAATGACCTGGATGAGGAAGTGCAGGAACCGATTATCAGATTTGCAGATGACACAGAACTGGGTATGTCTAATACCCTGGAAGACAGAAACAAGATTCAAGGTGATATTGATAGCTTGGAGTGCTGGGCTGAAAACAGAATGAAATTCAGTTGAGACAAATGCCAAGTTTGGTACCTAGGGAAAAAACCAAATGCATTATTACAAGATGGAGAACACTTGGCTCAGCAATGCTGCAAGTGAAAAAGATATTGGAATTGTTGTAGATCACAAACTGAATGTGAATCAACGATGTGATGTGGCTGCAAAAATGGCACAATGCTATTTTAGACTACATTAATTGAAGTATCATTTCCAAATTCCATGCAGTTCCCCTTTCCTGAGCACTGGTTAAGCCTCATCTGGAGTCATCATCTGTGTCCAGTTCTGGGCACCGCAGTTTAAGAAAGATGCAGATAAGCTGGAAAGGGTTTAGAGGAAGATCCAGGGACTGGAAACAGAGCCCTAACAGGAGAAAGAACTGGGCATGTTTGACACCAAGAAGACTGAGGGGAAATACAATAGTGCCCTACAAGTACTTGAAAGGCCATCACAAAGAGGACGGCCAGGATCTCTTCTCAGTCATCCCGGAATGCAGGGCACAGAATAAATTACAGGAAGCCAGAATCCACCTAGATTTCCGGGAAAATGTCCTGACTGTTAGAGCAGCATGACAGTGAAACCAATTGCCTTGGGAAGATGAGGGCTCTCCCATGCTAGAAGTGTTCGAGATGCAACTGGACAGCCATCTGGGAGGGACGGTGTAACTTGCAGTCCTGCACTGAGCAGGAGGTTCAACCCGATGGCCTTCTGGCCTCTTCCAACTCTACTATTCTGATTCTATGATTATTATCATGGAATGAACTAGTAGTCCATTCCATGTTAAACTTTTTCTCTCTGGTATTCTACTATTCTGATTCTATGATTATTATCATGGAATGAACTAGTAGTCCATTCCATGTTAAACTTTTTCTCTCTGGTATGTATCACTTCTCTAAACCCATGACTGACAAGTCAACTTAAATATAAAAGAGAATAAATGCAAGTTTCTACAACAAAGCTGGTTCATGCATTTGAACCTCAAGGTGATGTGGAAAAGTGGGGGAATAAGATCCCCACAATGTTGGGAAGCTACATACATCTCCTAATGGGAAGCCAAGCCATTATAGTGTTTATGCATGTGTGTCTTTTGCATTGAGTTAACAAGACTTTGGCTAATATGAGAGAGCACTGTATGGTCAGGAAATGCATTGCAACTTGGAGCAAGAGAATTTTAATGGTACCCTGCCTTTGTGGAAACTACCAGTGTGTCCACCACTTAATCAAAACTGCATTGGAAAAAGCTTGAGAACAGATGTATTCAAATGTATACCATGTTGTACTGCAGTCAGGCAATATGAGGATATCTTTGAATTATGAAGATTATGGCCCAGTCCTGGAATTTCCTCACCTCAAGATAGATCAGGAGCTTTAAAAAACACTGCAGAACCTGATATGGACATAAATATGGTCAAGGAGTTCCTTGGCTTGGATATAGATCTGCTTGTGGAGTGTTCTTTTGCTTGTTTTTTTGTTTTTGTTTAAACTCTATGCAGATATATTTGAGAGTAAATAGTATTTAATTTCTTGGCACTGACTTCACAAAAAGACTGAAAATCATTTGATAATATTATTCATGGTTTACCCATCTTGAAAAGTATATATGAGAGGAAGAATATAAGTAAAAATATATCCAGTGCTCTCTGATTAATCATATACTACTGTAAGTCAGGAATCAGCAATCTGGTTGCCTCCTAGATGTTTGAACAACATTACCCGTAAGTCCCAGCCAGCATGACCAATGGTTAGAGAAGGCAAAAGCATCTCAAAAGCACTGTGTAACCTACACCTTTTATCATGTAAACTTTGTCTACTATAAATTTAGTATAAGGCATCTTTGTCTAAAAAAGGAGCATACTTTACAACTCCTGGATGTTTAAACATTTCTGTAGACTGATAAGTTTTGTAAACATTGTATTCTTAAATGATGACAGGAAACTCTTTCATTTGAAACCTGATGGGAATAAGTGTTTAATACACAAGGTTGCTATTTTTGCTCTAGTCAGCAAAGGTACTAGCCTTATACTTGCGTCATAAAATGTGCTACACTGTGTTGGAAATTTTGTATGATATAATGCATTTTTATCATTTTTATCTCTCATCACAGTATCATATTATTTTCCAACGTGCTTGAGATTGCCAATTATTTTTTAGCAATTAAAACATGGCTTGACTTTTCAGTGGTTAAAAGAAATACTATTTGATTCTGATACGGCATTTCCATCCTGTTGACACTTCCACTCTTAGGGATCCTCATCATGATGTCCATGTGCAGTGAAGTGCATGTGTACGAATACATTCCTTCCGTCCGACAAACTGACCTTTGCCACTACCACGAACTCTACTATGATGCAGCTTGTACCTTGGGGGCGTACCATCCCCTGCTATATGAGAAATTGCTGGTACAGCGGATGAACAAAGGTATCCAGGATGATTTGTACCGAAAAGGAAAAGTGATTTTACCAGGGTTCAGGTCAGTGAAATGTCCTGGGCAACACGAGCTCCCATACACTTAACAGGAAATCTTCATAGAACAATGTGCAATAAGGTGCTACTGTTATACTAATATACCACAAAAATACTTGAAAGTGAATCCTAGACCAACCTAGTCTTGCGTCTATAAACTGTAACTAAGTAGCAGGCATGAGGGAAGTTGTTTCTAAGGCCTGAGTATTTATTACTGCTTTGCAGATAGGTTTTTTTAAAAGGCTTGGTGTTTGAAAGATGCAAAATACAGTGAAGGCAAACCATAGTGAGTAGGTATATGTGAGGTGTGCCAGGCTATATCAAACATTTCTGCCATACATGCCAGATGGAGGTCATTTTGACAAGGCGTTTTAATAGCTAAATCTGACCTAGAGCAGGGGTCCTTAAGAGTGTCATAAAAACAAACCATGGGAAAGTTTCTTTCAGCATCTTAAGATGTCTGTCTCTTCCCTCACATCAAAAGTATGTATCAGTCCTGGATGTGTGTTGAATATAACAAGCCATATTCTTTAACACCATTTTATTTAAGATTACCAGTGGTAGAGTTTGGCATCGTAATCCTGGAACATCTGTGCTAGCCTGTTTTATTGTGCATAAAATCTGTGCATGTTTGGTTGGAAACATAAATTGATCCAACCGTGTGTGGAGAAGGATAAGACAATCTCCTTGACTGCCTCAAAAAAGAGCATGTTAAAATTTATCTCTGCAATGTGTTGGCACCAGTCTCTATATGAGAATGAAGATGTTTGCTGCCCTTATTGATATATGCAGGTTGTGCGTTGATTCAGAACTTTTATGAAATAATATTATCATGATAAATGGGAGAATTCTATTTCTCCCAATTACTAAATGGGAGAATTCCTCCAGCGTGTCATTTACGGCTGCTCTTAGGGGATGCAAAATCTACCTGGTAGTGATCCCACCATGTCATGAAAGTTTCAAGTGCTCAGCTTATCATGGGATAAAGATAATCCTCAAGTACTCTGCCAGAACCATAAACCAGCAATGTGAGCACTGACAGAGCATTGGGACTTAGGCAAGGTCTTGGTTCCCTGTGTATATTCCAGACAATTACAAGTTGCAATTTTATCTTTTTCAGGGAAATACAGCCCTGACTTTGCAAGGGTTTGCAGCTCCCAAAATACATGTTCACATTTCTGATTCATTTTTCCACGTTATGCCATTCCATGTATCACTGGAGTCACTTCTGACCTCTCAGACCCAGGGGCCGATGTGGCTTTTAAAAACCAAAACCAAAGCGCAAGCTCTTAAATTACATTTTGTCTTGCCTTTTTCTTCTAGCCAATTGTCCATGAAAGCTGTGCAAAGAGCAGAATAGTTCTTCCTTAGCCCCCTTGGGCCATGTATCCATATACAGAACAGTCAGTATCTCTGTCAAGCTTGCTCCCTGTTCCTGGTCACTATCATTTATGGTCTAGTGCTGGATCACAGTGGAAGTAATTCTATTCCAAAGCAGGAGAAGTAGTGAATTCAGTTCATAGCCCAACTTTATAGGGCAGGCTGTTGGCTCTTCCTTCCCTCATTCCTCTTCCACTCACAGTGGTGCAAGAGTCAAAGATCTCTTTTTTGGCCTCCTTTAGCTTTGCTTAAACTGCCACAGGGACCAGCTGGAGCACTGTTAGGGGAAAGCATCAGTGTTGTATGGCCACTGGGCCTTGCAATCTTCTGCATAGCTACTGCCTAAGCAGTGTTCATAGCAGAGGTGAGCAAGCTGTGGTTCTCCGGTTACATTGAACTCCAGCTCCTATCATAGCTGCCCAAAGATTCTTGTGGATCAGCAGAAAATACTCCTGAATATTAATCCAGGAACATTCAACTGCTGCTTCTGCATGTTTACATTCCCATCTGCTCCCCAGGGTCCTAGTAGGAGGATCTGGGAACCTGTTTCTACTTCTGGAGACAATTGCCTTGTTCGATCAAACTGAAGGTCTGTCTGCTCCTGCGTTCTGACTGAAACAGGCCAACTAGATGCCTCATTCACCAGCAGGGCACAAAGAGGATGACCTCCTTCTCTTTATCTGAAGCATCCAAACCCCAGATAGCTGATACCTCTGAACAAAGAGGCTCCAGTGTCCAATTCCAACAGATCTATTATGGATAGACTTACCAAATCTGTTTGTAAAGACTACCTCAGCTGATGTTCCTTTCCAATCTTCCTTTATTAAAATTTCACGCACTCCTAACATGATTAAAATTCATGGAATTTAATTTGGGTCAGGGTAAATTAGATGGGCCAGTGTCACATGCAAACTCTTCTTTCTGTTGAAAACAGTGCCACATATTTGCAGAAACATACTGATGTGCACCTTATGGTGGTGTGCCCTGAATCATAAGTATTCTAATAAAGGAAAAGGCAAGAGGAATGTCCCAGCATTTAGATGAATGCTGCCTCTTTATATTTTCACTCAGCTTGCTTTAGAGAATTTGCACCTGTGCATATCTGAATATGGATGCTTCTGCTGTTTTCTTAACAATAACCACCTGAAGCATACATATATTTTAACATGCATCATTTCTAATGTGGCAGGACAAAATGATTAAGATACTTTACTTACGGTGACCATATGACATCTCCATAAATGTAGCTTAAACCCAAAGCATTTGGATTTATGGAGCACTGTTTGGAATAAAAATTGTAGCTATGGAAGAGGAAATCCAGAGGAAACTCAGTTTGGTGCATGGAGAAAATTCAGTTTCTTTACCCAAGCATACTAGGGTCCCAATCCAAAGTGGGGGAATTTGAGTTTACTCTAGAGCTTAAAAAATAGGTTTGCTACATCTTAAAAGCCCAAATACATTGTACTAAGTGCAATGCTTAGTACTGCTTCTCTGTCCCAAAATATGGATTAGCACAAACTGTGGATGCCCTGGATCCTGAGTCATCCTTTATCAAAATCTGCATTTTTTTCTCTCTAACATAGAAGCAGAGCAAGTCAGAAGAGGCCTCTCGGCCCATCTAGTCTGACCCCTGGCTCCAGCCAGCTCTGCTTATGACATGCCTACCATGTGTATGTCCAGCCTATGCTTTAACACACTCACCAATGGGGCTTCAGCCACCTCCTGTGGAACCCCATTCCATACCCTTGGGGTCCTAAATGTCAGGAAGTACTTCCTGGCATCCAGATTGAACCTTGGTTTCCTGAGCTTAGGCCATTTGTCCTGCCCTCCTCTGCAGGGGAAAACAGGTCTCTTCCAACCTCTGACTGTTGGAACACAACCATGGCAGAAATGTAAGCTGTGACTGTTGGTTTATTCCACTTACTTCAACGGGTTTTGGACAATAAACCTCAAAATATTCTTCGTGGTTATTTTTCTGACAGTATTGGGTTTTCAAATTCAACAAGCAAAAAGCTCCAGTGTAAATTGCAGAAGGGAAGGGAAGAGGGAAACATTGCAGAGGGTTCTATCTAGGCCACCTTATTCATGCACCATTTTCTCTGATTCAGTACATTATCACTGAGACTGCTAAATGTTTTACTTCTAACCCTTCTTTTAGCAAAACACAACAAAAGGTAATCAGAAGTTCAAACTATTCCACATGATAATTCATGAATGTACATTTCATGCAAAATAGAGTTCTGAATGTTTTAGTCTATCCTATAATATCTTTCATGTTTTCAGTCTGTCAGAGTTATAAATATGGCATAAATGTCTGTAGCTCCTACTTGAAGTTGTGAGAAATTTCACTTTTAAAAACAGATGAAGCCTGTCTAAACCTTTTCTTTATTTGTTAGTTGTAAAAAGTAAGGGTTGGTGAGAGAGGTGAGTTTTGATTGGCATAAAGATGTTAAAAGCCTCACACTTCTTCTGCACTGACTGTACAGATGAAACACCACGTTCAACACCTTGCACAGACATATTTTCTATTACCTGCTATGTTTTACAATTTCCACTGTGAATTTTTTAATGTGGTGCTCTCAGTGTTTATGCATAATATCTTTAGATGGTGAAATGGAGGTTTTCTTCTGTTTGTTTGTTTAGAGTTAATATCTCTAGTTAAGCAAAACTTTTTGTCACTACGCAAAATAACAAAACAAAACAATCTCTTGTATCCCCTCTGTGTTTATGCTTGACTTTGGAGGTATATTCAGATTGCTAGACTTCTGTTTTTCTTCACAAGGCTGTGTATATATTGTGATTCTGTAAAAGCATCCCTATTACCTGTAACTGATGGGGCCATTTGATGGGGATGATGTGAAAAGTAGTCCAATATCTTGAAAGTGCCAGGTTGGGAGTGGCATTAAATCTGAATTGGGTTTTTAACCATTCTAACTGAACATTAAAGGTTAGTTTTAAAAGTTTAGGGATAATTAGTCTATACCAATAATTGAATATACACCTTAGAGCAGGAGCAGGCAATGTGATGAGTACCTACTTTGAGTGCCTTTTATTATTTTATTTTATTTATTTTATTTTATATTTTATACTGTTTGTGAAGAGGCAGGGTATAAAACAAACAAATGTGTCCTTTTTTGGCCCATCAAGATGCCCAGCCCCCCTCTTTAAAAACAAATTAACTCATTTTAATTCACAGCTGGGATTACTGTGAATAGATTCGGTAATGAAAGCTGAGGGTTCAAGTTTTGTACCGTGTTGCAGCTCAGACCCCACTTCTACCTTGTATGTTGTCTTTGGGGCAGGTTACTCTTTTTCGGTCAGGGGTCCCACCTTTCTGTGATGGTGCCTGGGTCAGTTTCTCCAGTTTTCTCTCAGTTTCAGGTGTGCCCATGCCCTAAAAATTGCCCACCCCTGTCCCAGGCAGGAGACCTAAGCACACCCACTGGATTCTGCTGAAATCAGTGGGGCTTATTGCCAGGTTTAGGAGTAAAATGGGAAGCCTAGGGAGTAAGGCTTGCTGTCGTTGCCCACTCTGTTCTAGTGCGGGGAGTATTAAAGGGGAATGAAGCAAGCCAGTCTGGAGGGGAATGGCATCAGTATTAAACAGCCAGGAAAGGACACACTCGTCCTCTCTGCTCAGCAACGCACTCGTGCGATGCTAGTATGGTCAGCTCAGCCCTGTGGTTATGCGATGCCAAAGTCAGAGAGGAAACACTTATCGGCACTGTTCACGCCAGGCAAAATGCCTGACGTGCTAGTAATAGAAGCTGCAGAATGTGCCACACTTGCTATGGCTCATGAAATATAAATGGATGCTTTAAAAAATATTATTCAAGCTTCAAATGAGTCTCAGTTCTTGCGAGGGGGCGAAGACTCCCTAGGAAATACATTGAATGAGTTCTGTTCACAATTGTACACTGAATTTGCTAATCTAGTAGTTCATTGAGATGACTGCAGTCCATAATCCCCATCCAGGTCAAACATGCTTGTGCGCACCTGTGTGCACTCATGTCCCAGTATAGTCTTGCTTAAGGAGTTTAAAGTGAATGGAGACAAATTATGAATGGCATTTCACCTGGATTTCAAAGCTTCAGCCACTTCACTGTTATTCAAAATTGAACTGAATAGTAAGGTTTCATTCAAAACAAAAAACTAGGCAATTCTGTTTTCTACTTCCCGGAGATAAAATACATCGATTTTACTGGGCAGTATCCAGTGCTGTCACACTTATGTACCAAGAGGAGCCTAACAGCATTAGAGCTTGCTGCCCAAGCAAGGCAAAGAGGAAAACAGTGATTTGCCATCAGATTCTGCAGTTCAGCCTGCTGGTGGCAAATCTTTACTTTTTCCCTTTGCCTAGCCAGTGCTAACAAGCTACAGTACTGTTGATTTATTTTTAGGGTAACACTGTTAGTGACGGAACTGTGACAGCTTTGGCTATTGTCCATTGTGTGAAAAATGCAGCAAATTTTTAAAATGTCCTATAGAAGGAGATATTTCCACAATACTGCTACCTTCTGCACAAAGAGCAGATGTTACTGCTTAGATAAGCACTTCATAGCTTTTGAAGGCTTATTTAAGAAAATTGCATTTTTAATTTCACAGCTTTCTACTGTTATTATGGTGAGATGGGATTGTATCCAACATCACGTGAACAAGAGGTCCCTTCGTGCAGCCAGTCTTTCCTTCCTGCTGAATGCTGTGGGCTGTGGGAGGGGGAACCTGCCCTAGCCCCACATTGGGAACCTTGTATTTCTCTGTCCAGCATTCTGAGATATTTCTCTCCCACTGTATGTTCAGTGGTATCTCCACCAACACACACCGGGAAAGGCTTTTTGGGGATGGCAGGGCAGGGCAGGGAGAAAAGAGAAAACTGGCTGTGCAGATCTTAAGTCTGCTTGCACAACAGTGGATACAACCCACATTTTGAAACTTCATCCTTGAATGATCATCTGTGCACACACTATCTATTCTTATCATCTCAATCTATAGTCGCTGAGCTATTCAAGTAGAAGACTGTGTAATAATAATAGCCTTGAAAATTATTTTGTATGATGATTTTTTAAGTGAATGTGCACTCTCCAAGAAATGAAAGCTTGAGATTTTCCAGGAGTCACATTTTTAAACAGTGTTTGTATACATTTTAACACTTTTGTATTTTCTATTTTGGTTTTTTTATATTTTTATGTATGCACAATGTACAGACTTTTTCTTGTAAATAAAGTTTGTTTTTTATTTGATTAAAAGAACCGATCTGTTCTCATTATTCAGCTTGAAGGGGTAAACTAGCATGAGATACAAAATAGGTGTTGCAGTTGAGGACGTGATCCTGTGACTGGTAAGTGCCATCTAGTTTGCCATGGGGGAAGACAAGAGTCCCCACTGCGACATTGGAAAAGCCTCTCTCTGAGCTGGCTTGGTTCTTTCCAAGGTGCCTAAAGTCCCAAAGGCTCTTGAAAACAGCCATGGGGGTTGCAGGGAGCAGAGGAAGAGACACTGGCAGCTTCTGCCAACCAGGTGGTGCCTCAGCTCCTCCTCCTCCTCCTCATGAAAACGGGACAAACATTTAGATAACCAAAAGCAGTCATCCGAATGTTTTTAAGGGCACAAAAGCAACCCTCACCCTGGCCTGCTCCAATCCACCTGATTGGATGCCTGTAATCTTGCAAGCTTGAAAGTTTATGGGCAGCCACATGAAATTGCACCCTAAGTCATGAAATGAAAATGTGCTGCTGTTATGCTTTAAAAGCATGTCTCCAAACCAAACCATTACTTTTGGCTGGGGAGAAGGAATCCACCATTTCTCACGGAGATCTAATTTGATTTCCTTTTACCATAATGAAGTTTTTAAAAAATGGAAGAGAGTTGCAAACTCTGAGACAAGCTAACATTTAACCAAACAAGGAACACTAGTAGGGTGCAGAATGAGCAAGGATCCCTCCCTCCCTCCCTCCCTCCCTCCCTCCCTCCGTGTGTGTGTGTGTGTGTGTGTGTGTGTGTGTGTGT